>NC_085137.1:279048190-279388190 GCF_035046485.1 Aedes albopictus | reverse complement strand
CTGCGTTTTGTTCAGGTATTGTTTGCAATGAGACAACTGTGGGTCCATTAAAACTACATAATTCAAGCAGTTTAGAGATCGCGCATAGGCACGAAATGCCCCGATAGTTGTTGACATTTTCCTGTTCGCCTTTCTTGTACACAGGAAATATCGTAGACGTCTTCCAAATCAGTGATCGGTTAAAATTTCAGCTTTTTGCAGCATTCTGTGCACAAGATGTTATTTTAGAAAGTGCCAGAACCCGACTCCGACCTGTATCGGCATCCGGACGCACTTCCAGTGCCGATGCTAAATGGTGATACGGCTGTGGCATACTGCGCAGCACCACGCAGGCCCGGATTAAGGATTGTGGGGGCCCGGGGCCTAAACAGATGTGGAGGCCCCTCGGAGCGATGCACAAAAAAGTTTTTCCTTGTTTTTGAACAGTACTTGAGGAATATGAAAAATAAAGTTAATGTATAGCAACCAAAAAATGGTTTTTGTGGGGGCACCTAAAATGTGGGGGCTCGGGGCCCTGCCCCCCCTTAGATCCGGCCCTGGCACTACGGCAACCTTCATCTTTTCTTCCATAGGTAGGCCCGCACTCTGCAACCGCCAGAACAGCGTATCCTTGACGAGCAGACGTTTTTCCGCATCCCCGCCCTCCTGGAGCTTCGCATCCAGCACCTTGCTCAAAGGCGACAGCTGGGAAGTAACGGTTGTTTTCTCGTGATACTCGCAACAGGTTCTACGTCTTCCTACATATTTCAATCTAATCTAATCTGATCTGACACATACGCAGCCAGTACAAGAAAGTATCCTGGAAAATAAACGAGTTAGATTACGCCCGATTATTTTTTGTCAGTATTAATATTTGATTTAACTTCGATCTGGATTTTACCCAAATCAGGGTTAAATTATTATTATTATTATTATTATTATTATTATTATTATTATTATTATTATTATTATTATTATTATTATTATTATTATTATTATTATTATCTTTATTAAAGAGGTTTTCAACTTCACAGTTGGTTCGCCTCTAAATATGTTAGTGATATTGTTTCATATTTTGTTATACAATCTAACATGTTCCAGAAATAGTATTAGTTTGTTTTCTTCGTTTGGGTCGTTACTTAGTATATCACGGATAGAGTGCTTCAATTGGAGCGAGTTTCGTTGCTGTTGATACCGAGGACAATGAGCCAAGATGTGTTCGACAGTTAGATGAACTGAACATGCTTCGCACCGTGGTTGTTGTTCTCTGGAGAAATAATGAGGGTGGGTTCATCGAGTATGACCCACTCGTAGGCGGGAGAAAATTCGTTGTTCTTTTTGATTAGGTCTGTCTTTCCACATTTCCGTTGAATCCTTGATTTTCCGTAGAAAGAGATTGCGCTCCCTGAACCATTTATTCTCCCACGCTGTTTTTGTTGGCGGATTATGCACAGCGAGAGAGAATAAAAGAACAACGTCTGTTGTCTGGAAGAAACGCGTACGAACTAACTTTATTCATCTTTAGTTTACATTGGTTTGTGTGCCGTAAGCTACACTGGAATAAATCGTGTTAATAACTTTATTTGTTGCCAACACAGTTGTGCTGACACTCCTCCTCAACCGATAGAAGTTTTGACACCAAGTGATTCGCGGTGCCGCTCCAATTTGATCCTGTCCAATGGCTTGGTCATGATGTCCGCGACCATTTTATCCGTCGGCAGGTAACGGAGATCGATGACTCCCCGTTGACGTAGATCTTTCGTGAATTCGTGTTTAGTGTCGATATGTTTAGATCGACGCTCGATGCGGTCCGACTCCACCATTTTTATACAGGACTGATTGTCCTCCCACACGACTATGGGTTCCGAGTTATCCTCTGCCAGATCCTTGAGGAGCTTCTTCATCCACAGTACTTCCTGGCAGCCTTCCGATAGGGCTACGAACTCGGCCTCAGTGGAAGAGAGGGCAACGCAGTTCTGTTTCCGTGTGGCCCAGCTTACTACGCCGCCGCCGAACTTGATGATTTGGCCAGAATTCGATTTCCGGTCGCTTTCGTTGCCGGCCCAGTCCGCATCGACGAAGCATTCGAGGCCTTCAGATCCGCCGCCTAGATGGAGCCGCAAGTTTTTCGTCCCCTTTAAGTACCTCAGCATACGTTTAGCTTCGGTCCAGTCACGATCGGTGGGGTTTGAGACCTTCCTGCATAGTAGAGAAGTCCCGACGCTGATGTCCGGCCTGGTATTGACCGCCACATACAACAAACTGCCTACCAATGAACGATAGGATGTGTTCGTTGGCAGGGCTGTCTCCTCCTTTTGTTTTATGTACCCGGGGTCAAGCGGTACCTTCGAGGGTTTTGCATCTCCGTGTCCAAATCTTCCCAGCAGCTTCTCGATGTAGCTTTCTTGGCACATGGTGTAGTGCCCGTCGACTTTTTCGATGTGGATTCCGAGGAACTGACGAAGGTCTCCTAGGGAGTACAGCTTGAAATGTTGTCCCAACTTGGCTCGAATCTCCTCGAACTCCTGCTCTGAGTGGCAGAAGACGACCATATCGTCTACGTAAATTACTATGAAGCACATCTTACCGTCCTTGTTTCTTCGCACGTAGAGGCACGAATCCGCTTTGCCGGGCTCGAATCCCATCTGTTTGAAAATGCCATCGATTTTTGCATTCCAAACCCGCGCGGATTGTTTCAAGCCGTAGAGACAGCGTTTCAGCCGACAGACCAGATTACCATCCGACCGAAATCCGGGAGGCTGCTTCATAAAGATGTCTTCTTCGAGGCTGGCATAGAGGTAGGCGCACTTGATATCCAGGTGTTTGGCAATCATCCCGTCACGACTCGCGATTGTCAACAGTGTACGAAGAGTTGTTTGCTTTACTACAGGGGCAAACACCTCGTCGTAGTCTGTACCATAGCGTTGAGAGAACCCTTGTGCGACCAACCTCGCTTTGTGCCGCACTATTTGGCCGTTCTCGTCCTCCTTCTGTTTAAAAGTCCATTTGCAGCCAATGGCCTTTCTGCCAGGAGGAAGCTGCACCAGTTCCCACGTCTGGTTCTCTGCAAGGGCTGTAATCTCCTCCTCCATCGCCGCCTGCCAAATGGCTTTTTCCGGTCGCTGGATCGCTTCTTCGAATGATCGAGGTTCACTGACGAAATGTTTGGTCACACTGGTCATCTGGTCGAAACGTTGCGGTGGAATGCCCTTAGTGACTCGTTCGGACCTCCTCGGTTCGCTTTCACGATGGGCCGTTCCAACGGGGCCTTCAATACCGTGCTCGGCGTCGCTGTCACTGAAACCTTCAAAATCTTCCTCGGAGGTGGAGTTGTCGATTTTTTTTTTTTTATTCTTAATCACTTAACCTAATTTACAGCTCTTTTGTCCACTAGGGCACTACGTGAGCAATTTCAATTGACAGCTGTACCTACAGATTGTACAACGCCTAGATGTATTCTATTATACTTTATCGAACTGGTTGCCTTTCTGCTGCTTTCACTTTTCTACTCTATACATGGTAGAATGATGAGCACAAGGATGATAGGTGGCCGTTGTTCCTTTCCAGTCCGATTGGGGGTCCATTATGAGTAGCAGTTCGCCGATGTCCAGGTATCCGGGTCGTTTGAGCCATGGGGCTCAGAAGAGGGTCAGTGTCAGCCGCTCTCGGTGAAGAGCAACTGACGAAAAATTGCAAGTGCCGGGGCTGGGAATCAAACCCATGACCATCCGCATATGAAGCGAACGTGTGACCAACTACGCCACGGGCCCCGGCAGTTGTCGATTTGTGCGGAGCGGAAAGTGTCTTCCGCCTCTGCTTCCGGTTCGTTGAACACATCGCTTCCGGAACCTTCTTGTATTCCTGGCTCTACACGTACTTCGACGACGGGATCGCTCTTCTTCTGGATCAAATCAAATACTATTGTCTCTTCCGGGCCGGGGACAGATACTGGCTTCACAAGAGGTTTCTGCTTCCGGTTAGCCCCATCAGCTCCTACTTCCGATGCGCTTTCAATGAAGCGAACGTCACGGCTTACGATGACCTTCTTCGTGGATCTATCCAAAAACCGGTAAGCTTTGTGCTCTAGTGAGTAGCCTACGAAAACGAGCTCCTTAGCAGTGGGGGCCAGCTTCTTGCGCTTTTCTTTCGGGATATGTACCCACGCACTGCATCCAAAAACCCTCAGGTTTTTCACGTCCGGTTTGGAATCGTACCAGATCTCATATGGTGATAACTTAACAGGCTTCGTCGGGAGGATGTTTTGGAGAAATACGGCCGTGTTTAGTGCCTCCGCCCAATAGCACTCCGGCAGATTGGCGTCGAACAAGAGGCAGCGGACCATTTCAACAAGGTAACGGTTCTTACGTTCCGCTACCCCGTTTTGTTGCGGACTGTAGCCCGCCGTGTACTGCGGCTGTATTCCCTCCTTCCTGTAGAATTCACGCAACTTCTCCCTGGTGAACTCTCCGCCTTGATCCGAACGTATTATTCTGGGCTTCCGACCGAACCGATTTTGCGCCATTGCCACGTATTCCCGGATTTTGGCTGCTACTTCTGACTTGCGTTTGAGTAGGTACACCACGCAGTAGCGGGAGTGATCGTCAATCATAGACATGAAATAACGATATCCGCTGACTGATGGCACTTCAACCGGGCCGCAGACGTCCGTGTGCACAATGTCCATCGTCGTTTTTGTGCATGTTGACGATTCCTTGGGGAACGGGGTCCGCGAGCTCTTCCCCTTCAGGCAACAGTCGCAAGGCTCATCGATGCCACAATCAAACATTTCCAAACCGCTTACCAGGTCGTGCTTTTTCATCCGGATAATCGCTGCCGGGTCCCTGTGCCCGAACCTTCTATGCCAGACGTGCGGGCAGTCTTTGTTGTGATGACCGCTAACAGATAACGCCACCTCCTCCGGTTGCTTTAGCTGGTACAGTCCATGCTTCAACGTTGCCACGGCCACCGTCGTTCCGTCGCGCGTGATTCGGCACCCACGAGCATCAAAAATCACT
Organism: Aedes albopictus; assembly: GCF_035046485.1. NCBI lineage: Eukaryota > Metazoa > Arthropoda > Insecta > Diptera > Culicidae > Aedes > Aedes albopictus. Next base: position 279,383,196 of record NC_085137.1, on the reverse strand, counting down.
TCGGCATTTTTCTGCACTATCGCCGGCACCGACAACAAGTTCATGGCAAGGTCAGGTGTGTAAAGCGCGACACTTATGTTCATTTGTCTTGGTAGTCCGTTTTCATCCCAATACTCGTTCGTGCCACACCCCTGGCCTTCCACTTTCGTCAATTTTCCGTCGGCTAGCTTCACGTATTTAATGTCACAACTGTTCAGTTCACTAAAGAAGCTCCGATCGGCAACTGTGTGGCTAGTCGCACCAGAGTCCACAACCCACGGCTTCGAGCCGTCGGAATTAGCACACGCGCCGGCCGCGAAAGCAAACGAAACACAATCTTCTCTTTTCTTCGGGGGTTGTTTTCCTTTCGGCTTCGGGTCACCGTCCGAATCACGAGCGCGCTGCGGGCACTCAAACTGCTTATGGCCCTCCTTTTTGCACCGGTGACAAATCAGAGGCTTCTTCTTCTTGCTGCTTCGGCCTTGTACCCCAGCAACCTTCAAGACTTGGTCGTTTCCGGATGCGCCTTGATGCTTCATCACCTCGTCCAGGAGTTTTCTCTTTACGAGTTCCAGGGTGAGATCCGCGTCGGACCGGCTCTCAAGGGCGGTCGTCAGGGTATCGTAGGAACTCGGCAAACTCCTTAATATCATCGCGACTTGAAGATTCTCTGCCAGTCCCTGTCCTGCGTTCCTCAGCCGTTCAAACAACTCCTCCATGGCAAAGATGTGCTCTGCCATATCTTCACCATCCGCGAAACGCTTATCGCAGATCTGCTTCAAAAGCGAAACTTTTGAGGTTAGAGTTGCTTTTTGGTGGTGATTCTGGATCGCGATCCAGGCCGCCTTCGCTGTTGGAGCCGCACGGATCAACCCGTGCTGGTTGTCCTCGATCAGCAGGCCAATTGTTGCCCGGGCCTTCGCATCCAGCGCAATCCAGGCATCGTCGGATTCTCCTGCCTTTTTAACGCCGGGATCGACGCAACGCCACAGGTCCTCACGGATAAGGAGAAGTTCCACCTTAAATTTCCAGGTGGGATAGTTGTTATTATTCAACTTTTGGAGGCTGAACCGATTGCCATCCATTTCCGCGCGAACAACTTTCGATATTTGGCAAAAAACGAACGATTTTCGCAAAAAACCGACAAAATTTCAAAATGGCGTCAAATTTTCTTCCGTCCCGATACTCTCTACCACGCACAGGCCCATAACCTGTTGGCGGATTATGCACAGCGAGAGAGAATAAAAGAACAACGTCTGTTGTCTGGAAGAAACGCGTACGAACTAACTTTATTCATCTTTAGTTTACATTGGTTTGTGTGCCGTAAGCTACACTGGAATAAATCGTGTTAATAACTTTATTTGTTGCCAACACAGTTGTGCTGACAGTTTTAAGGTCGTTCTTTACTTTCTTCTTGAAGGGTTAAATTTACTACACTAAAAATTAGTAGTTTTCCGCCAAATTAAGATAAAACAACATTTTTTTCAACTTTGATCGAATTTTTTCACTAATTTCATCACTTTAAGAGATAAATATGTACATTTTGCAGAATTTTAGGTTTTTACCTAAAGTTGCTGCATGACTCGAACTTTTGATTTTTTTTTGTCAAAAACCAACATTTTGTCATAACTTTTCGAAATATTGATCAATTTTCCTAATTTTTGGAGTGAAAGACTCTTTTTCAGAAAGGCTTCGAACAACCTTGACACTCGAAAGAAATAATTTTAATTGAGCTCAAAAACTTCAAAAGAAACTCTTGCCCCACTCGAACTTTTGCCCCACTTTACTCTTGGTGAATGATCCACTATTGGCTAAAATACCCTACATTCTGGTCTATTTGGTGTGAATGCATTTATCATGCTTGTCTAACATTCTATTGTTTTAATTTGTATTTTCAGGTGCAATTCAATCTGAATCCGGAAGTGCACGTGATAAGAGCGTGGGACTTCGCGTACCGCCAAGCACGAAAGGGAGAATGGGAAATGGCTGCAAGAGATCGGGAGCGTTTCAAAAAACGAATCCAGGAAACAGAAAATGTTCTCAGTTCGGTGTTCGATAAAAAATTGCGTGATAAAGTTTATAAAGAGCGATTTAGCGGCTAATGTAAATATAGGCAAAGCTTATTTCTTCTTCCTCATGCAAACTTGGATTGTTGTTAACCCTATCTTTCTCCTACTTAAACGAACTGCTTCATGGTCAAAACGTTTCCACCCCAAATTTAACAAAATCAAATTAACTTTTGAGGACGCGTGCCGTCGAGAAAAGTACAACCCTAATAGAAAAATATGATACAACGTGCTTAACAACCCTTACGGGCTATCATCATGATCATACATGGAATGATACAATCATTCACCTAATCAGCAGTGTATAATACATTTTTTATTAGGGAAATTTTCGCTTAACATAAACAGCACAAACGAGGTGAAATTTTCGGTTTAAATGACATGCGTCCTGAAGGTAAGATACAATTAATTTTACTATTGGTTTACTCCTCGCATTCAGTTTAGTATCTGAGTATCAGAGTAGCTTAGAACTCACTTAGTTTCCTTGCCACACACCGTAGACCACAAACTAAATGAGTTCCTTAGAGATTTCTGGCGCCAACTGATAAACCATAAGCCAAACGACATGATTTACGGACAAGGACCTGTGGAAGTTCTATTCAGGTCGTATCGTTGACCCAACCTGCCTTTGAATCTTCGGGTTGGCAATGAATTGGAAGTTCGGATCAATTTTGGGCCTTTCCCCAAATGCTTCCCTCCGATAATTCAGGATTTTGGTATGCGTATTTGTATTTTGTATTTGTATTTATTTATTAATCCATCTGACCTGACTGGTTTCAATGAAATCTTAAAAACTAGATTAGATCATAACAAACTAAAATTCACATAAAATATATATACACCGTGTCCAATAAGTTCTCATACAAAACACAAACTAAGAAAATATCATTTTATTTCACATATGTGATTCATATTTTCAAAATGAACACATGTATTGAAAGGCCACATAGGGTAATTCGCCAATTGTTGAACGGTTAGTACTGGCATTTTTGTTTTCGTTTGTTTTTCCGTGCATAATTCTACTTCACTGAAAAAAAGGACATGGTAACGGTGACCAAATCGAGGGTGAAATTAAAACACTTTTACTACTTGATTTTGGTAGACCATAATTTATTTTTGAAAATACCATGTGAAGGGTTCAATTTACCATGCTGCTTTTTATTTACATTTCATGGTAACTTTGAACCTCACTTCATAGTCCATTTTACTATGTGCATAATTAACAGCATAGTACATTTGACTATGGCATTCTGGTTTTAGTTACCATGCGTGTGGTTGAATGGTAGTGTCGTGTTTATTGTTTACCTTTAAAAAAGTGTTGTAGAAAAATAAAATAATCGATTATATTTCAGGCCAAACATTTCAATAGGTCCTATCTGCATTTGAGAGGCTCTCTTTGTTCAATTTCTCTTTTAATTATTGCAATGTAATGGCACACTTTTTCAACTATTTTTGCAGTACAAATCAAAAGACGATTGTTTTGACCATCGTTCAATGCAAGGAGACAATCATTATACAAAGAAACAGCTGAGATATTAACGAAAGAGAGGGAAACCAAAGAGAGCCTCTCTTCTGCAGATTGGACCTTTAGACATGTTTGGCCTGATTTATTGTTTTCTATTAATATAAATAAAAAATATTCATAATTCTTTTATGATTAAATTAATATCCTCCGGGAGCGCCATGACAAGCTTCATTTTCGCCTTTAAAGATGTTCGAGTTTTGTTTCTGGTGACAAGTCTGGTGATGCATGCCTCGGGACGTCCAGCTGCGATGAAACAACGTCGCCTGGAAAGATCCTGAGCAAGGCTGGAAAGATGCGGTGATGGGGGAAGTTGTTGCTAGGTCATTTTTGTGCGGTTTGCTGCGGCGAAGGAATTTGAGGAGCAGGGAAAATAACATTGACGTCCATCCGCGGATTGCCTATTATTGGCAAAGTGGTGATTCAATATCAATCGGTAGCGCAACCTCGGGTGAACCGTCTTGATTCTCCGGTTCTTCTGATAACGGTAGTTCTTCAGACAAACGAGAATCTGGAGGTCCAAGTGTTTTCTATAACCTGTGAATGATATAAATGTGCTAAAGAATGTGGAAAATTTCAAAAATAAAATCGTTACCAACTTTTTGCATCCTTCCTCTGCTCTCTCCAGCTTCTGATTAGCCTGCTTCCGGAACACCTTTTCTATGGCCGCATCAGAAAAGCAGTAGTAGTGACAAGGAAGGTTTAAAATTTTCTTCAGAAATTCCTGTATGTAGTCTTTTAGGCAGAAAAACTTGTGAGAATATCGTTGGCGGGTCTTGTTAGCGTTCAAAACCACACATGTCGATGGAAAAACTTACCAGTAATTTTGCAATAAAAAAGTAACTTCACATTTTTTGTTGGAAAATGACTATGACAAGAAAAAAATGTTGATAACGAGAAAACCTACGGAAACGGTATAAATAAACATGAGAATAGTAATAGCAAACATGAATATGGTTCTGACAAGCACGTAGAACGTAATCAAGATAACCACGTTTGATGGTTTTGATTACTATTAGCTTTTCTGTCAAACCATGGTAATTTCAAGGAAAACATAGTAGTCACCATTGAAAACATGGTTATTGTTACTATTTTTAGGCATGGTAAAATTAATAATGGTTGAATAGTTCATTTTACCATGATATTTTTTTCAGTGTTGAGTTGAAAAATATCCAGTGAACGTCAAGATCTACTTATTCCTTATATTGCGCATTGCGCAGTTAAAAGTGCGACGAGGAAGTGCGGAATCTCAAATAAAAGTGCGATTTGGTGTCAAATCGTTTTGGTGTCTTCACCGCACTTATCCATTAGCTCATGATGAATAAGTGCGGTGAAGACACCGGAACGATTTGATGCAATATCGCACTTTTATTTCAGATTCCGCACTCTGTCGCAGTCCAGTTAGCAATGCAATAAACTATACTGCCCATTGGATTTGTATTCCCTCAAATTCCATTTTCTAAGAGAAAATAGAACATTTGTATGCATTAGCGGAGCCAGCTTTTTCTTTTTTCTTACTCCCTCTCCTAAACAAGTAGGAGAATGAGCGAGATGAAAGAGGAGGCAAGCTGCCCCCTCTTCCATCTGTTTCTTTCTCGTGTATGTTTGGGAGAGTAAGTAGGAAAAAAGAAAATGCTGGCTCCGCTAATGTTTGTATGGGAAGTCTGTAACTCAAATGTTGAACGCTTCCTTAAGCTTGCTCATCCTACACTGAACGGCGGCTTGCGGTGAAAATTACTATTCTGAGGGTCAGTTTAAATACACAACGCCACTAAATTTGTGCAGACTGAGTTTCGTTTCAATTCAACAGAATAGACCATTCCCGTCTGACCTTACCCCCCTTTTTTATATTTTTCTCCGAAAGACAATTGTTTTTAATGATAATTGTCGCTCTCAGATTTTTTTTTCATGCCCTCCTTTTTTTCATACAAATTTTCAAAATCTGAGAATCTCACCACTTTTTCGTCATGCGAAGTAGTTTTTGGTAACCCTATACTGCGGTGAATTTTTTTTTCACCTCTCAGAAAATGAAGACCAACTGGGAGCCCTATTCAATCATGTTTGTTTACATTTTAAAATGTCAAACTGTTAGGATTCCAGAAAGGGCAACGGCTACGGGAGCAACAGCATCCAAATATCTACGGCGAGCACGTCCCGGATTTCTCAAGATCCGACCGGTTTGGACTTTATTGCGGCGGTGCGGATCAGTACTGATTTTAACGTTCTAATGCCTCATGCGAGTGCCGGAGACAAGGAGCAGGAGCAGCTGGAATTACGTGGTTTGCCTCGAACACCAACATTCTGGAGGAAAATGAGACTCATTTGTTATTGTTTCCGGACCACTTCCACATTCGACCGGAAGTCTTTCAGCAGGATCTCCTGCTTCTGGTATTTCCATCTCGGATTTCTTTAGCAAAAATCCCCTAAGGAATTCCGCAAACAGGAGTACACCAGCGGGGATACTTTTTGGGACTCCAGCGGGGATTCACTCTGAAATTATACCAGGAGGAAATCCTTTTGGTATTCCGCCAGTAGAAATCCATTTTGAACTATAGATACATGTAAGAATTTCAACCGGATATTGTCCCAGGAATTCTCACATTTGCATAGCAGATTACTCCAAGAATTTGCACCGAGGATTGCTCCAAGAAGTCCCACTGGGGATTACTCCAGAAATTCTCACCGACGATTGCGGCAGGAAGTTCCAAAGAATGCTCCAAGAAAATTTCAGTGAGGATTGCTCCGAAAATTTCCACAGAGGGATTGCTCCAGGAAGTCCAAGCAGGATTTTTATGCCTATTATAACCGAGACGCCGGGTTTCAACCTGCAGCCAAAGTGGTGCGTGTTCGGCAGAAAGGGCAAAATCTGATGATGGAGCACCAGCTGGAAAAGGTTTGTAAGAACATCGATGATTGTGAACGCCTCATTGTTTCATAATTTCTTATTTTTAGTGGCCCGACAGTTGAAATTCGCTCATCGCCGCCAGCTGCAGAAAGCTAGCATGGAGGTGGCACCGGTGGAGAAACCGGCCGTTCCCGACAACACAATTATCGGAGAAAGCATTGAGAAGCGCTGTGAAAAAGTAGTTCGACCGGCATTCGCACCGAAGATTGCTCCCGGATATTTTACCGATGATTGCTATAGGAAGTCCCTTCCAGGAAACCCACTGGGGATTGCTCCGAGAAGTCCCACCGGAGATTATTCCTGGAATTCCCAACAAGCATTGCTTCAGGAATTTTCACCGATTGCTCCAAGAAGTCCCATCGGGGATTGCAGCAGGAAGTCCCCCGAGGATTACTCTCCACGAAACCCCATTGTGGATTGCTCCGGGAATTGCTCAAGAAGTCCCACCGGGGATTGCTCCTAGTGGTCCCACCGAGGATTTCTTCAGGAATTTCCACCGAAGATTGTTCCAGATATTCACATCGAGGACTGTTTCATGAATTCCCACGGGGACTGCTCCAGGAAACACCACTGCGGATTCCTCCATGAGTTCCATCTGGGAACTGCACCAGGAAATCCCTTCGGGAATTACTTTAGGAATGCCCACCGAATATTCCTCCAGGAGTTTCTTGTGGGAATTCCTCTAGGAGTGCTCTTTGGGAATTCCTTCGGGAGTTCTCTTCGAGAATTTCTCTAGGAGTTCCCATTAAAGATTCCTCCTGGAGTTTCCTTTGGAGATTTCTCAAGATGTTCCTTTCCGGGAATCCACCAGAAGTTTCTTCCGGGAATCCACCAGGAGTTTCTATTGGATGGGAATTCTTCCAGGAGCTTCCTTTGGTGATTTCACCAGGAATATTCCAGAAATTCGATCTGGGAATTGCTTCTGTTGCGGGTCTCCAGTTAGCCTAGTGGTTAAGGCTATGGATCGCCAATCCGGAGACGGCGGGTTCGATTCCCGTTCCGGTCGGGAAAATTTTCTCGACTCCCTGGGCATAGTGTATCATTTGTGCTTGCCTCACAATATACTAATTCATGCAATGGCTGGCAAAGAAAGCCCTCCAATTAATAACTGTGGAAGTGCTCAAAGAACACTAAGTTGGAGAGAGGCAGGCCAAGTCTCAGTGGGGAAGTAGAGCCATCAAAAAGAAGAAGATTGCTTCAGGAATTCCATCTGAGGATTCCTTCTGAAATCCGGTTTACTCAAGAAACATATGAACTCACGGAAGAAACACTTGGAGAATTCTCGGAAGGAGCTCCTGGTGGATTCCTAGATGGAACTCCTGCTGGATACCCGTAAGGAACTCCTGGTGGATTTCCAAAAGAAATTTCTGGTTGATCCCCGGAAGGAACCCCGATAGGAATTCCTGGAGTAATTCCAGAGGGACTCGTGAAAAAATCGAAAAATTCCACTGTACAAGATTACCATTGCCTTCCTATTAACCTTCAGCATTTTCCCTTGTAACTACCCAGTACAGTAGACGTTCGATAACTGCAACATGTTTACGTGTCACTTACCGAATGAAATTCGATAACTGCAACAACTGACAGACGTCAAAGAACTGTCAGTTTCTGCAGAATGCAGTCAATGTGCATAAGTAAAACATCGCACTGCAACAAAAGTGCATGCGAAAAACATCGCATCGCTGTTGACATTTCGTTTTGACGGATAGCGGTGCGATAACTGCAAAATTGTTGCACTTAGCGGACTTGCAGTTAAAAAGCATTGCAGTTTAAAGCGTTTGCATCGAGCGAACGTCTACTGTAGTTCCAAGAAGCACTACCACTACCCAATAAACAAGAAATCTTCCAAAAATTCATTTTGAAAAATCTTCCTTGCCAGAAATTGCTTCTGGGGAATTCTCTAGCACCCGACAAATTGTTTGCAATTTTTTCCGCCACCGATTCCTTCCGGGAGATCCCACAAAGTCATCACGGAATCTTTCATCGATTCTTTCTAATTGTCTTGATTGTCTTTATTAAAGAGACTTTCAGCCCTTGTGTTGAAATCAGGCACGTGATATTGGAGATAAGCACTGTCGCTGGAAGGTGGCAGCAGCTCTTCCTCTCTGGAGCCACCATATGTTGACGACGGGCACTTACACTCCGTGTGGTGTTTCTGTCAGCTGCCGCGACGATCACTTGGCGACGACGACGACGACGATGATGGTAATCACACCACATCAGATGCACGGTACCGTTGCGAAGGGGGACGGTATTCGATTCCGCGTGTGCCGATCAACAGGCAAGAGAAACGCACTGAATAAACTGTCGACGACCGAAACTACTTACTGATACTCGGAGGATTGAGTGGTAGATAATTAAAATCGATTGGTCCAAATCGAATATGGGAGCAATCAACTGGCCTTCCTAGATCCGGTCAAATTCTTTCGCATTCGAAGACGTGACTTAGTCGGATGAGGAAAAGTTGATCGCAATGCATTTATATTTTTTCTAGACTCATGCCAAAGTTACTCGCATTCGGAACCGTGGCGTACCAGAGTGAGAAAATAATTGCTTGCCCACACTTGAATCGGTGTCAAACTGGCCTTTTCAGACTCTTGCCAAAGTTACTCGCATTCGGGACCGTAGCGTGCCAGAGTGGAAAAAGTTTGATCGATTCAGTATGATTTAGACTTCTCGATTCTAAATACTAAGTAACTCTTTTTCAAAGACTTAAATTTTCCAATCAAGCTCCAGCCAACTCCTTTCGCATTCGAAGGCTTGGGTAATAGGAGGGATTAGAAAAGATTAAGCTTCTCAAAGTGCTTGGTAAGAAGGATTTCGAGTAGCAAGTGAATGAGCGTTCTGTAGCTTGTGACGTACAAGGCAAAACTGCTACTGTCTTTATTGTTCGATCGCCTTTTATACTCTCGTCCAGACATTATTCTCACCCTCTTTTAACATGTTTCTTCCTGATTCCTACGTAAAGCATATTAATTATATGTGTATTGTCCAGAAACTATGCTCACCCTCTTTACATCATTAATTAACTCATGATTCATCAAAATTCTAACTTGTATACATATAATCCTGCAATGAATCTTTCTAACAAGTTTTGCTAACAAATAATTAATCCCTGATCAAAACCTTTTCTGGTACTTTGACCATTACAATACATTGGGGTTGTGTTCTTGGCTTTACGTTAGTTGTGAGCATAGATAATTGATTACAATTTTATATCCTATCGGTGCATGTATGGAACTAACAATTACAAATGGCGTAGCTTGTATTCTAGTTTAATGAATTTCACAATATTGCGTAATTATATATCATGCTTATGTGTAAGTGGTTAGTTCTATCCGATTGCGCAACATTAAATCCGATGGTGAAATTCCATACCGCGCTTGCGCATTTACGCTGTGAAACCGTGAACATACTTGAATATGATATCGTTTCTAATATGAATCAGAATGATTCATCCCCATGTATGCTATGAGTATGCGTTCCGGGCTAATCGATTACTACGCACGCGCAGTTTGTTTTGTTCTTAATCAGTCATCCTCGATGCTGCGCTATCGTAGCATATCGTATACAACGTTGTGTGAAAGGTCGCTCGTTTTCAATTCGATCTAATTGATTTTGCATATTGCAATTTACACTGGTTATCATGAATATGTGACCAACACGATTCACAAAACGTTACCTCTACGATTATTATACAAGCTTTTGCGTTAGATTATAATAAGCGATTTGTTTAATGCTAGATGTAGGAAATGATTGGAATTAGTGTGCTCTAGTTGTTAGAAATTGATGAACTTCACGCGTCGCGTTCGTAACATTCCAGCCCTCGTAAATCTACTGAGGAGATTTACTAAATACTTGTAGATAAGCGACGTGGTTTCCAAGCATTTCCTTTACAATTGTTGATTATATTTTTAAATATATTTGTCAGTGTATTATAACATGATTTTTCATAATTTTTGTTATTATTCTGTTTCTTGGGTGTTAATCCTGATTAATTATTTAGTGTTTATTATTGGATACACACTAGCTCTTTATGACTCATCAATATTTTCATTTTGATTGATGACTTGGAGTTCTTCAACTACTTCCATATATTTAGTTCTGTTATTTTCATCTTTTGGATTTCTTGTTTCTTTCATGATTTTCTTGTGAGATAGGAAATTAGTGAGCATGACAAAACTACCCAAGTAACCATTAAGCCGTAAAAATGGCATTAAGTCGGTTCTATAGTCGAATATAGAACATGTTCAACAGAGCTAATTGGAACTATATCCTCTAATAGGGCTGCTCAAAAGCCACTTTTGGCTATAGATAGTAGAGTAAACATAGATCCGTGTTGATGAATCCGTTGTATCCAAACGAACTGTCAAACTCTGTATCCAAACGAGCATGACGTCACGATTTGAACAACATCAATGGAGCGCATGACGTCATATTCAACCGTCGCACTCTTGAAAATTACTACTTACACGCTTGAAACATTTTAGTCAGCGGCGTCCGCGGATCTATGTTTACTCTACTATCTATACTTTTGGCGTATTATTCGGCTGATAAGCGGCTTCCCGTACCGAGTCTCTGGCGAGAGGAATGTAAAATGTAAATAAAAAAAGAAAAAAAAAACACTTCTATTTTTGTCTTGCTTTTCTACTTCTTCTCTACTTCTCGTCGACGTTCATCTTTTTGCTACTTGATCCAGATTCCGGCCAATGTCCTCAATGTTCCTGCGTTGAATTTCTACGTGTTAACCATATACTCCACAAATGCATCGTGAACTTCATACGCTCAGAATGGTATTTGAAGCAAAGAGGCGATGCATTGTTGATTTTTCCATCCAGGAGTAGCAGACGGATCTTAAATCAGATACAAAGACGATCGGATCCGAAGCCAGATTCGATCGATCGAGTGATGATAAATTTGGGTTGTTTTCGGTAGAAAGGTAGGACAGCGAGCGAAATATCAGGGGAAATCTACTACATAGAACAAACTGAGAGCTTGTTTGTACTATAAAGGAAAAGATATTGCTAATTCAGATGAATCCAATGGTGTTAAAGTTTGAAGTTGAGGAAGCGCTAATCGATGACGTGCAGATTCGCGGGAGATAGAAGTTGAGCTGGGAATCATCTGGAAATTTGAAGGGGATCTATCTCGATGTCAGATTTATGACCGGGATCATAATCCATGGTGTACTACATGCTGCCGCTTGCCAATAACTTTTTTCAATTCCTGAAGGCCTGAACCTTTCTTCTATGTTAGATTTACTTTCATCGGTTTTAGTTTTGGTTTGATTGAAATTTATTTTGATTGGTATGGATGTCATGTCAAATGTCATGTAAGACAAGCCGTTCAACAGCACTGACAGCTGTCTAACTAGGCTTGAAAGCACAGGGCTAACAAGCACTACAAGATAGCGTTATATACCCATATACGGCTTATTTCAATGCTTACGATTTACAAGGCCTATAAGCATTTGAAAACCTTCTTTAGAGCCTGTTGGCACTGAAAAGCTGTTGAAGTGCCTCTATACCACTTATATCAGTGCTTAGTGGTTACCTGGGTAGTTTCCAGGTTAATCCATATATATCAAATAAAATAATTCCATGAATCAACGTATCAATTAAGGATTTGGTAAGCAAGTTATAAGGTATAAACTTGGCTTCGGTGGAATGATATTTTCGTTGATGACGATTAAATCAAGTTAATAACATGTTCTGGGATTCTCACTCATTAATTCTGCTAGTAAAAGCTTTTTAGTGTATCCTTTTTCCAAGAAATCTTCTCATTTACCCTATCTTTAATTCTGGGCTTTTCTTCAGTGACCTTTCTAATGATTTTAATCTGTTTAGGGCGTTATTGTAACTAGGAGGAAAACATGATTTATCAACTTTCCACAAGAGACCATGTTTGTAACGTCGATCTTTATAATTAAAGGTTTGATTAAGAATTTGCTGTGCCCATTCGTCATCTTTTGATTTAGGAAGGTCCTTAATAATTTTTACTCCAAAAATCTTCTAACATCTTGGAAAGATTTCCTGATTTCTTTTCTTCTGTTATTGATAATGAAAAATAATCATCTTCCTTACAAATCTTACCAAAATTCAGCCAGCCGAGTTCCGCTCTTACCGCAATAGGTGACGGTGAGCTCTCATCAGCATGTCTTCTGTCCGTTGTGATCAGGAGATGAAGATGCTCCAGCCCGACCAGTATAGTTGGTTTTGCATCATGGTCCATCGATGTCCAAGTCTGCCAATATACTCGAAACCTCCTTTGATGTGCTTGTTCCTCAGTAATTGCTTTGGAAATTGTAAGTCCGGAATGGTTCCAACACCTTTCATGACGTACTGCTTGCATTTTCCTAGTGTTTGAATATTTACTCGTTTGTTTGGAGTTTCCTTTGATAAATTCTGCGTCCAAGTGAGGCATAATGAATCAGATCCTCCATCAAGCCCCAACTGATCTGCGATGGCTTCGTCGATTAAGCTGAGCGATGATCCAGGATTCAAAATAAGCAAATGTTTCGATGACTTTGTCCTTGCTGCTCAGTTTTACTGGTATTTTTTGAAAGTACACATCCTTTCTATATCCATGATGACTGTCCATTCGTTGATTGAAGTTAGCATTTTTCAACTAGTTGCACGAATAAGTTTTATGATTGAAGTTGCAAACGTAGCACAAATCTTGTTTAGATGTGTTGTGCATATGAATTCTGGATTTTGCAAGATTCGATGTTGTCGACGTTTTTCGAAGTTCCAGCTGAAGGTAATAGCAATCGAAGCGTAGATGTATGCGGTTTCAACCACTTGTTCAAATCAATCAGTGTAGGTTGCGAATGATTCCGTTGTACTAATTCCGTCCAATTGATTTGCAAATTGAATGGTAGTTTTCTTGTGATATCTTCAATTAGTCGAAAATCACGATCAAAAAACGATCAACGATCAATTCTGACTATACATGTCAATGGTTGCTCCTCCGTGATTGATCTGAACTGGTACCAGTTGCACTGAGATCCAACTGAATAAGGGGCTGGGACATTCCACTTATTCTCAAAGTGCAATTTTAGCAGCTCATGCATATTTGATCGATAACGGCGCCGGCCAAGTCCTTATAGTCAGCTGGGAAGGGAAAGGAATGTTAGAGTGTACTGGTTGTTGCTACTAGAGACCGAGAGCACTCTGCGTCCCCACAATCAGCACGGACTGGGGTATTTGTTAGATGGAAAGGATGGGAGATCTGAGAGTCACCGTTGGGTCGGTGATGCGATCCATGGATTGGGTTTTTTTATAGTGTTCGTGATAGATTGTGTGGTGAATAAGGTGAATAAGGTCAAGCGGCACAGCACGCTTTGGTTGCATAACTTATAGGCGTTATATATACACTGTGCTGTGAGTGGAAGTTGGAAGGGAGGGAAACGACTTTTTTAAATTCGTTTCTGGTTCTAGCGATGGCTATGAACATATGAATTGTATATGTAGAGAAAAGAGAGCGAGAGAAAGTGGATAGAGAGATACAAAGTAGGATGAAAAGGACGGGCCAGGGATTGAACCCATGACCTTCTGCATACGAATCAGAAGCGGTAGCCACTAGACCACCAAGCCCGTCAATCTTCAATTAGTCGAAAATCACGTAGAAAATCTACTTTCTTCAACGATTCCATATTTGTGACGAGATTGTCCAGAGTGTCTGATAACTCAACAGGTTTTACTTGCATTTGGTGAATTACTTTCATCAAGTCACTTAGCAGCTGCCTATAAACTATTTCAGGTCTTCCGAAGGTTTCTTCGAGTCGTTTAATAATTTGCGGTATGTTTGCTGCGCTTATCATCAAATTGGCAACGCATTTCGCTGCAGATCCGCTCAATGCATGTTCCAATCGGTTTAAATTTTCCAAATTTGTGAATGCTCCTTCTGCTGTAGTATCATCATAGATACTTTTAAATTTTGGCCAATCACGTGGCGCTCCATTGAAGTCTGGAAGCTGAATTAGCCCTTGTCTTTTAAGATATGGTGTTGCATCATTATTTCTTATTAACGCATTACTGATCGATTGATTTATTTGCTCAGACAGGCTGTGTTTTTGTAACTTATCCAGCAAGTCATTGCGTTCCATTTCCAATTGTGTGCATTTTATGCATAAAAATTGTTCTTCTTTCGTTGGTTTATGATCAAGCTCGGCGCAAGTTAAGTGAAACCAACGGTCACACTCATCGCAACATACCATATCACACACTGTATCATCCTCGTTACAAAGACGGCAATGGCCGTTCTTGTTCAATACGAACCTTATAGACATGTTTGCTGATTACCAGGTTTGCTTAGGAATTTCCTTGAGTTCACTTAGGTCTCGTTGCATAAAAAAGTCGCCGTCCAAGACTGTCTGCCCAGTGTTATTATCTCGTACTTCCAAAAATTAGTAAATGTCAATTCACTTTCACTAATTCTTCACGATTGTTCTGTTCAATGATGCCTTCCCTGGAGGGAGCTAGTCACTATGGCACGACTAGACCAACGGGTGATTTTCCGTTCACACGTATTCTTCACAATATCGTTGAGCTCAATGTTGATTATAATTCTTTGATGTAATCGATATTGTTCAGTTCAATGTTGCCTTCCTTAAGGGAGCTAGCCACTATGGCACGACTAGACCAAGTTGTAAATGTCAGTTCACTTAAATTCTTCTTGATATCGTTGAGTTCAATGTTGCCTTCCCTGGAGGGGGCTAGTCACTATGGCACGACTAGACCAAATTGTGGTATCAATTCACTTAAATTCTTCACGATATCGTTGAGCTCATTGTTGCCTTCCCTATGGGAGCTAGTCACTATGGCACGACTAGACCAAGTTGTGTTTGCTATCGGCTCGAATTGTAACCGTTTCACTTGTGACTCTGCACAACTCTTAGACTACACTCCTGGCGGCAGTAAACCACGTTACAATTCGAAAGATACCACTTCATTCGTTAATGTCACTTGACTTCAAAGTTAAGATGCCGATCGCCTGGTAGGCTTCAGTTTGTAACCGTATTTATTGTGTCTAAGCACAACACTCAGACTGCACTCCTGGCGGCAGTAAACCACGTTACAAGGTCGCAAAACACACACTTTGATTATATTTCTTCGATGCAATCGATTTATTCACTGCCGTACTTGTCACTTTTCAGAATTACGGCAGTTTAGTTTAATATTGCCTTCCATAAGGGAGCTAGTCACTATGGCACGACTAGACCAATTTGACCTGTTCAGGACAGTCACATAAAAAACAATCGTGATTTAGTTTTCTTCTTTGTTTTGGGCTGCTGGGTATTCGTCTTCTTAATCACTTGGTTATCGTGGATTGACTTCTTCTTGTTTCGTTATGAATGTCAGGTCAGAGTTTCGATCCGATAGAATTGTAACCTATAATTCGTGACTATGCATAACACTCCACGTTACAACTTGAAAAACACTATTCTTGATTGTTCTTGATTATTCGTGAATGTCAGTCAGTTCACAGTTCGGATCCTAAACGTCAGTGTTTGTTGACATTGATTTCTTCTCACTTTGTAACCAGTTCATTCACGTTTGTTCACGACAAGTCTTCCACAATTTTGGTACTATTTTTCGGCAAACATAATCCATAAGTTCTCTTTTCTTCGTTCGTGGTAACTAGCACTCACTGTTCAAATTTTCACTGATCTACCACTGCTCAACTTGTCCGAAAACATTGCGATCCGGTATCGCCTTTCCACTTTTCAGCGCGCTCCTGGAGTTCGATTTTCCTCTGCTTTGACAGACCGCCAAATGTTGGCAGTAGCTTTTTCTCTCTGGAAGATGGTAGTAGCTCTTCCTCTCTGGAGCCACCATATGTTGAAATCAGGCACGTGATATTGGAGATAAGCACTGTCGCTGGAAGGTGGCAGCAGCTCGTCCTCTCTGGAGCCACCATATGTTGAAATCAGGCACGTGATATTGGAGATAAGCACTGTCGCTGGAAGGTGGCAGCAGCTCTTCCTCTCTGGAGCCACCATATGTTGACGACGGGCACTTACACTCCGTGCGGTGTTTCTGTCAGCTGCCGCGACGATCACTTGGCGACGACGACGACGACGATGATGGTAATCACACCACATCAGATGCACGGTACCGTTGCGAAGGGGGACGGTATTCGATTCCGCGTGTGCCGATCAACAGGCAAGAGAAACGCACTGAATAAACTGTCGACGACCGAAACTACTTACTGATACTCGGAGGATTGAGTGGTAGATAATTAAAATCGATTGGTCCAAATCGAATATGGGAGCAATCAACTGGCCTTCCTAGATCCGGTCAAATTCTTTCGCATTCGAAGACGTGACTTAGTCGGATGAGGAAAAGTTGATCGCAATGCATTTATATTTTTTCTAGACTCATGCCAAAGTTACTCGCATTCGGAACCGTGGCGTACCAGAGTGAGAAAATAATTGCTTGCCCACACTTGAATCGGTGTCAAACTGGCCTTTTCAGACTCTTGCCAAAGTTACTCGCATTCGGGACCGTAGCGTGCCAGAGTGGAAAAAGTTTGATCGATTCAGTATGATTTAGACTTCTCGATTCTAAATACTAAGTAACTCTTTTTCAAAGACT
This sequence comes from Aedes albopictus, assembly GCF_035046485.1. Lineage (NCBI taxonomy): Eukaryota > Metazoa > Arthropoda > Insecta > Diptera > Culicidae > Aedes > Aedes albopictus. The sequence goes on along the minus strand of NC_085137.1, from coordinate 279,366,126 downwards.
TAAATTTTCCAATCAAGCTCCAGCCAACTCCTTTCGCATTCGAAGGCTTGGGTAATAGGAGGGATTAGAAAAGATTAAGCTTCTCAAAGTGCTTGGTAAGAAGGATTTCGAGTAGCAAGTGAATGAGCGTTCTGTAGCTTGTGACGTACAAGGCAAAACTGCTACTGTCTTTATTGTTCGATCGCCTTTTATACTCTCGTCCAGACATTATTCTCACCCTCTTTTAACATGTTTCTTCCTGATTCCTACGTAAAGCATATTAATTATATGTGTATTGTCCAGAAACTATGCTCACCCTCTTTACATCATTAATTAACTCATGATTCATCAAAATTCTAACTTGTATACATATAATCCTGCAATGAATCTTTCTAACAAGTTTTGCTAACAAATAATTAATCCCTGATCAAAACCTTTTCTGGTACTTTGACCATTACAATACATTGGGGTTGTGTTCTTGGCTTTACGTTAGTTGTGAGCATAGATAATTGATTACAATTTTATATCCTATCGGTGCATGTATGGAACTAACAATTACAAATGGCGTAGCTTGTATTCTAGTTTAATGAATTTCACAATATTGCGTAATTATATATCATGCTTATGTGTAAGTGGTTAGTTCTATCCGATTGCGCAACATTAAATCCGATGGTGAAATTCCATACCGCGCTTGCGCATTTACGCTGTGAAACCGTGAACATACTTGAATATGAGATCGTTTCTAATATGAATCAGAATGATTCATCCCCATGTATGCTATGAGTATGCGTTCCGGGCTAATCGATTACTACGCACGCGCAGTTTGTTTTGTTCTTAATCAGTCATCCTCGATGCTGCGCTATCGTAGCATATCGTATACAACGTTGTGTGAAAGGTCGCTCGTTTTCAATTCGATCTAATTGATTTTGCATATTGCAATTTACACTGGTTATCATGAATATGTGACCAACACGATTCACAAAACGTTACCTCTACGATTATTATACAAGCTTTTGCGTTAGATTATAATAAGCGATTTGTTTAATGCTAGATGTAGGAAATGATTGGAATTAGTGTGCTCTAGTTGTTAGAAATTGATGAACTTCACGCGTCGCGTTCGTAACACCTTGGCTGGTTCGTCTCTATCCTAAACAGATTCTTTCTAAGGAATCAATTCCTACTGGGGATTTCTCCTGCAATCCCTTCCGGGTAACCTTATTGCGCAAACCGGTACGAGGAATTCTCTAGAAATTGGAAGAATTCTTCACCGTTTCTTACGAGTAGCTTCTGCAGGAATTCCAAGAAGGAACTCCAAGAGCTCCCGAAGGAATTCCCATAAAAAACTACACAATTTACTTTTTCGAAACCTCTAGCAGTTTTTTTTTCCTTGGAATTCTTCACCACTTCCATCCCAGAATCCTACTGTGTTTTTTTCCAGGAAATCGCTTCCGGGAATCTTCAAGCAATTCATCAATCCAGATATTCACCTTACACTAGAGCATTACGTAATTTGTATACGGTGCCGAATGATTTTCAATAATTTCTTAAATCCAACTGGCTTGAAATTGTTCCTTAGAATGTAAACTCTACTGAGCTATAAAAGTCTGTAATTATCGAGCATTTCTAATAAATATGCCTAAACATAATTTAATAAGTTCTATACTCATCTGGAATAACCATTGGGGTAAGTGTAGAATTAGCATTTAAGTTGAAATACATGTTGATATAAACAAAAAAACCATTGGGTACATTAAAGTGATATAAAGGTGATGTGTTTCACTGAAGAATAGTACTCTACAAAAATTAAAATAAGAAATCTTTATTTTAATACTTTTATATTTAGTGATCTTATACACGGTTATACACATACATAAGATTAGGAAAGATTATATTTTTTAGGCCATACCTATACTGTCCCATTTCTAGATTCGCATAAGCTATCAGTAACTGATTAAAATATTTTCATGTAGTCCAGTCGGAATCCTCTTCATATCTCCTGCTACGGTGCTCATTCTTCCATATTTTTACCGTCGCCTCCAGAGCTGTCATGAATAAACCATTGTCGAATTCCAATCCCAGCCGGCGCAATAATTACCTATTACCCCGATCCCTGTCTCGATCCGTATCGCCTCCTTTTCAAACGTCTCTATTATCCACTGGGTGACTTTTGCTGGTCCTATCGTTGAAGATAGTTACGGTACATCTTGCTGAACATTCTGTGGCATATAGCCCATGTAGAACAGAGCCTGTTGGCTCCGTTGATCGATTTCCTGCACTTGCTCCTGTATTATTTGGATCATGCTCCGAGCTAACGTTGGCAAATTTGAGTTGGGCCAAGTTGGGCGTGTTTCGTAGGTTCCATCTGTTTCTGCCGTTGCTGGAGATGGCCGCAATTCCGTTGAACCTTTGAAGAACTTGCATTCTGTCAGCTGCCGATTACAATAATGCTGATGGTGTCTTCTTCTTCTGATACACCGTGGCCGCTTAGCTTAGTCCTCGAGGAATCTTTAGGTAGTATCTTTTATGCACCGGTCTGCAGGAACAATTCGCACAAAAGTTTCTTTCACTTTGATGCCTGATGAAACTGAACTGCCTGAATGACAAAATCCGCAGAATGCATAGAAAAAAAAGCAACCAAAACAAAACCAGAATGACAGTCAGCTGATACGAAATTCACCTCACAAGATAAATGTCAGAGGGGGGAGGACGGGGTTGAACGCACTTTCACCACAGCAAAACTGAAAGGGGAAAATAGTGTAAAATGCAGCTTCGCACTATTTTTGATGTTTTTCAATAGTTGCAGGCTTCAGAAAATAGTGGTCTCTTGGGAAAGTTTACTCCATAAATTGTCAGAAAGCCGTAGAGCACATAAAAATTTTTGACGGGAATGGTCTATTATGTTTTCAATTTTACCATGGACTCGATTTTCAATCAAAAAAAGTTTCTGTCGGCAACCGGATTCGAACCAATAACCTTGACATCACCAGGCTCGCACGCTACAACTCGGCTATCGAACCGGTTTATGTGGCAAAAAACAAAACGCACACAAGATGCGTTGGTGGGTCGAAGATCATGTTTTGCCATGGTAAATTTAAAAACATTTTTATGCTTGTCATTACTGCAAGCCTTTCAGTGTAATGTTGGACGGTTCTCGCTAATGAGGCATTTTATGAGACGTTTCAAATCAGCTGTTTTTTGAATGTTTACCAGCTTTGAAGTCCAACCGGTGGGCCCATTTATTTACATTTTCGTTAGCATAACATGTGATACGGGCCCATCCAATAAACGGGGTTCATTTATCTGCAAAAATGCGTCAATCCGCCCACTATAATTAATATCCGTAGACCGTGGGGATTCATCTACTAGTGACATCATACAGCTCGGGAGATTCATACATGCCGCATTAGAAACCGAAACATCTCTGCCAGCAAAAATCTGATTAGCGCTCACCACATGTTATGCTACTTTTCGCGAAAACAAAAATATCAAATGTAAACACTAACAATGAGCGGCCCACCGGTAAAACGTCTCGTAAAATATTGTGGATTTACCGGCTACTTGTATTCTACCGGTCGCTTCAGTATGGCCTCCAAAGTGGCCGTTTTATAAAAAGAGTAACATTTGTATTGTATGCGCTATTCCTCGTTGCCACTAGCTATTCAGCGACATTCATTTTTTGACAATCAATTTGATATTTATATGAAAACGGCTACTTTGTAACGGCTACTCAAGTAACCGGTAGAATACAAGTAGCCGGTAAATCCACAATAGCTTATTGTTGAACGGTTGAAGCTTTGTTCGAAATTGATGACGTATAACCCGACATAAACCTATCATTCATCTGTTTTTATTTTGGGCACCAAACCCAACATAGACTCAACAGTTATCCGATGTGGGTTCAACAGTGGTCCAACATTTGATAAAATTTGATCCGACTTTGACTCGACATCCAATATTTGTTCACTCTGGCGGAATTTTTTCCGGGTTTATCGTGTTTTGTAATGGAATTTTATGACCTACTGAGAACGGAATGTAAACTATAAATTTAAGGCTTCGTTCTCTAGGATTGAATTTCAAGATGTAAATGTGAAACAGATTTGAATAAGGCGAAAGATGTAAGGGATGCTACACCATTCCCCTTTGAGAAGGAATGCCCAGAGCGTTCCGATAAAAGTTGCTGGCTTGAATTTGAGATAACATTGCTATAATTATTATATTTTTTTTTTTACATTTTTTTCTGTTTTGATATTATTTTTAGTGAAGTTTAATTACTCTATTTTTATGAACTTCTTGTATATCTTTCAAGACTTCCAATAGTCTGTGGGTGGTAAGGTGTTGAGAAAGATTGCTTCATATGTAATAGTTCAGCGATTTTGTCAAAAATTTCGTTTTTATACTCGGTACCTTGATCCGTTCTAATGATTGACGGTGTTCCATATATCAAAACGAAACTTCCACAAACGCTTTAGCTAAAGTTTCTGCTTGTTTATTTGGTATTGCCTTGATGATAATTTATTTGGATAGGTCGCATTGTATTGTAAGTGCATACCTATTTCCTGTATTAGATTTTGTAAATGATCCTATTGTATCCATGGCAATTGAATCGAAAGGTTTATGCGGTGTGGGTGTTAGGACAAAATTTTCGTTTGTTTTAACTGTGTGTTTGTTTTTCTGACAACTTGAACATGTTTTGACAAAATCAAAAATAGATTTCTTCGTATTTTTCCATGTGTATTGGCACCTTAACTTTTGATAAAGTCTGTTTGAACCAACATGGCCTCCAATACATGTATCACAGACAAACAGACGTAACACTCTGATAATTCTCATCGTACACCGATTTAACGGTCTTTTTCAAAATTTGATAGTTGGCCAACTGCCCAACTGTGGCGCTCGTATAGTTTTTGTTTGAGTTTGACGTTTGCTCACTACCGCCACCTAGTTGGTGGTCGGCCAAACTTAGTCCTTTTAGCATTGGGCGAATATTTTTCCGTGACTATGATTTGAATCGAAAAATGTTCGAAGTGTTACGTCTGTTTGTCTGTGCATGTATTATGGTATGATTTAATTATGTTTTCTATTTCATCTTTGTTAACAACCAACTGTGGTGGTTGATAAATCAAGATGTTTAAATTCTTCAATTCGTTGTTACAAACTTGCTTGAAAGTTTGAATATCAGTTATTTGGAAGATTTCGTTAGTCAACGCTAGAGCTAACAACTTCACCTTCAGCTTATTTGCAATTGCTTCAATTTGTTTCACGATTTTACTTAGATTCTCATTTACTTCGGATAGCTTTATGTGGATGATTGACGCTTGAGTCAACTCCCTTTTATAGCTTTTATCCATTATGTCAATTAAAATACCATCTCGTGTGGCTGAGCGCTCAATGACTAATTTAGGAAGGTTGTATGTTTCATAGTAGTTGAGTGAGTCTCGGATGTTGAGGTGATCAGTCTCTTCATTGCCGGAATTCACTTGTATGTCATTATCGGTATTATTTTCATTTTTCTTTGCTGCTGCTCTTGTTTGTACCATAAGAACAGACATGTCTTTCAAGACTTCGGTAGCAACTTTGATTCTAGACAGAGCATCAGCTCCAAAGTTTGTCTTTCCAGGCACATATTGTACATCGAAATCAAACTCATCGAGATCTACTCTCATCCTGGTTAATTTAGAAGAAGGGTTTTTCATTGAAAACAAATATACTAACGGCCTATGGTCTGTTTTCACAGTAAATTTACGACCGTAAAGGTAGGGACGAAAATTAATAATAGCCCAGTGAATTGCAGTGAGCTCTTGTTCAATAGTTGATTTATTGGCTTCACGCTTCACCTTTTGTGAATGCTTTGCTCGCAAACGCAATTGGTTAGTCAATATTATTATGCTTTTTAGTAAGGACTGCACCACATGCAATTTTTGAAGCGTCGGTTATCAGGGTAAAATGTTCTTTAAAATAAGGAAATTGTAGTATGGTAGGTGATACTAATTGTTTTTTTCAGAGAATCGAATGCAAGTTGGTATTCTGAGGTCCAATCAAATTTTATATTTTTTCGTAATAATTTGTTTAAAGGGTAGGCAATCTCTGCAAAATTTTGAATAAATCGTCTGTAATAGTTACAGAACGCGACAAATCGACGAACTTCGTCTGCATCTTTCGGTGTGGGATAATTTTCTATTGCGGAAAATTTCGACCTATCTGCTTGGATGCCTTTTTCAGAAATATGATGACCCAAATACGTAACGTCTGATTCAAAGAAGACACATTTCGAGGGATTAAGTTTCAAGTTATGTTCTCGTAATTTGGTAAACACGCATTCCAGGTTTTTCAGGTGATGACTGACGGAACAACCCATGACAATGATATCGTCAATGTAAAGAAACGCGCACTCTGGTGGTAGTCCACTGAGCGCAATCGTCATCATCCTCTGGAAGCTGTTAGGTGATATGTTCAATCCGAATGGTAGGCGATTGAACTCGTAATGTCCATCAGGACTGGAGAAGGCTGTATATCGTTTTGACTTATAGGGCACTGCATGAAATTCTCTCCTTCTCTTTCACTCTTACAGAAATTATGTAAACAACAAGGCCAAGAAACGTCAAAATCCCATACTAAATCATAACAATGCAGTGCCCTATAGGGCACTGCACTGTTTTGAATTTGTATGGGATTTTGAAGTTTCTTGGCCTTGTTGTTTACAAAATTTCTGTAAGAGTGAAAGAGATGGATAGAATTTCATGCAGTGACCTATTGGGTTTCTCAAAGATATTTAGACTACTGTGATAATTTGATAATCCACAGAATCATCATTTCCCAAAGACAGTTCACACTAATCAAACTTATTTTGTTTACCTGTTCTGCATCCGACGCCCCTGTCATGAACTCAGTCGAACTTGTGAACGCTATTTACCCGCTGCGAAGTCGTGTGAGAAATTCGACTGTGATAATAATGAATTTGGGCCGAGTCTAAATGGGTGCAGATGTCGCAATATTGTCGAGCTCAATTTGATGAAACCCGGACATTAAATCCAAAGTAGTAAAATATTTTGCTCGTCCAATGTGGTCTAGGATTTCGTCAATACGTGGAAGTGGGAATTTATCCGGTATTATTTGTTTATTGAGCTGACGAAAATCAACGACTAATCGCCACACGGTGTCAAAATTTCGATTATTATCGAACATTCATGTACCTCGGATTTTTCTTCGAAAATGATTAGTTTTTGGGCTATATATTGAGGGATTTGCTCAAAAGTGCACGCGGCCTATCGCTTCCGAAAGGTACAGCCGCGATTTTCACTCCCAGTTTACTTCATCCTTATGGGAAATAACATTGCGGCATTTCCTACGGTGCGGCTGTTCCTTTCGAAAACGATAGACCGCGTGAACTTTTGTGCAAAGCCCCTTTTTGAAACATTTCAACGACCGCGCGGTGTTTACGTTTCAAGAAATCTGACAATAGTCATAGTCGGACAACTAGAAAATATTTCATCGGCGAAAATTTTTCCATACATTTTGTATGGGACGTTTTTTGGACTAAAATAGTAGTTATTGATTTTAAGTATGGAAAATAGCCAAAAATTCACCTAACTCAAATTTTCCCCGATAAAATATTTTCAAATTTTGCATTTATACATTATAGCCGAAATTCTAACATTCTATGAAGAAAAATCCGAAGTACATGAAAGTTCGATAATAATCAAAATTTTGACACCGTGCGCCATTTCTTTTCGTCAGTGTTGGATTTTTTGGGCACCAAAAGAATTGGTGAATTAAAAGGTGAAATGGATGGTTGAATAATTTTATCATGAAGCATTTTGTTCACTTGGTTATTTATTTCTTGCTTGTGAACCTCCGGTAATCTATAATTTTTTATATAAACTGGATTACTTTCCTCCAAATGAATTTTTTGTTTATAAAAGTTATTCGCTGTTAGTGTGTCATTTTTCAATGCGTAGATATCATTAAATTTTGCGCATAAGTCTCCCAGCTTCCGCTTGTCTTCTGGCAATGAGCTTTGTAAATTAAGTTCATTCATTAGCTGTTGAACCCTATCGTTGTCATTATTTTCATGTTTATCTAGCGGTAATGTAGAGTAATTTCTGATTGGTACAATTTTCAAAACGTCAAAATTATGTGGGATTACTTCGGCATTATAATTAACATTTACAAATTTTACATATTGTGCCTCAGGACCAACTATGGTATTGGCGCAGAACACTCCTGATCTGATTTGCTTGGACAGAATTACACTGCCTTCCTTTACGTGGGATAATTTTAACTTTTTGATGACTTGACACCTTGGAGGAATAACTATATTACCATTAAATTTATCTTCTATTGGTACTTCAAATCTTTTTCGACCAATTTCAAATGTTATAAGCCAAGTTTTCAAACAAATATTGCATCCATGCTTGGCTATATTACCATTAAATTTATCTTCTATTGGTACTTCAAATCTTTTTCGACCAATTTCAAATGTTATAAGCCAAGTTTTCAAACAAATATTGCATCCATGCTTGGCTAAGAAATCCCTTCCAAGTATACCATCTGTTTGAATCGGGAAATATTTTGTAACAACTTGGAAGTTATGTGCTATGGAAGTGTTATCAATTATTATGTTCGTGGGTGTGCTTCCGATAGTTTCAATTTTCCCATCGGTCACCCCTTTAATGGTGCACTTTTGTTTAATATATATTTTTTGGAATTCATTTAATAAATTTTCTTTAATTATGGACACATCCGCACCAGTGTCTACAGTTAAATTTACAGGTTTCTCGCACATATCTACTCTAAGTTGAACGAAATTGGAGTAATTTAAGTCACAGTTAAACACATTTACTCCCTGTTTGGAAATGTTGTCTCCCCGTTGCCTTGTCGTGCCTCGGCTTGGGGATTTTCCGAAGGCCCTCTGCCGTTTTCCGAAACATACACGTTTCGTTGAGGAGGAGGTCCACCTCGACCTCTGCTCCCACGATATTGATTATTACCATACCGCCGATGAGTGTTAAAATTTTCGTTTCTGCTATCTCGATTTTCACGGTTTTCACTATTTTGTGGGCGATCATGGTACCGCTGATTATTTTGGGTGCGATAATTATAGCGTCCACCACGGTAGTTTGAATTATGGAATCGATTGGACTGTTGATTTCCAGATGCTTGCCATCTAGACTGATATTGTCTAGGGTGGCTTCTTGCATACTGTACTGTTACCACATTTGAGCTCTGAGGAGACTCTTTAAGGGTTTAGTTAATTGCTTCTGTAATTGATTTAAACTGGCCCGCTTTGATAATGATGGAAGTTTTTTCGTCTTTCAGTCCCGCAGTTAAGTATTTAATTCCTTCTTTCGTAGCCATTGATTGAGCTACGGCCGTAGGAATTTCTTTTGCTATATACGCCGCTTCAAGTTGCATTGTTAGTTCTTCGACATCCTTAGTGTATGCAGCGATATTATTTCTCTGATTACAAGAGGACAATTTGGCAATGATAGTCTCGGGAGGAATCGGTGACGACACCTCTTTTAGTTTGGTGATGATTTCATCAACAGTTTCAGGTGCTGCCGGGAAAGCATGTCTTGCTCGCCCTTCCAATTTTGTTAAAACAATGTTAATTACCGTCTGTAATTGATCTGCTTTTGTGGCAATCAGTTTGACGACTTCAAGTGCGTCCAAAAAAATTCTCAGTTTACTAGGTGTGCCATCGTACGTAGGCAAAAGTGCGGTTACAGTCTTAACTGTTTCTATAAGCGTTGTCATTTTTGCAGATTTGGTTAATCGATAACCAATGACAATAAGTTTTCCTAAGCTTTTTAATGTTATATCAGGTTTATCACCCAGGTTAGCTAATTTTTGGTCAATAGTAAGCTGTAATTCACCAGTTAGCGACCTTTCCATTTTTCTAATTTGATCAAATGTCCCAATAGCAATAGTGTTTTCAAAGGTAATTAATTCATTATTTATATTATTTCTAAGAGTTTGAACTTCCGCAAGTTTATTTAGTAGGGTACTTCTGCGATATTTCCGATTAGGAGCTTTTCTCAAATTCGTTTGAATAATTTTTAATTGAGCTAAATTACTTTCTATTATGTCCATTACACTTTGAAATCGCACATGATTTTTAGTTTGGGTATATAATCTAGTAATCAATTCAAGGCTGGATCCACTATTTACATTTCAAGATTCGCAGTACCTTAATTTACCACTCGCAGTGTACAGCACATCATCAGCAACGTCGTCTATAGCGCTGGGTCATAGCGCACCGATCTCCAAAATCCACGGGTGTTGATGACAATTTGACTCTTCCTTGGCCAATCTTTGTCGTTCATAATCAGCTCTTCCTTCGCCTGTTTCTTGTTGTTGATGATAATTTGGCTCTTCCCTGGTTAATCTTCGTCGTTGCTTATTAACTCATAATTGGCTCTTCCTTCGCCTGTTTCTTGTTGTTGATAATAATTTAGCTCGTCTTTGGCTACAGCACTTCATTTTTGTCTCGTCTCCATTGAACTTAACGCACTGCACTATTGTCTATATGTACGCTGGTTTTCGTTAACGTTACACAAAGAGTTTAGTTTTTAACATTGAAAGTTTGTATGTTCGTGCATAATTCCTGCACTACACCACTTTACTAGCGCTCAAATTATTGAGTCGGATTTCTCGTTGCACTCTATGGGGCTGTCCATAAACCACGTGGTTATTTTTTTGGGACTTTTCAACCCCCCCCCCCCGCGTGGTCATTCTCTCTCTCTCTTCTCTCTCTTCTTGGCGTAACGTCCTCATTGGGACAAAGCCTGCTTCTCAGCTTAGTGTTCTATGAGCACTTCCACAGTTATTAACTGAGAGCTTCCTCTGCCAATGACCATTTTGCATGCGTATATCGTGTGGCAGGCACGAAGATACTCTATGCCCAAGGAAGTCAAGGAAATTTCCTTTACGAAAAGATCCAGGACCGACCGGGAATCGAACCCGTCACCCTCAGCATGGTCATGCTGAATACCCGCGCGTTTACCGCCTCGGCTATATGGGCCCGCGTGGTCATTAGTCCATACAAATTTTTTTTTGTCCATACAAAATGGTCATTGGCCGAAAACATCCCCCCCCCTCGGACCACGTGGTTTATGGACAGCCCCTATCCTGTATTTTTGCGTTTGTGAATTTGCCATGCATTCTTAAGCACATGTACGCCAACAACACTACTAGCAGAATCACTGCTGTTCCAGCGACGATACGTATTTCGGTGGTGCTTACTTCATTGTGGGTGATAAATGTGTCACTAAACCAACCCATTTCGATTGTTCAATTTTCGTTGGCCAAAGAGACAAACACTTGCTCGATCCGTTTCACCGTGTGTGCACTGCACTGCCACTTAGGTTTGTTCACCAATAGTAGTTCAACTTTTGCGACTTTGGTTGGATTTCACTTTTCAGTGGCTAAGTCAACCCGAGCAAAGGCGGATAACAAAATGATAACAAGTTCTGTTACCTGGTTATCATTCGTTTGATAATTGAGTTTGTTATCATTTAGGTTGAATTAAGAGCCAACATAACAAAAATGATAACTCAAATTTACTCCACGAATACCAAAATGATAAGAAATTAAGTTATCATTGAGTTCAAGTTGATAACTAATTGTGTTATACAGTGTTTTGTACTATATTACATTTTGTTATCAACATGAAACAATATAGTTGATTGATATCTGGTTTTGTTATCAATAAGTTATCATTCAGAGCTATTTTACCGACCAAAATAGTAAAAATCTACTTTACCGATATAGTTAGCCTTTTTGGGTATTTTTGTGGCGTTTCAGTCTTTTCGGGGATCAAAAACAACTATATGTTTTCTATTTCCAACGTTTCGATCCTTATTGGATCTTCTTCAGGGAATCTGTAATTTTATTGGACGTTTACATTGGTTTTTAACACATTACGCAACACTTAACACATACCGAATAAGTTGTTGTTTCTTCGTCTAGTAGTTGTTTTTTGAAACATTTTAACTGTCATTCCTTGTTTTTGCTATAAGAAGTTATTGTTAATTAAGGAATACCTAATTGTCACTTACTACTTACAAATTTGTCCGTTTTTTGGAACCGGAAAAACCTTCAAATTTCGAAAAACTGATTTGGTAGTCTGAACCCGGACCGCAATCCACTACTTTTGCGTATAGTTTTCAAAATGACAGTTTAAAGTTCGTTCTATTCGTGTGTTGTATGGTCGGTTATAATTGTGTCAGTGTGGTTGGTTCGTGTTATGTTTACATTGGTTCTGTTTTGGTTATTCGTTCTCGTTCTTTTTAGGTTTGTTATAGAGTGGAGTAGACCAGCGTAGACTACGTTCAGATTGTCTGTGTCAGTACGTTTGTTTACCGTGTGTGGCGTGTTGTATATGTAACAGCTTTCCAAGATGGGAAGATTTGATGGTTTTTGTGTCCTATCTAATATCTTTACATCGTCTAGTCTGAATACATGGTCATTTTCTGCTGTGTGGTCTACTAGCGCTGTCTTTTCTCTAATACTAATGATCGCTGCGTCCGAATTGGTGTGTCCTGCTTCTCTTAGTGTCGTCAGGCTGCGTACATTTGAGCGATGTCCCGATATGCGTGTTTTCAGCTTCGTCGTTGTCATTCCAATGTAGCAGCCATCACAGTTGTTGCAGTCGATCTTGTATATTACATTACTTTGGTCGTCATTATCTGTCTTGTCCTTAATTGGTGGTAGTATTGCGCCAACCGTATTTGTTGTTTTGGTGGCTATTCGTGTAGGATATTCCCTTCTCAGTGTTTTTATTATCTGTTGTGAGAGTCCTTCGATATTGGTGAGCGAACGAAAAACGGTTTCTCCCTCATCTGGTCTGTTTTCGTTCGCTTCCATAGCTGTTTCCACTTCTTGTCTACGTAGTTTCACTCTATTGATGACTCGACTGATCAACGTGTTCGGATAATCGTTAATCAGGAGTTGGCGACGTATCACACTTTCAACTTCGTTATCTCTACTGTTCGTTGAGAACGTGTACACCCGTTTGGCGAAATTGAAAGCAACATTCATTTTTTGCGAAAAAGAGTGAAGAGATCGATAGTTAAGAAACCGTCCCGATGATATTGGTTTCATATACCATTCTGTCGTAATAGCTTGGTTTAGGTTTCTGGTTAAAACCATATCCAGGAACGGCAAGCGATTTTCCTTTTCTCGTTCAATTGTGAACTGTAGGTTTTCATCTTGACCATTGAAGAGTTCTTGGACCATTTCAATTTTATCCTCTGGAAGAGCGAGGAACAAGTCATCCACATACTTTTTTATATATGGAATTGGAAATGGTACAGCCTCTACTGCCTGATCAAGAATGTCTTCCATTACCAGATCGGCTATCATCGGAGAGAGTGGGTTCCCCATAGCAGTGCCAAATTTTTGTTTATAGAAAGAGCCATAAAACGAAAAATAGCTACATTCTATGCAGAAAGTGGTTACCTCCAAAAATAGGTCAAGACAGATGTCGGTGTGTGCGCTTATTTCCTCCCAGTGTTTTATGATACTTTTCCGAACAAGTGTTTGCGGAATGTACGTGAATAAAGAGACGACCTTTCTCGCATCCCAAGAAGTTTTCTTCGCACGACAAACCACCTCAAACCGGCAGAAAACAAGCAACAAATTCGAACGGTTACTCGCAAATATGATCGATCACTGCTCAAGTCGATCACCGTCTCTAAACGAAAAAGCAATCCACAATGCCACTGAAATTGAACTGCCAGAAAAAGTCGAATTGTTGCTCAGCCTGGGACCAAAGTTTGCGCTCCCATCCACCAATGTTGCGAGGATGCCATTCTACCATCTGATCGCTGATGTAGAATCCGTCATCCAAACCAACCAAAACACCGACGTGCAGGAACGAACAAGATGCCGAGTCGCGAATAACATTCAGAATTTCATTCACCGACAGCAGCATGCCGCTCCGCTCCACCCGAATGAGAAATTTCTGAAAGAAGCGGAACGGGAGACTAGAAGTTTCCTAAAACAACACCCGGACTTGTACGTGCTAAAGGCGGATAAGGGAAACAAAACGGTGATAATGCACAAGCAAGACTACGTAGCACGGATGGATCAGCTGTTGACAGACACCAACACATACGAGAAGGTACAGAGAGATCCAACCACTGCGTTCCAAACGAAGAACAACAGCATTGTGCGGCGACTCGAAAATCTGGGTCTACTGGATACAGCAACGGCGAGACGATTGCGTACCTACAAAGCGGTGTGCCCGAAAATATATGGACAGCCAAAAACCCACAAACCGGGGCTGCCGTTACGACCGGTGGTGCCATGTATGACGTCTCCGTCGTACGATTTATCAAAATACGTCGGAGCGATCATACAACGATCGATACACAGTGAGTACAACATCCCGGACTCGTATCAGTTTTGCGAATGGGTGAACACGGTTACCCTACCAGAGGGACACGTCATGGTGTCATTTGATGTCGTCTCTTTATTCACGTGCATTCCGCAAACACTTGTTCGGAAAAGTATCATAAAACACTGGGAGGAAATAAGCGCACACACCGACATCTGTCTTGACCTATTTTTGGAGGTAACCACTTTCTGCATAGAATGTAGCTATTTTTCGTTTTATGGCTCTTTCTATAAACAAAAATTTGGCACTGCTATGGGGAACCCACTCTCTCCGATGATAGCCGATCTGGTAATGGAAGACATTCTTGATCAGGCAGTAGAGGCTGTACCATTTCCAATTCCATATATAAAAAAGTATGTGGATGACTTGTTCCTCGCTCTTCCAGAGGATAAAATTGAAATGGTCCAAGAACTCTTCAATGGTCAAGATGAAAACCTACAGTTCACAATTGAACGAGAAAAGGAAAATCGCTTGCCGTTCCTGGATATGGTTTTAACCAGAAACCTAAACCAAGCTATTACGACAGAATGGTATATGAAACCAATATCATCGGGACGGTTTCTTAACTATCGATCTCTTCACTCTTTTTCGCAAAAAATGAATGTTGCTTTCAATTTCGCCAAACGGGTGTACACGTTCTCAACGAACAGTAGAGATAACGAAGTTGAAAGTGTGATACGTCGCCAACTCCTGATTAACGATTATCCGAACACGTTGATCAGTCGAGTCATCAATAGAGTGAAACTACGTAGACAAGAAGTGGAAACAGCTATGGAAGCGAACGAAAACAGACCAGATGAGGGAGAAACCGTTTTTCGTTCGCTCACCAATATCGAAGGACTCTCACAACAGATAATAAAAACACTGAGAAGGGAATATCCTACACGAATAGCCACCAAAACAACAAACACGGTTGGCGCAATACTACCACCAATTAAGGACAAGACAGATAATGACGACCAAAGTAATGTAATATACAAGATCGACTGCAACAACTGTGATGGCTGCTACATTGGAATGACAACGACGAAGCTGAAAACACGCATATCGGGACATCGCTCAAATGTACGCAGCCTGACGACACTAAGAGAAGCAGGACACACCAATTCGGACGCAGCGATCATTAGTATTAGAGAAAAGACAGCGCTAGTAGACCACACAGCAGAAAATGACCATGTATTCAGACTAGACGATGTAAAGATATTAGATAGGACACAAAAACCATCAAATCTTCCCATCTTGGAAAGCTGTTACATATACAACACGCCACACACGGTAAACAAACGTACTGACACAGACAATCTGAACGTAGTCTACGCTGGTCTACTCCACTCTATAACAAACCTAAAAAGAACGAGAACGAATAACCAAAACAGAACCAATGTAAACATAACACGAACCAACCACACACGGAGACAAATTTCGTTCGTTTGAAACAAAAATATTCATGTTTATTCGGTAAACTGATAAAATATTTAAAACTAAAATATAAATTTTTAAAACAAGCTCATTTACATATTGATTTCTACAATACCCATTGAAGAGCCCCCCGTTTCGCCGTCGAGAACATAAACAAAACTCTCAAGTTCCAGCTGCATCACCAAACAAGATTTCCTCTTGCAAAAAAGGCAAGTTTCACCAAAAGTTTCCACGAAATCCCATTGATTTCGGGAGCGTATGTTATCTACATGATGTTGGCATTGAAAGTGCCACGCGGGAAGTGGATTTTCCTAGAGAAGAAAACAAATATTTCCGTAGGGCCGACCTGTCACAAAAAAAAAACAAAAATTTTTACATTTGTTTCTAACATAACCTGTCAGAAGATACATGTTTGTTTCAAAAATGGATTGAATTTGCTTCAAATGTGACGTTCGATTTGCTCCAAACAGTTTTATTTTTGTTGCCAGAACAAATTGACAATTTATTTGAGTTTACCTGAAATATTTTTGATTTTACCATGCTTTTTTCTGCGTGCACTGACACAATTATAACCGACCATACAACACACGAATAGAACGAACTTTAAACTGTCATTTTGAAAACTATACGCAAAAGTAGTGGATTGCGGTCCGGGTTCAGACTACCAAATCAGTTTTTCGAAATTTGAAGGTTTTTCCGGTTCCAAAAAACGGACAAATTTGTAAGTAGTAAGTGACAATTAGGTATTCCTTAATTAACAATAACTTCTTATAGCAAAAACAAGGAATGACAGTTAAAATGTTTCAAAAAACAACTACTAGACGAAGAAACAACAACTTATTCGGTATGTGTTAAGTGTTGCGTAATGTGTTAAAAACCAATGTAAACGTCCAATAAAATTACAGATTCCCTGAAGAAGATCCAATAAGGATCGAAACGTTGGAAATAGAAAACATATAGTTGTTTTTGATCCCCGAAAAGACTGAAACGCCACAAAAATACCCAAAAAGTCTACCAAACAGTCGTCGCCAAAGCTGTTGATATAGTTAGCAGTTGAAAAAAGTTTCTTATAATTATAATGTATGTTTTCAACTATTGCGTCCAGTGGGTCTCGAACCCTGATCGAGTGATTACCGGTCACAGCCGATACCCCTGTACCAACGGGACTCAGTGAGAGGGAGAGTGGTTGAAGGCTACGCTTTCGTACTGCTGTCGCATTGAAGATGAAAAGCGGAATCTATTTTTAGATTCGAGGTCCACCAGACCCTCAGTTTTGGGAAAGGTTTGAAATGTGCGTTTGGAAACTGATATCATATTTTGTTATCATTTAGTATTTTTATGTTATCGCGATAGACTAAAATTATTGATAACTAAATTTGTTATCATCTGATTATCATCAATTGAAAAAAATGATAACAAAAATAACAATATGATAACACAGATAACGTAGTTTATTATCAAAGTGATATCACTTAGTTATCCGCCTTTGCTCGGGAATCTATCACTATTCACACTTTCAGTGATCTCTGTCACGGTCGCCAACTAACGTTTGGAGTTCGGATGATAGCATAACATACCACGTTCTCTGTTTCAACTTCAGTACTCGACTGCCCGTGTGTTTCGCTTACCATATATCTTAAAGGCTACTTGCTCATGCTTGCTCAAACTCAAGCCACCAGCGATGTTTCCAAAAACAATTTAATTACAACCATATGGCCCTGCAGCGTAAGCATAGCTGCGCCCATGCGGAAGGCTAAAAACAGTATTCAACAGGCAAAAGTGTGTAAACAATAGAAAGGTTCGAGACGACCTTGTAATGGAATTTTATGACCTACTGAGAACGGAATGTAAACTATAAATTTAAGGCTTCGTTCTCTAGGATTGAATTTCAAGATGTTAATGTGAAACAGATTTGAATAAGGCGAAAGATGTAAGGGATGCTACATTCGGTATGCGAATGCGACCCCTTCTCTATTCAGCAAACTTCTACACAAAACCACAAGGCAAAAGTTGTCCGTTCACCGTTTCTTGATTGCACGCTTCTGAGCTGAGAAAACAGCAAGTGAATGTTACTCCTTGCAAGTGAGTGTTCCCATCCTTGGCAGGACCTACTGAACTACAGATGCAGAGCAGTTCCTATGCACTTTTCATTCAATTAATGTGATTTCATTAGTGAAAAACGTTTGACAGATTATATGTGCAAAATATGATTTATTTATAAACATCATCAACTACATAAGTAGATTTTTTTGTAGTGAACATTTTTTTTTTGTAGTAACAAGATTGCGTATTAAACCTTCATGTGCTAGTGTTCCCTCAAAAAAGTTTGAAAATATTTCATCCACTATTCTTTGAGATATACAATTTGGAAATTTTGTTCAATTAACGATCATGTTTTACTAAAGGTTCTAAGGTGCGTTTCATAATTATAACGTCATATTTAATTTAATTAGTTCATTTATTCAAAAACTCCGATAAGTTATATATTCCATGCCAGAAGTATACATTCACAAAGCCCAACTACCAGCCCAAGAATTATTAAAAAACAAGACTCTTGAGATGTATTGGGAGAAAAAAAATGTTTTTTCGACTGTTTCAAAATTATAACGCCACCAAAAAATCAAACAGAATATCAAACCAAATCGAAATTTATTTATTCAAATGCTTTCATTTCTTTTTGATTACTTAAAAAAAATGTTTCCTTGGTCTCTGTTATCTTAGTTTTGTCAATAGAATGAGAAGCATCAGAAATTGCTGCTATAGCTTATAAACAGGCTTTAGATGCCGGTTATATTTATAAACGCCGTAAACCATAATCCTCCAAAGATTTCCTGTAGGGTTTAGATCAGCTGAACTTTGTGGTGAGTCCATGACATTGATAATCTTGCTTTAAAACCACGCCATTGTTCCCCGATTCACGAGTACTTGCTTATTATCTTGCAGAAATAAGAACAGTTTGAATCTATGTTTCCCTGAAAACGACACAATACTTTCCTGCAAGACATAAATATGGTTTAAGGACAAGGTATTTGGAGTACATAGCTCCATAGCGGCCCATATAGCCGAGGCGGTAAACGCACGGGTATTCAGCATGACCATGCTGAGGGTGACGGGTTCGATTCCCGGTCGGTCCAGGATCTTTTCGTAAAGGAAATTTCCTTGACTTCCTTGGGCATAGAGTATCTTCGTGCCTGCCACACGATATACACATGCAAAATGGTCATTGGCAGAGGAAGCTCTCAGTTAATAACTGTGGAAGTGCTCATAGAACACTAAGCTGAGAAGCAGGCTTTGTCCCAGTGAGGACGTTACGCCAAGAAGAGAGAGAGAGAGAGAGAGCTCAAAATTTCTAGAGCACCGTTTTTTAGAACCGTTGAACGGATTTGGATGAAAATGCATCACTCTAATTGTTCAGTGGTTGTCAACAGCGTGATGCATTTTAATCCAAATCCGTTCAACGGTTCTAAAAAACGGTGCTTTAGAAATTTTGAGCAATGTACTCCAAATACCTTGTCCTTAAGGACAAACGTCTTAATATCCCGCTTCAACATTGCATCAAACCTTCAGATGCACAAATCTCAAGAAGCAAGCTTCAAACAGCAATGCTTTTTATTATTCTGTTCTTGCTCACTTGTAATTAGCTTAAAATAAATACTCAGGTGCGATGGTTTTGTTTACGCAGAGATTTGTGCCCTCGAAATCATGAGTAGGTGCCAAAGTCGGCCATTGTGGCGGCCATTTTGGGATTCTAACAAGGCTGTCCTTAAACTGCTGCAACAAAAGACATAATAATGCACTACATCCACCAAAATTCTGATTCGAAAAAATACTGAACTCTGCGAAAATCTCTCCAATACCCACGGAATCCATCAATATTCCATTTTTTTCTAATCAGAAAATATTACCTGAACGTAAGTTGCAAAGAATAGGCAATTCCGTGAAGTGGAATATGCACATTTTGTGAGTTTGTTGGGAACGGGATGCGATCCAAAGTCGTCGGCGTGGAAGGCATGCTTGATGGATAAACACAAGGTATGCTCCCTCGTTTTGCATTGTTATTACTGAAAAGCGACAAATTCTGTGACTACCATTTTTAAATTCCAGAAATTTTGCACAGAACCGATCCGGCCAATTACGGGACACAGCGGAGATGAACGCACGAAAATGGATCCATAGTACACGTGGTCAAGACATAAAACTGCGGAATGCTTGCAAATTCACAAGAAATTCGACAAATGCGAAACTCATTGTAGAATTAGGGGTTGTGTGCTATTAGTGGACCCTGCGCCTACAGTTGACCCCCTTCAGAAAAACTCAAATATAAATGCCCAAAACAACTGCTTCCAGGCAACTTCCACCGGGGGAACATCAATTACATAGCTACACAGCAGTTCCTAACAAATAAATGACCCAGTGGCCGCAACAATCGGTTATTTTAATTATTTAATGAATGTAAATACTCAAAAAGGTCCACTATACGCACACTCAGGGAGGGTCCACTATAGGCACCGTCGGCGGCGTGACAGCCAACATGGAAATCAAATTGGGGGTCCACTATAGGCGCCAAGATATTTGTAAATAATCCAATAATGGACCCCGGTGGTGTCCATTCACGGAGACAAATGTCGTTCGTTTGAAACAAAAATATTCATGTTTATTCGGTAAACTGATAAAATATTTAAAACTAAAATATAAATTTTTAAAACAAGCTCATTTACATATTGATTTCTACAATACCCATTGAAGAGCCCCCCGTTTCGCCGTCGAGAACATAAACAAAACTCTCAAGTTCCAGCTGCATCACCAAACAAGATTTCCTCTTGCAAAAAAGGCAAGTTTCACCAAAAGTTTCCACGAAATCTGATTGATTTCGGGAGCGTATGTTATCTACATGATGTTGGCATTGAAAGTGCCACGCGGGAAGTGGATTTTCCTAGAGAAGAAAACAAATATTTCCGTAGGGCCGACCTGTCACAAAAAAAAAACAAAAATTTTTACATTTGTTTCTAACATAACCTGTCAGAAGATACATGTTTGTTTCAAAAATGGATTGAATTTGCTTCAAATGTGACGTTCGATTTGCTCCAAACAGTTTTATTTTTGTTGCCAGAACAAATTGACAATTTATTTGAGTTTACCTGAAATATTTTTGATTTTACCATGCTTTTTTCTGCGTGTTATAGGCAACATCGATGCGTATTTTCAAATGCGTATTTCACTGGAATAATGTATTAATGTTGTATGTTCAACGTTCTTAACACAAAGAGGGGACGTGAAACTTGTAAAAAAAAATCCACTTTGGAACAATCCACTATCTTAAAATAGCTAAAGAGCCACAGAAGTAAATTTCGATGGCTTAGGGGGTCCACTACTAGTACACGCAGAAAAAAGCATGGTAAAATCAAAAATATTTCAGGTAAACTCAAATAAATTGTCAATTTGTTCTGGCAACAAAAATAAAACTGTTTGGAGCAAATCGAACGTCACATTTGAAGCAAATTCAATCCATTTTTGGAACAAAAATGCATCTTCTGACAGGTTATGTTAGAAACAAATGTATTTTTTTTTTGTTTTTTTTTTGTGGCAGGTCGGCCCTAAGGAAATATTTGTTTCCCAATTAAATTTACAAAGTCATTACCTTCTCTAGGAAAACCCACCAGCCGCGTGGCACTTTCAATGCCAACATCATGTAGATAACATACGCTCCCGAAATCAATGGGATTTCGTGGAAACTTTTGGTGAAACTAGCCTTTTTTGCAAGAGGAAATCTTGTTTGGTGATGCAGCTGGAATTTGAGAGGGGGCTCTTAAATGGGTATTGTAGAAATCAATATGTAAATGAGTTTGTTTTAAAAATTAATATTTTAGTTTTAAATATTTTATCAGTTTACCGAATAAACATGAATATTTTTGTTTCAAACGAACGAAATTTGTCTCCGTGTACCCAAACCCTAGCTTTAAGTTAAAACACTTTGGCGAGTTTCAAGGATAGTTAAAATATCAAATTCGAAAATATGATGAAAGCTTCAAGTTCAAGGCTCCTCAAACGTCAAATCTTTGTATTAAATATGCTCGACAAAAAAATGGACCGCAATTGGAAATTGGTAGTCAACTCTTAACCTAGAATGTGAATTGTTTATTCTTCACAACTACCTTAAGGCGAAACTGGAAGCATTTTTTCATTTTTCTGGTTTTTGATTTTTCATTAAATAATAAAGCAATATTTTCAAAATCGGTTTTCGTACACATGTAGAGTATGGATCAAGGAATCTTCCGATTTTTTTTTGTGGTGGAAAATGTTTTCCATTTTTGCAGAAACCATTTTTTGTGATATTTTGTTCAAAAATGGTTTCTGCAAAAACGAAAAACATTTTCCACAACAAAAAAAAAATCAGAAGATACCCTGATCCATACTCTACATGTGTACGAAAACCGGTTTTGAAAATATTACTTCGTTATTTAATTAAAAATCTAATACCAAAAAGTGAGGAAATGCTTCCAGTTTCGCCTTAAGGTAATATTTTCAGATGAGAAGAATGAAATATCGATGGATTCCGTGGGTACTGGAGAGATTTTCGCAGAGTCCCGGAATGTTTCGAAGCGGAATTTTGGCGGAGGTTGTGTGATGATGTGGGGAGCGTTTGCAGCATTATTATGTCTTTTGTTGCAGCAGTTTACATCATATTTATGTCTTTCAGGAATGTATTGTGTCATTTGTAGGGAAACTTAGATTCAAACTGTTCACATTTCTGCAAGATAATAAGTAAGTACTCTTGAGTTGGGCAACAATGGCGTGGTTTTAAAGATTATCAATGCCGTAAACGCACAAGCATGCTCGTCTGATCTAAACCCTAATACAAATCTTTGGAAGATTATGGTTTACGGCGTTTATAAATATAACTGGCATCTAAAGCCAGTTGATAAGCTAATAGCAGCAGTTTCTGATGCTTCTCATTCTATTGATAAAACTTAGTCATCAGAGAACAATAAAGCATTTTTTTAAATAATCAAAAAGAAATGAAAGCATTTGAACAAATAAATTTTGATTTGGTTTGATATTCTGTTTAATTTTTTGGTGGCGTTATAATTTTGAAACAGTCGAAAAAGCATTTTTTCTTCCAATACATCTCAAGAGTCTTGGTTTATTAATAATTCTTGGGCTGATAGTTGGGCTTTGAGAATGTATACTTCTGGCAAGGAATATATAACTTATCGGAGTTTTTGAATAAATGAACTACCGTCAAGGCGCCATTCACCGTGGGGGTTCCATTCACCGTGTGCCTTCGAATATTGTTTCATTATTTCCATATTATGATTGAATGATATGACAATTTCCCTTCAATTTCACCAATACAACACTAATGCATTGTTACCATGTCAAAACGCTCATTAAAAACACTTAAGACACATTCTACCGTGACGTTACAACGTTTTGATGCATTCGTAGTCAGATTTTCCACTATAACTCATGAAAACGATTGTAAACCTTAAAATATTTTTTCATATTCGGATTCCTTGTAAAATTTCTGATATATTTGACCTATTGAACATTTAGTTTTCATTATAAAAACGTGTTTTAAATGCGTATTTGTAGCGTGACGTTACAACGCGCTAGAATCCGCTCCTCTCTACCGCGCTACCAACATCTTAAAAAATCTGCTGGGATTTTTAAGTTATTCTGATTTTTTTTTCTACCATTGAAATTTATTGGTTTGTTCTTCAATTCAATGGAATAAAACATATAAATTTCGGATTTGTTTTTGGATAATCGACTTTTACATTTCGTGACGTTACAACGCACGTTCAGTTTCAAACAGGGTTCTGCTCGCGTTGTAACGTCACGAAAATGCACATCATGTTTGAATCAGAATAATCAGCCAAATTTGCCCAAATTTGTGAATATATTATTGCATTATCTTCACTGCTTCAAGGGGAACTTTATTCAATTGAAAATCCGTTTTGTGATAAATGGCTTGTAGGACCAAGTTATTGCTATCAGCAGTATGAATATTCCTTCATGAAGGTTAATGACATCGGCACCCATCTTCGGCTTAGTACCAACTATATTCTTCTAATTTTATCCCAAAGACTAGACCGCTGAGATCCTTCAGCATAGAATCCATAGACCGCTGAGATTTTTCAGCATAGAACCAATCACGCCGTCGCGATAAACATTTCTTAAATAATCTATGCAATGCCATCAATTCAAGTAAAAACGCTTAAAGATGTGTGCAAGAATTTATTGAACCAAAGGCATACCAGAGGATCTGCATACAACTTAGGACCCTTAAACCAACTTCTGTGATCTCAGAGATAAATAGACCACAGTGATAAAAACAATCTTAATTACTTAGAGAGTTGGTGTCTTTGGCAAAGTTGTTTGATAAGTCACAACCATTGGACGTGAGATTTCGCGATGCTAAATAAAACTTTATAATAATTTGCAAATGATTAGAATTTCTCAAAAAGTTTCCTACGAGTTCTGACTAGCAGTCAAAATTTGAAAATTTTTGGACATTTTTATTTTATTTTCTGAATAAATATAATGTGCATGATTTTTCAAGATGTCAACTACCACTAGGCAAATAGTACATTAAGCCAAACGACTTTTAAACTGTAAATCTTTGGAAAGTTAAACAACTCCCTAAGTATTCAAGGACCTGATATATATGAATCGGTGATTATTGTGATATCAAAGATAGACGTAACACTGACATAATTTTCATCTCTGTATATTTCAAGATCCTGTAACAGTTGGGAAAATCAATCAATAACTGTTTGTTTAAATGCCGCTATAAAAAAAAGCTCATCAAATTTTATAGCTGGGCTCGTTTCCAATCGGTCTACCGATGGAGATTGAGCGTATAACAGATATGCCTAACAGCTGGATAAGAGACATGTAGGCGTGAAATCATGTGTTCTAAAAATCTACCTATGGTCATAATATTTTATTGGACACCAATGTATTGGAGTACCGCGGCGAAGATATGGACAAGAAACTGAAATTTAAAACGAGATAGATAGTCGGGGATAGGTTTGACAGCCCATTAGAGGAACAAAGACAGTCACTGAAAAATAGGAAAATGACCAACTTCCGCCAAAGATCACACGCATATAATTAAAAAATAGGTCGGATGGACCAAATAAGACTCCTCATTTCAATGACTCGTCCATTTCTAGTTTGCACGCTAAAGCGACAAGTGGTGTCAAGAATTGTAAAACCTAAAATCAGTTCCGAATTAGAAAGTTGCTAGACGGTTTACCTAAAACAGTTATATTTTAACCAAAGGAGAAGACCTAAAGCGAAGAACAAAAGTTATATAAAAAAACTATTAGCAAAAGTGTAAAACCGAAATTGTATGGAAGATTAATTTCGAAGAATAGTGTTTTGCTGAGGGGGATCACGTGTTTTACGGTGATCACCTACTAGGTAAATTAACTGCTACAGTGTTTGAACTTCGTATAGTTAACTAATTCATTTTATAGCTAGCAACTGTGACCCAATCAAATTAAAAAGTGCGCTAGATAGTGACATAGCACGAAATCATCTGTAAATCAAAGGTAGATATTACAAAGTGGCTTTTATCAAGGGTGTGTTTGTTAAAATGGTGTGGCACAGCCACCCACGTGGCTTTCGGTTTTGGATTCTAATTTCCAGGAAGGAATCCGGACCTATTCCCGGACAGAGAGGTGCCGTTCAGCTTCCTTGACCGAACCTCTTCCCGCCAAAACGTGTCACAGTCAACGACGCGGTTTTCGAGTGACCCTCAAGCACGTGGTCAGCGTCGTCGTAACCCAACATCGGGACTCGATCGGGCCGACGCACCATTCCGGTCGCGGGCGAGTCGGGTTTGAGATCGACGGCAACCAAGGCGGAAGGTCTTGGACACCTAAGCACCTGAGTCTCGGGCGTACCCTCCCACTGACCCGCATGTTCGGTGGTTTTCGGAAGAGCGACGACCAGGAGCCCATCAGCGAGAGGAGAGCATCAACGGCCGCAACGAACAAGGTACCTATTAGCAAGTAAGCCACGAACACACCCAGAGAGATAGGTTAGATGTAGGTAAGCGCACATGTTCCACGTAACGAAACGAATAAATACAAACAGGCCTAACCTATTGCGCATCGTTGATAACTAGAGGTGTATAGAGTTTTTTGGACTGAGGAGAATCTCTTTTTTTTATTACTCGGTCGGGTCGCGATCTTGCGACGGGAGATATTCCCAAATCGGTTGAGTGATCGGTTGGTGCACGTTGAGAGTGAGTACAACATCAGGATTGTAAGAGGGAGTCTGATAGGCTAGAGAACCTGCCCTGAGTGTTTATCTCGGGTTAGTCGGGCACGAAAATACCGTACTGGCATCCTTGTTAATCAAGGTTGGCGCAGAAGTCAGTATAGGGAAAGAAGGTACTATCGGGAAACCACTCACTTTACATTGGCGCCCAACTAAGTTGGCTTGATCATAGTAGTATTGATTACTCAATTTCAGATTTTGTTTTTTTTAATTGGGATTTCTAATCTTGATTTTTCGTAAATTTTTGTAAATATAGTATATAAAAGTTTTTTTGCTATCAATATTTAGTTTATTGGTTTGGATTACTATTTTAAGGAAATTTGAATTCGGTCTATTAGATTTTTTATGATATTCTTTTTATTGTTGATTTGGAAATTGAACTCGATCTAGTAGGTGAAGTTAGGCAATAAGCATTATTTTATTTGACATTTTGAAATTGAATTCGATCACATAATGGCATCTAACGTTACAGTTCAACCAAGAGCAGACCATTTAACGGAATTGGAAATTAATTATGAGCTAATGATTAGGAGAATGAATACGGATATCGATTTGGAAATCAAGAAGCGCGATTTGAGAAGAATATTTCAGGAAGAAGCCAGAGAAGGTACAGTCATACCTGGTCCATTCAATATGATGGAGGAGTATGACATAATAGTGGAATCGGTAGATAACATTGAAAGACGGATAGAGCTATGTACACGAGATCAAGCTCTAACATCTCGTGATACAGGTGAGTCACTTCGACTACCTGTGCACAAATAATTAGGAAAAAACACGCCAAAATGGTTAACTAAAGAGAGCAAGTAACAGGAGAACATGAGTGGTAGGAGAAAAACAAAGATCGAATTCAATTTCCAAGTCATTTTAAATGTGTAGATGTGTATATATACATAGATCGAAGAGGTACAGTAGTTTATAGATTTTTTGTTCGATAATTTTTGATCACTACCATCAAACAGTAAGCTAGTTCTGCTTAAAGTGTCTCGAGTATACCAAAGTGGCGAATCCTGGTCGTTTTGACAGGTCTCCTGCTCGATTGGAACTATGGGGATGACAGCAAATCGGCTGTTCCAATTTTGACGTTTCTCCTCTTTGTTATTCCAGACTCGTTAGTTCTGCTATGTACTAGTGTTGTGAGAAGGTGAGTGATGTAAGCTTTTAACGTAGGATCATGAGATTGAGATGAGAGCTATCAGCTAAATCTGATGTGCGTATTGTCAGTCCATGTCCATTTGGTTTGGTCGGTTGGATAAATATTTGGATTGGATTAAACTTGGATGGAATTCAAGCCATTATCAACTCTTATAAAGAGATGTAGGGTAGAATTCCATAATTGTTAGGTACATACATTTTATTTACTATTTGAGCAAGTGTTTTAAAAGCAAAAAAAATATTATTATTTTTTTTTTGAAAAAAAATAATGAATATTTTTTTTTCTGTTGGATAAGGGGTAATGTAACAGTTGGGAAAATCAATCAATAACTGTTTGTTTAAATGCCGCTATAAAAAAAAGCTCATCAAATTTTATAGCTGGGCTCGTTTCCAATCGGTCTACCGATGGAGATTGAGCGTATAACAGATATGCCTAACAGCTGGATAAGAGACATGTAGGCGTGAAATCATGTGTTCTAAAAATCTACCTATGGTCATAATATTTTATTGGACACCAATGTATTGGAGTACCGCGGCGAAGATATGGACAAGAAACTGAAATTTAAAACGAGATGGATAGTCGGGGATAGGTTTGACAGCCCATTAGAGGAACAAAGACAGTCACTGAAAAATAGGAAAATGACCAACTTCCGCCAAAGATCACACGCATATAATTAAAAAATAGGTCGGATGGACCAAATAAGACTCCTCATTTCAATGACTCGTCCATTTCTAGTTTGCACGCTAAAGCGACAAGTGGTGTCAAGAATTGTAAAACCTAAAATCAGTTCCGAATTAGAAAGTTGCTAGACGGTTTACCTAAAACAGTTATATTTTAACCAAAGGAGAAGACCTAAAGCGAAGAACAAAAGTTGGTAATTTTGTCAGAGTTTCGTCTGTTTGGTTCTGATGTCATGAAAATTATCGGTTTGAGTGGCATTTGATTACGATTTATTTATTTTTTTACAAGGTCGCAGTATAATTACAATTACACATTTTTTGGAACTTGTATAGAGCGTAGATTTTGGCCAAACATCACATCCCACGTCACTCAAGAGTCTACTTAGTTTATGAACGACCCCTAATTGTACGCAATTTATGAATAACACTGAATGAATAAATGAAAAGGGCTCATACACAACGCGGAAGAAATCTGGAGCTCGATTTGAATAGGTCGTATGTACATTTGTCGATATAAAATTCGATCAGTTTATTTTAGATATTGCAGCAATGTGGAAGATATTTTAAAGACTTCAAATGATGGAACGGAAAGCCTGTTTTGTGATGATTCTGCTGTATATATCAACTTTGTTCAATTTCAACGGTTTTTGCTATAATAAGCGAATCCAACTGATCGAATTTTTAATCGACAAAAACACATACGACCTTTTCAAATCGAGCTCCAGAAATAGTTTTGAATATAGAACTACCTGTGTCCACTGCAGGAGCCACCCAAGCCAGAGAAATTTGCTCTTTTCCACCGAACTTTTTTTTCGTGACGTTACAACGCAAACTTCAACCAGGTGAAACTCAGGCGCCAGTGAACCGATTTACTTTTTTTTAGTCTCATTGGAAAGATATTCTGGAGTACAAAGACCATACAAAATTTCAAATTTGAAACTTGTAACGAATTTGAATAAATTTCATAAAGGTTGCTTTTCCGTGATGTTACAACGCTTAAAAAACCTATACTTTGACCAGCCATACCTCAGAGTTGTAAAGTATTACAATTAAAACTTTTTGTATGCTAAAAAATCTACATACTTTTATCTGTTAATCATGGAAGACTTTTGAAAAATCAGTGCGTTGGTGTTTAAAACACGACAGCCTTGATGAAAAGTATGGCGAAATGCCCCAAAACCACGATTTTATTGTTAATCTTAATCGTCGTTCAATAAATGTTTATTGTTACATTAATATCATGTTGAATGCATTTTTGGGCGACAAGAGTTATGTAGAATGTTATAAAAATGTGAAATATGCCAAATTTCAACTTTGAAAAATGAGTATTGATGATACGGGGCCCGTAGAATGTGTCTTAAAAGTATCATTTTGACACTAAAGTGTGTTTACATGAAGCGGGTTTCTGCTCGTTCACTGCATTCATAGTGAAAAAACGAAAACTGCGCTAAGGTGATTTAAGCGATAAACTAAATTTAGTTTTTATTCCATCAAGAAGCAATTAAATTCACATATCAGGTATGTATTTTGCATTACCGAAGTAAGTTTAACAAGGAAGTACGACTCGTACTTTTTAATTGAAACAAAAAGACACGGTAAATGGGTACCTTAAAGCCTGGAACACATAGCGTCCGTTCCGTCGAGGTTTGCGTTTTTTTGACAGTTTTCCCATGGGAAACAAAGTAGAATAAAACTTCTCATACACGGTGAATGGATCCCTACTACCACGGTGAATGGTGACCTACCACGGAATTAGGCGACCCTACTACCCTTTACTAATTGTACTATATCGCCAAATTTTGTGAAAAAATTTCTACTTCTGTGGATATTGCTTTAACACAGACAAACAGACGTAACACTTGCGAAATTTCCATCGACTACGCGTTCAACGAACATTTTAAATTTTCATAGTTATGGCTTTCACAACCAGAGGCGCGCGCATAGTTTTTCTATGCGTTTGACGTTTCACACTAGCGCCTTCTGTTGGCGATATTGCACAACACAGTGATTCGTGCAACTTTTCCGCCAGGTGGTGGTAGTGTGAACTGGGCGATGGATTTCCATGAAAATCGTTCAAGGTGTTACGTCTGTTTGTCTGTGGCTTTAATTTTAACCTATAATGAAGGCAATTAAAAGCGGCACCAACAATGTTTATAAGACTGGTGTCAAATGACAGCCCTTATTTACCCCGAATCCTCTTAGATCCACGGTGAATGGTGCCTTGACGGTAGTTAAATTGCATATGGCGTTATAATTATGAAACGCACCTTATAACTTTTAGAATACTAATTCGATCTTTACCAATGGAGCTTTAATATATAGTTATCATTGGTCAAAATTTCAGCGTTTTTGATTGACACATAAAAAGTTATACGAACTCTTGTACGGACTTGATTGAAAAATGAGTGAGAAATTTCTGTGTGGACATTTGTTTGATACACTGTATGAGCTCTCAGACTCCTAAGTTGTTTCAAGGGATTGGATGTAGGACGCGCTACGCAATAATGTAAGCATATTAAGATACAGCTGAACTCTCCCTTACTGATATACACTCCCGATCAAAAGTCTGGGACCCACATAAACGATAACCATTAGACGTGCTCAACCACCCATTTGGGATACAATTCGAACAGTATGCAGTATTGTTGAACCGTCTTCATTACGATCCGTGTATGGTGTTGGTTTATTAGGGGGCTGAGGAAGTGATCCGTGAGTGAGTGAGTTTTCAAATCCATATTTCCGCCAATTTCAAAAGCGTAGACCTCATTCAAAAGATAATAAGTCAAATAAATTTTAGACATGATTACGGTGATTATAGTTAAGTTTAGCACAGCCTGAAGAAATTTGGAAAATGTCTAGTATTATTGAAAATATGGTGCAATGAGTACGCCGCACATAACAAATTACAATCTGTACAAAATGCTATGTTTTAATTTTTTTAACGTTTCAATAATTTGTGGCGAAAAAAATATTTAAAACTCAGCACCTACTTTTAAAATTCTTATTTTCGATAGAAAACCCTCCAACGTTTAGAAAATAGTCTATACCAAAAAACACCTACTTTTTGGTCGAACTTTAAAGCTTTGTTTTGAATATCGTCAGAGGTTATAAAGTTCCGTTCTCTGGTAAAACTACTTCATCAATAAACTTAAATACATGCCCAATTGACAAAAAAATGCGAATCAACTGTACGTATTTTTTATTTGTGAAATCGTTCTATTGAGACGCATAAAAAGAATTCTTCAAAATATTGCGGAGATTCCACCTGTTTAGACTCCTGCGCGAAAATTAGTTGCGTGGATTTTTCTTGCGTGGGCCCACAGATATTTAACCAAACCGCGTCCTGGTGAATATTTTACGCTGTGTTGTTAGGTACACATTTGGTGATAGTTTTGCATAGTAAACAAACATTTATAACGCACCTACGCTGAAAATGAGCCTAATCATTCATTTGCGTCGGAATCTATAAATCTTCACAACGGGCAATATGGCCTTTTTCATTTTTCAGAATTGCGCTAAAATACGAAGAAATATTTTCTTCAATTTTTTTTTCTAAAACAGTATATATTTGCGCAAAAATAAGAAAAAAAATGTATATTTTGCTACGGTTTTCACAGTTTCAAATGTTTAGGAGGTTTACAACATTTTGAAAACATGTTTTTAATCTTGAGATAAAAGTCTACGATAAATGATTATTTTTAAAACATAAGATCTGCTTTTTTTTCAAAAAAAAAAATAGGTAGTATCTCCAAAAATGAAGTTATTTCGAATGGATTATTTTTAGGGCTGTTGTGAACATATACAGTTATTTTTCGATAACTCCGTTAGTTAACAAATACTTTTTGCAGAACTTGGCGGAAGAAAAATCTATAGTACAAAAAAGTTGTAAATAAACAATTGATGTAATTGGCTTCTTTAGCGATGTTGAGATTTTTCCATATTCTGAATCTGCATGCCAAACAGAGCCGAAATCCAAATTTTCATGAATTATGGTGCCCGGGAACCTATTTAAAAATCAATTTGAAGTTTGTATGGGAGCAATTTGTCGAATCATCCCTCGTCGCATTTTGTACTGGGCGGAGCTGTCAACAGGTTGAAATTGATTTTGGGTACCAAAATGAAGTTCTAAAAATCTGAAAAAAAATCATAGTAGCTTAGAAAAAGGTGCTTTTCGAATAAAATTAAAAAAATCAATACATTTTTCTAAATTTAAAAACCCAATTGACCAAAAGTTTGGGGTCGGCCGAACTGCCAATTTTTCATCCTTCATCCAATAATTCGTTACTTTTTCGTTGACTTATTATCTAAAAAATACCATATTTTTAAGAGGACCTTTTGATCGGGAGTGAATTTAAATTTTGTGACCGGCACTGTGATTGATTTCTCTAGAACCTCTTTATGTCAAAGATTACTTTAATATCGCGTTAGGCAGAGTTTGTTGTATCATGTAGTCACAAAAGGAGATCTTATCATAGGACACTTATAATAGTTCTGTTTATGTTGTTTTTAAAATTGCATAGTAAAATGTTTATATACGCTAATGTAAGAAAACACTTAATTCACATTAAATAAAAGAAAACAAGTAATAGTTTGAAATCATTGCTTTATTATATCCGAATTATTGTTGTTTTGTAAACGCTCCCCCTGTAACATAACTGGAAGAAAACCCACAAATATGCTGTCAATTTTCCAAGCTCTATACAACGCAACGATCAGCAGTAGAAAAAATAACAGGTAAAAAAGGAAAGGAAGATAAGATTGTATGTCTTTCACTATGTTGAATACTCGAACAAGGGTGATGATACGGGTAGGTAGTTCGTTCTGATGCTGCAAATGATAAAGCAAAAATAAGAAATATTTGTCAACAGTGCGTTGTAAGAGGGGCATAAACTGAATTGTTGTAAAGCTAGCTATTTGTTATTGCTTAAAAGTGTCGGTGTTAAGTCAGACTAGGCGGAGACGTTTCTTTTTGATGATGTATTCCACGAAGCAAGACTGCTAGGGTGGTCAACGTTATGGGAAAATTAAAATTTAATCGCATCAACCCGGAACAAAGTTTTTTCCTTGGGCTTGGATTATATTTTCCAGAGAGCTTTGATTTTAGACATGTGGTCGATGTGCATTGCAGTAATTGGAGTAGCTGATTGTATTGCACATTTAGTTCACCACTGGGCTATCACACGAGTTTTCAAGATTGCGAAAACGTAAATAAATGTGCGCGATTGCAACAAATCAACTCGGTATGTCAGAGCACTTATTCAGCATAAATCAAAGAAACAGTGCGCCGAAGACATCAACTGAAATTCATGCAATCATGCACATTTATTAAAGTTTTCACACTTATGAAGACTGAGTGCGCAGTCCAGTGGTGAACTAAATGTGCAATATTCTTAACCAATAACTGATGTAATATGAATTACTGTGTAACGTTATGTTTACGCAATTGATTTATTTTGTTTTACCGTGTATGAGAGAATAAATCGTCGTCATAGTGTTCAGTTTTCGAACCTTCGAACAGCATCAAACAGTGGTTAGGTTATGGTCCCAGCGTGCGTTCGAGAGTGCGTTTTTCGGTTCTTGTTCCTTTTCGCTGTGGAAAACGACATGAAATTCTTGCGGATTGAGCCATTCGACCTCGACGGTACAGGCTTTAATATTTAATTGGTGCTTTCGGATGAGTACGCCCTTATGCAGCAGTTGGAGGTGGATTACTGGAACGTCCTAGAAAATGAAACGACAGAGGAAAATGCGGGGAACGAAATCAAACGAGTCGCTCGCGTTCGTCAGAACAATAAGTGCCGTGTTGTGATAATTTGATATTCTGAATCTGCATGTCAAACTAAGCCGAAATCCAAATCTTCATGAATTTTGGAGCCCGGGAACCTATTTAAAAGTCAATTTGAAGTTTGTATGGGAGCGATTTGTCGAATCACCCCTCGTCGCAGTTTTTTTTTTTCCTTCTAAACCATAGGGGGATAAATCTGCTCATCAGACACCCTAACAGGAAGGTTAGGGTAGTGTGGGGATGAGGCCGTCTTCTACAATGCCGGTAGAAGCCAGGACTACTCTCTCCTCGACCCACTAAAACACATTCCTATGGTCGCCAAACCCTACGTCTCTCCGGAACCACCAAGAAGGTATTGCTTCAAAGAGGGGCTAGTGCATATCGCACCCTCAAGGTTAGCTGCCGTAGCCTAGCAGCAACGAACATCGATGACTCGCTCTAGAGAGTCCATCACGATAGCATGCTGGCGCTTAGCCAGTTTCCCGAGTGGTCCTCGCCACTCCCTTTGTCCTCGGAAGGCGGGCAGGGTCAACCCCGCCCGCGCCCTACTGCTGAGCGGACATCAAGAACTGATGCCCACGTGCAACCCGATCTGACCTGCCCGCAAAGGAAGGGTATCACTACCCTTCAGGCCCTATCAGATGCACCCGTAGGTTGCAGACAGCAGGATCTCACCTACCCCGACCCATGCCGGGGACCCCTTTCCAACCGCGGGCTCAGATCCAACCCAGTAGACCGACGCCACGACAGCACCGCTACCGGGACTTCCTCTCCGCGGCCACTTAATCGCTGTAAGGGTCGATCTCGACCGCAGGGCACCGGTATGACCTACGAAGCCGACTTCGAACCCCTGGACCACCTCTTGTACTGCATCTGGACTAGCCATTCTCCGAGTCCACGCGCCACCTCCTCTGTAGCTCCCAGACGATATGGGTGATAGCCGTTGAAACGACATTCCAGCTAATCTCATCCCTACACATTCTCTGGACCAAGTTGTTCGGAGTTGTGTCCTCCCCGCATGTGGCAAGCATGCGGTCACGCATTGTGCGAAAACGCGGGCACACGAACAACACGTGTTTCGCCGTTTCCTCTAAACCATTGCACACTGGGCATTCGGGAGAATCCGCATGCCCGAAACGGTGTAGATACTGTCGGAAGCAACCATGACCTGTAAGGACCTGTGTCAGGTGGAATGAAACTTCCCCATGGCGCCTATTAATCCAACTATCTACCCTCGGTATCAACCTATGGGTCCACCTTCCTTTGGTGGAACTGTCCCACGCGCGCTGCCATTTGACCATAGAGGCCATCCTGACAGTCTCGCGTATGCCTCTTGTGCCGCGCATTTCGAAGCACTCCATGTCCTCACTGATAAGAATGCTGATAGGCACCATACCAGTAATGACACAGAGAGCGTCGTGTGACACGGTACGGTACGCGCTTGCAACCCTCAGACACATAAGCCTGTAAGAACTTTCCAGCTTCCGTCGGTAGCATTCAGTACTTAGCGCGGTACCCCACGCCGGGCCGCCATACCTAAGTATGGACGTAGCAACACTAGCCAGAAGCTTGCGCTTACTGGCGTACACCGCTGAGCTATTGGACATCATCCGGGACAGTGCCGCAATAGCTGTGGAGGCTCTTTTACAGGCATAATCGACGTGGCTACCGAAGGTAAGCTTATCGTCGATCATCACGCCCAAGTGCTTGACAGAGCGCTTCGACAGGATAGTGCATTCTCCTACACTGATCTCCGTCTGCTGCGCCGACTGCATGTTGTTAACAACCGTCACCTCTGTCTTGTGGTGAGCCAGCTCCAGTTTTCTGGACCGCATCCACGCCTCCACAACCTTGATCGAGTGGTCGGTAGTCGACTTCACCTCCTCGATCGTTTCACCGTAGACTTCGAGCGTAATATCGTCGGCAAATCCGACAATCACCACTCCCACTGGGTACTCTAACCTCAACACCTCGTCGTACATGACATTCCATAACACCGGACCCAGGATGGAACCTTGCGGGACTCCTGAGGTTATGTGAAAGCACTTCCGACCCACCTCCGTGTCGTATACTAGTACGCGATTCTGGAAGTAGCTTCCGAGAATCTTGTACAAGTACTCCGGTATCCCCAGACGCAAGAGCGCATCGGCAATAGCAGCCCAACTGGCGCTATTAAATGCATTCCTTACATCCAGAGTCACTACCCCGCAGAAGCGAATTCCCCTCCTCTTAGGCTCGAGTGCTTTCTCGGCGGTTTTTGTAACCGACAAGATAGCGTCTACGGTGGACCTCCCCTTCCGGAAGCCATACTGGTTGCTCGAGAGACCATTTACGCCCTCAGTGAACTTCAACATTCTATTGAGGATGATCTTTTCGAGCACCTTCCCCGCCGTGTCAATCAAGCATATTGGTCTATATGCCGACGGGTCTCCGGGTGGTTTCCCCGCCTTTGGCAATAGTACCAGGCTCTGCCTCTTCCAAGCTTCAGGGAAAACTCCCTCGTCCAGGCATTTCTGCATAGCAGACCTGAACATCTCGGGAGCTTCTGCAATAGCTACTTTTAAGGCCAGGTTCGGAACTCCGTCCGGACCTGGGGCCTTACCTACGCTAAGGGACTTAGCTATCCCCGCAAGTTCCACATCAGTGACCCTTTCCTCATCGCCAGCCCCAGTCCCCGGCTGTCCTACGAAAGGAGGCCAAGGACTAGGATCATGATGCGGAAAAAGTCCTCCAATGATCCCCTCCAACATCTCTGGAGATTGCTCTGTAGGAGCCATCACACCTCTCGTCTTGGCCATAACGATCCTGTAAGCGTCACCCCACGGGTTCGTATTGGCACTCTGACAGAGACCCTCAAAGCAGGCCTTTTTGCTTGCTCTTATCTCGGTCTTGAGCGCGGCTTTTGCAGCGGCGAACACCACCCGCCGTTCGTTTCGCTCTTCCTCTGATCGTGCTCGCTGCATCCGCCGCCTAGCCCGTAGGCAGGCGCGGCGCAGGTCCGCAATCGCGTCGGTCCACCAGTAAGCCGGTGGCCTCCCATTTCTAGGGTGGACTCGCCTAGGCATGGTCGCATCACACGCACGTGAGAGCACCGCTACCAGCTCGTCGCCGTCTAAACCGATTAAGTTTCGCTCACGGCGGAGCGCTTCCCTAAATACCTCTTCGTCGAAGTATGATGTCTTCCACCTACGAGGGCTTGGCCTTGGCCTAGCCGCCTCTTCATCTATCCGCTGTCTGCTGTTGTTGTAGTCGATACTGTAGCGAACCGCCAGGTGCTCGCTGTGAGTGTAGCCATCATCTACTCTCCAGTTCGGACTACTTGTTAGGCCAGGACTACAAAATGTCACGTCAATAATTGACTCCGCTCCATTTCGACTATAGGTACTCTTGGTACCGACGTTAGCCATGTCGACATCTAAGATGGCCAGTGTTTCTAGCAGGATCTGACCCCGCTGGTTCGTGAAACGGCTTCCCCATTCCAAAGCCCAGGCATTAAAGTCACCCGCTATTACCACCGGCCTTCGCCCTGTTAGCACGGTCGTTAAGCGGTCCAGCATTTGCGTGAACCGCTCGATCGGCCACCGCGGAGGCGCATAACAGCTACAGAAGAAGACCCCGTTTACTTTGGCGACCACGAAGCCCTCATATGTAGTAGACACCAACTCCTGCACGGGGTATTTACCCGTCGTCCATATCGCCGCCATTTTCCTGGTCCCATCCGAGGCCCAGTTGCCGTTGCCGGCGGGTACTCGGTATGGGTCTGAAATGATGGCGATATCCGTCTCCCACTCAGAAACCGCCTGACAAAGCAGTTGCTGAGCCGCATCACAGTGGTTCAGGTTCAGCTGCGTTACCTGCACTGTGATTTGTTGTTCACTGCGGCTTTCTTAAAGGCCGGGCACCCTGGACCACCCATCGGATGTCTGTTTTTCGAGGTTTTCCCGGTACAGATCATGCAGATGGGCGGACTCGTGCAGCTTTGGGCCTTATGACCTTAAGCGCCGCATCGCCTACACAGTTTGCGCCTGTCGGGGCCTTTGCAGTCCCACGACTTGTGTCCTGGTTCCAGACACCTGAAGCAAACCTCAGGTGGCTCGTGGAATGTCAGGTGACATACACACCAGCCCACCTTAATACTCCCTACTTTAACGGACTTTTTAACGTCCGCCACGGGTAGCTGAACCCTCGGCTGAACCAGAGCTATCTGTGTCCCTGCTGGCCCCTTCCGCAGCCTGACGGCTGTGGCGGCCACCTGAACATCGCACTGTTGCCGCAGTGCCGTGACGAGCTCTTCCGCTTCGGTGATCTCGTCTAGGTCTTTGACCTTCAGAGTCGCCTCATGCGTAAGAGCCCTTACCTCCACTCCATCACCAAGGACCTCTTCTGCCAGCCTCTTGTAGGCGGCGCCCTTGTGATCCGTCTCGCGCTTAAGCTCCAGGATCAT
Organism: Aedes albopictus; assembly: GCF_035046485.1. Classification (NCBI taxonomy): domain Eukaryota; kingdom Metazoa; phylum Arthropoda; class Insecta; order Diptera; family Culicidae; genus Aedes; species Aedes albopictus. The sequence continues at coordinate 279,327,972 of NC_085137.1, read as the reverse complement.
TTCGCCCGTACGAGTACGTCTGATACTGCGTACGTCGGCTCCAAGACCCTCGAGCTTGGCGTCGCACCTCATCGCCTTCAAGACGTCCGAGTATTTCGACTGTTCGGTCTTGATGACGATAGCATCACCTTTTTCGCGCCTGGCACCTGCCTTCCTACGCCTTGGCTTGGCGACCTGCACTTCTGCCTGCGGATTCCCCTTCTTCTTCCTCTTCCGCTCTACCTTTGTCCAAGGAGGGTCCTCTTCTTGGATCGCCCTGCTCTGTGGCTGCTGAGGGCCCACCATTGGTCGCAACCCCTTGTTCCCATCATTCCGGGACGGGCCGGCCTTTTCAGGCCCACCCTTCCCAGCTTTCCGGGAACCCTGGCTGGGGTCCGACTTTCCAGCGTTACCACCGGCTTTCGGGGTTATTATACGCCTGGCCTTGCGGGCGCCGCCAGACAGCTCCCCACCTGACGGCTGCCTCGCCCGCTTCTGCGAATGCTTGTCGCTTTTGTCGCGAGCATTCGCTTCCACTCTCTTCGGACTACCCGCGAAGGAGAAGGCCTCCGTTTGTGTAAACTTAGACGCTTTCTCCTTTGCGGGTTCCGCCGCTGCTGCAGCCAGCAACGCAACCGCGTGCTCCTGCTTGGCATTATCGACAGACGCCCTAAGCCGAAGCAAGACCGTTTTCAGGTCCTTGCTTATATTCGACTTAGTTGTCGCAAAGTCGATAATTTTGCCAAGCTGCTGCTCAGCTACCTCAAATGCGGGCCGTCCTTTTTCTGCAACTTGGCTGATGGCCCTCAGCAACCATGCTCCGTCCATGACCTCCGCCGGCTGGCTTGCCGTGGAGTGGACAGGAGCTCCCACGCTTGAGCTGCGTAAGCAGCTTCCAGCACCTGACTCCTCGCTTCTCCTTGTAGGAGACCTCATCAACCCGCTTCTTGCGAAGGGGTTGATCGCACCGCTACTTCCACCTGTATTTTGATTCTTAAGATTTTTACTCATATTTGATTCCCACGAGTCGCACGAGAAAGAATGTCCACCACGCCAGAGCTCTGCATTAACGCGGTAAGGGACAGCTTACTGTGGGGGGTGCCCAGGTGCCCACAGGCTCCGTTAAAGATCGAGCATCTTTTTCACCCCCTCGATCACTCATTCCTCGGCACGGGTCGCTTGACACCTTGAATTGGGGTTAGTAGTTCTATTCTTAACCGGCAACTACGCGGCTGACTCGCAAGCGGGGGGGGTGCGTCAGGCCCCAGGACATCCGTCCCTGCTGCTCGTCGCAGTTTGTACTGGGCGGAGCTGACAAACAGTTGCCCACCTGTCAAAAGGTGATCAAAAAATTGATTTTAGGTATCAAAACAAAGTTCAAAAAATCTGAAAAAATCATAGTGACTCAGAAAAAGGTGCTCATTCGTATAAAATCAAAAAATCAATACATTTTTCAAAATTTAAAAACCCAATTACTTCAAATGAGGTTTGATGCGAGGTTTGATGAGAGCAATTGCAGGTTCATTTTCTGAGATTTAACCAACTCGTCCGCGGGAGATTAAGGGTGGTGCTGGTGCGAAGATGGAGAAAGGGGGCATCATATGCCATTTGATGCTCGGAATGCCGTCGTCACGATAGCCATGGAGGCGGTGTCGGACAATTTGGCGATGGATCTCGTACGGAAGTAACTTGATGTGAAGGCAAAGCATCGTGGTCAGAATATGAAAGTGGAAACGAAGGATATAGCGTTCGCCGGCAAATCGCGGCCAAAGTTTAATAATTGAATTTCTCTTCAAGAGTTGTGAGCTAACACAGTGGTTAAGATGGTCTCAGACTGTAGATTTAGAGGTTATATTTTCGAGACTGGGTGTCCGACATTTTTTTTATTTCATTGGTTCGTAGAATCGTACTATTTATCACTGCAAGTCGCTCCAATCGTTTTTTGTCAACAGTTGGTACATCATATTATTATTCATAGAAAATCGAAAAAAGTCGTCCGAAGTACCTATATGGCCTCCACTTTGGTACGCAAAGAGCAGATTCGTGCACTTTATACGGGTGAATAAGTTCTTAAATGGTTATGTGATAGCTCAAATTATGATGACCAAAAAGTTGACTTGGTTGCTTATGTATGCGGAAATTTCCACCATCGCTACAGCGTAGCGCAGTCTCTACCCGTCTTTTAAGAGGATTGCGTGCGCGGAGCATAAATAGTCTTCATTCAAACACCGACCTGTACAGACGTGAAACAAGTTAAGTAGTTTGTAGTTCAAAAAGTGCCTTTGCTTCCCCAGTGGAAGCCACAGGCTTTCCGAAGGCAAAGTGTTCTCTCCTTCCTATCGAGCTACCAGTCCTAAGCTGTTCCTCTGACGGCCCATAGCACTAGTGCTGGCCGAGGATGTCGCGTGCTACGAGGAAAGAAGGACAAGAGGAGCGAGACGAATCGTTAGAATTTCATCCATGAGGAAATGGCAGAGAGACTGGACTTCTCGGCCAAGAAGGCTCATACCGAGCGTGTCCCGGTGGACGTGCAGGTCCATGGGGAAGTGAATTTTTACCTGTTACAGTTCCTGTCGTGCCATGGGTGCTTTTAGTGGTACTTGCACAGGTTCGGGCATGCAGATTCCCCCTCAAGCCCGGAATGGCAAATCGGGCGGAGACGGCAGAACACGTGCTCTTCGAATGTCCACGCTTCGCGGAGCATAGGTCCAGCATGTGTGAGGTAGGGGATTCTGGGGTACTACGCACCAGTTAAGGAAGATGCGTCCAAATGCATATAAAAAGGCAATAATTTATTGTTTTAATGTATTATGTTTCCAGTTCAAAACCGAATTAGCGACATTTGTTCTTTGACTTCCGCTGCTTTTGCCTTGCGTTAAACACAATGTCGGAAGTGGGGCGCTGTATAGCGCACCAGGTGTACAATACAGCGCCCCACTTCCGACATTGTGTTTGACGCAAGGCAAAAGCAGCGGAAGTCAAAGAAAAAATGTCGCTAATTCGGTTTTGAACTGGAAACATAATATGCATTCTTTGCAAATACTTGCATTCTAAGCGATATCGAACAAAATTTCAGCCTTAATATAGTCCAACTTTTCAAAAAAAAAACCTTTTTTGTAAAGAATACGCTAAGGTCAGTTTACCTTTTTTTCTAAAATATGGGTAAATTTTACTCGAATTTGCGTAAACTTTACGCAAATATGGGTAAATAAAACTCATATTTCGGAAAAGTGCACAACCGCATTTATAGGTAATATTAACTCATATTTGGGTTACAATTACTTATATTTGGGTCCACATTACCCATATTTGAGTTTTGTTAACCTATATTTGAGTATCATTTACGCATATTTGCGGTTGTGCACTTTTTGGAAAAAAGGTAAATTGATTTTAGCGTGAACAACATTACGGCTTCATATGTTTATGCGGGGCAGTATGCAACCAATGAGAGTATATTACAGGTGGGGAAGAAGAAGAGATGGCTATGTATTAGTAAGGAAAGAAAAATGTAAACACAAATAGTGACGTCACTATTTGACACGTGTTCTTACACGGAGCCGTCAAACTACCCAAAATTGAGTTCTTTTGACGCAATCCCATAGTTCGGCCCAATAAGCCAAATTTGAGTAAATCGATTAAACTCACAGTAGGTAAATTCAACCAAAGACCCCCCCTCATTCAACCCAAATTTGAGCAAACCTGCATTTACAGTCGGAACCCGCTCGTTGAGCCACAACCTCCACCCAACCAACGAATTCGATTCGCTAGTTGGGTGAAGTGACAGCAGCACAAGGGACGTGCGCATTGTTTTTTTTTTTAATCATGTTTAGGTTGGAAGTAAAAAGTAAAATTTTTCAATTTGTTTTACATTTAGAGCAAAACAGAGACGTTTTGCAAGATACATATATGGCCAATGCGAGAAATAATGATTTTCAACCATTTTTAGTCGGTGAAGTGAAAATATAGATGTTTATGAAACCACCCGAACCAAAATGCAAGCACAAAACGCTTTCAATGATCCACAAAATAAAGATTGTCGATGTTTTGCATTTGTTTCGAAGTAATTGTACATAAAGCTATGTTCACTTAGAATCCGGAATCATGTCACATTTTCTAGTGGCGCTCTCAATGAACATAATCATCATTCTTTTGCAGCACTCTGATCATACACTAATCCTCTTTAAATGGTGAAAATTTCATCGATTTTCTTGCAACGAGTGAAAAGTTATTTCAGATTGAAGACAAGAGGAGGAAAAAAATCTTGCACAAACAAGTTGAAAATTTAGCGTGGTCAGGTACGACAGTCGCGAAAAATGTTAATATCTTCAAAACCATTATGTGTTATGTGCACAGATGTTGTTAATCATGGCATAAGGAAGTGTCATCGGAAGAAAAAAGCTTGGGTTCATTGATAAATCTGCTTTGAATTTGAAAATTTGGCAAGAAGTTCGAACTCTGGGCATGGTTTTTTCGCAACAAGATTCATACAATTCATACAAGGATGACAGCCTCAAGAATCGCGTGCTGCTTTTCAAAAACGCACACAAGGGATATGTAGAGGGTTTACCTATTTTGATGAGCTGCCATGACAGCCGGAGACGTTCAGTGGTATCGTCACAGATGGGTAGTGTTTTGTTTATCAACGAAAAAAACACTCAAATTTCGCGTTTTCCCAATTCATTTCGCAAAAAAAAAAATTTGGCAATTTTTCTTCGGAAACCTAGTCAGACTAGTCAAGGCACTCAGGACACTGCATAGATGACCTGATTGTTGAACAAACGTGCGGAAGGGGTTGTTGCTAAAATTTACCACCGTTATGCAGATTTTTAGAGAGGTCAACACTGAAAAGTGAGAAAATGTGTGAAAAATCAAAATAAATAATTTCAATGATATTTTTCTATGAAAGTACAATAAATAACCTTTGTTTTGAGGGCTTCACCTTTTATGTTTGTTATTCCATCCCTAAGATATACGTGATTTTGTCATTCCGGATTCTAAATGAACATAGCTTTATTGTTTTTTTAAGAAACATGAAATAGAAATTCTTCTCGATTATCAGTAACGTTTAAGAAACCAAAAACTCATAAGCTCGCCCCTCGGAATTACAGATTGGTTGTCATTTTCAGTTTGACATCGAATTTTGACATCCAGGTACTTTTTAGTTGGCTGACAGCTCAACTAACGGAGCCCCAACTAAAAAGCCACCCAACTATTAAACCCCCAACCAGCGAGTCATGACTGTACTCAAAATTGGCTTATTGGGCTCAAGGACCCCCGTTAGGTAGATGCATCTCTGTTTGTTTTTGACAACATCGGTGAGGGAAAGAGGGAAAGAACCTAATTTTGGGTACACGCAGAAAAAAGCATGGTAAAATCAAAAATATTTCAGGTAAACTCAAATAAATTGTCAATTTGTTCTGGCAACAAAAATAAAACTGTTTGGAGCAAATCGAACGTCACATTTGAAGCAAATTCAATCCATTTTTGAAACAAACATGTATCTTCTGACAGGTTATGTTAGAAACAAATGTAAAAATTTTTGTTTTTTTTTTGTGACAGGTCGGCCCTACGGAAATATTTGTTTTCTTCTCTAGGAAAATCCACTTCCCGCGTGGCACTTTCAATGCCAACATCATGTAGATAACATACGCTCCCGAAATCAATGGGATTTCGTGGAAACTTTTGGTGAAACTTGCCTTTTTTGCAAGAGGAAATCTTGTTTGGTGATGCAGCTGGAACTTGAGAGTTTTGTTTATGTTCTCGACGGCGAAACGGGGGGCTCTTCAATGGGTATTGTAGAAATCAATATGTAAATGAGCTTGTTTTAAAAATTTATATTTTAGTTTTAAATATTTTATCAGTTTACCGAATAAACATGAATATTTTTGTTTCAAACGAACGAAATTTGTCTCCGTGATAACTAGTTTATTCGATATACTTAGCTTTGAGTAAAATCGACCCAAAAATTAGGTAGTTTGATTTCTCCGTGTATGGGAGCTCGCTTTGCTTGTAGTAGTGACATGTTTTGCACCAGACACGGATCTCACGCACACGAAGTATCTTCTTCCTCTATTAGACTCTCATTGGTATGCACCCATGCTCGGGATAAAATGCACTACAACAATGGGGCAGCATGCACTCAAACAAAGGGGCAAGACGCATTACAACATTGGGGTAAGATGCACTGTCGAGTTTGTAAATCTTTTCTCTTCTTAGAGAAAATGCATGTTTTCTAAGGTTTTAAGACGAATGATAGCTCAGTTACGTTTGCGAATACTTACAGAGCACTCATAGATATTATTACTGTTTGTTTTCTATAAGTGCGTTTTGCCCCAATCAAGAGTAAAAAATAAAATTGTTCAAAATAATTAATTAAGCATTGAACTTCCAGTCGAAAATTTTACGCAAAATAAATAATTAATGTACGTTACTGATTAAAATATTCTTCCTACGCTTAGTAATGCCCTCAGTTAACTAAATAAACACAACAGCTTGAGATATTTGGTCGGTTTTCATCATCAAATCTTTCGACAAACGATCGGGTAAATTACATCAGAAACCTGCTTTTTTATTTTATTCATTTTTCTCTTTAGTTACGTAACGCAGATATGTAAAGTTTTCCAGGTCCTCATTTATAGGGACGTTCTATTAGACTGACAAGGTTTCGAAGCTCCAAAACCGATAATTCCTGAAAAATCAAAGAGGTGCGTTTTGCCTCGATGGTGCATATTACCCCAGATGCCTCTATGCGGTAGACTTCTCCCGACACCATAGTTGAACGGGGGTGGACAAGTGGGACGCCGTATCTATCACGGTATCCGCAATCGTGCTTCATCTCCAGATGGAATGGCGGGCCGACCAACAGTTACTCGAGTTGCCCCCCCCCCTCTAGAGGACAGCTAAACGTGATAGCTGACTTTTAACAATGACAGTACGTAAGGCGCTGTCCATAAACTACGTAGACTTCACTCAAAGTGCAAATTTTCGGTAATACCAATCCGTGTGGTCAAATATGAATTTCAAATAACTCAACGTACATATGTTAACGTACATGTGTTAAATTAGGAAAAAATCCACAGCTCAGGTGAGATTTGAACTCACGACCCTTATTCGCTAGACAAGTGCTTTACCAACTAAGCTACCGAGCCAATTAATGATCCGGCAACCTAGTTGTCATAAGGTTCAATTCTAATCTCATCGATCTATATCATTTTCCCCTAAGGGAACGTTCAAAAATTACGTCCAACATTTGGGGGAGGGGGGGCCTAGAAAAGTGTGACAGTACGTGTATTAGGTTTAGGTAAATAGCGTGACAGAGGGGGGAGGGGGGGTCTAGAAATCCCAAAAAATGATGGACGTATTTTTTGAATCTTCCCTAAACCGCAAATATAACCATCTCTGTTGTACATATGTACGAAGAGCGAAAGCTCAAACTTGTAGAGGAAGAACAATGCTACACCAAAACCTCCATTTAGGTAATGAGTCGGGACTGCCTAAATAGAATTTTTAACCTAAATGGATTCATTACCTAAATGGATTCAGTCTATTACCTAAATGGAGTACAAGGTTGAAAATAAGTTCAAGAAGGTAGATTGACTATGAGATTTAAAGGGGGTCATGCGGAGTTTCATAGGACTTTCAAGGGAGTCTCAGGAAAGGAGGGGCTTTAGGGGCATTTTCGGGGGTTTTGGAGGGTCTCAGGTCAGACTTGTCATTCAAATGACTAGATGGGCACGAAACACGAAAAACCCTGCAAAATTCCGCCAGACTGAAAAATTGTTGAATGTCGGGTCAAAGTCGGGTCAATTTTTATCGTATGTTGGGCCACTGTTGGACCAACATCGAACAACTGTTGGGTCTATATTGGGTTCGCCGGCCAAAATGAAAACAGGTCAATGATAGGTTGATGTCGGGTTTGACGTCATCAATGATGACCAATGACAATCAAATTCCATTTAGGTAACGTTACCTAAATGGAGGGACCTAAATAGATTTTACCTAAATGGATCCTACCTAAATGGAGGTTTGAGTGTACCTGGAAGGCGATCAAACGCGTCGTTCGCATTCTGTTTGATACGACGGATAACTACGTAGAGGTAGATGCTCGAAAACGACTCACTCAAAGTGCAAATTTAACCAATAATTTACCCATCTGTACATATGTACGTTGAGTTATTTGAAATTCATCTACGTAGACTTATTTTTGACCATCTCAGACCCCCCTCCACTCCATAGACTTTTTTCCATACAAAAATTTGAAAAATTGTATGAAACATAGACTTTGGCCAGAACCACCGCCACCTCCCCCTCCCCTCACAGTTTACGTGGTTTATGGACAGGCCCTAAGTATGCCCCCCCCTCCACGAAGTCATCTCTAACGGGCATACCGTGGAGGCAAGGTAAGGTAGTGACAGAATGAGGTTTTTCTACGGTGATTCTAACCAACAGATTTCTTCATTCTACAAAAAAAAAAAAAAAATGGAGCCTCTCAAGTTAATGGTGCGCATTAGCATCACTGCCAACAGCGAAAGGCCTTTTGAAGTGCAGTATGTGGTAAGGGGCCGTCCATATACCACGTGAACAGAAAATTCATGGTTTTTGATCCCCTCCCCCCTCCCCGTGGACAAGCGTGGACTTTTCATTGACCTCCTCCCCCAATGTCCACATGGACTAGAGATGGTCGGGTTTCGGGTTTTCAAACCCGAAACCCGACCCGAACCCGAACCCGACGGGTACGGGTCGGGTTCGGGCTTGGAAATTTGAAAAAAGCTCGGGTACGGGTCGGGTCCGGGTTTAAACAATTTCAAAATTCTCGGGTACGGGTCGGGTCGGGTTTGAATAATGTCGGGTTCAAGTCGGGTTTGATACCAATGTGGATAAATCAGTATTCAGAAAAATGTTTTATTTGTTGTATCCGATACATTTAATGATTATTATTTAACTCGGGTTTCGGTCGGGTTTATTGGCAATTTTTGTTTCGGGTTCGGGTCGGGTTCGGGTTTGATCGACGAAAATTTTTCGGGTTCGGATCGGGTCCGGGTTTGACGGAACAAAAAATTCTCGGGTACGGGTCGGGTCCGGGTTTTGAAATTGAAAATTGTTCGGGTACGGGTCGGGTTCGGGTCTGTAAAATCTGAAACCCGACCATCTCTAACGTGGACATCCGATTTTTTTTTTCATATTTCTAAAATAAATGGAAAAAAGTGATTTTGAAATTTTTTTTAATATTGTTTTTTTTTCTTCGTAAATAATGTCGTAAATATAAATAATTGAAAACTTTATAAAATACAAGTATTCTATAGCTTTACATAGAATACAAACAACACGGAGACAAATTTCATTCGTTTGAAACAAAAATATTCATGTTTATTCGATAAATTGATGAAATGTTTAAAACTAAAATTTTAATTTTTAAAACTAACTCAATTACACATTTATTGCGACAATACCCATTGAGGAGCCCCCCGTTCCACCGTCGAGAACATAAACAAAACTCACAAGTTCCAGCTGCAACATCAAACAAAATTTCCTCCTGCAAAAAAGGCAAGGTTCACCGAAAGGCTTCACGAAATCCCGTTGTTTTCGGGAGCGTATGTTATTTAATACATGTATACATGATGTTGGCATTGAAAGTACAACACGGGAGGTGGATTTTTCCAGCGAAGGAAATGACTTTATAAGTTCAATGGGAAAACAAATATTTCCGTAGGGCCGACCTGCCACAAAAAAACAAAAATATTTACATTTATTTCTAACATAATCTGTCAGAAGATGCATTTTTGTTTCAAACATGGATTGCATTAGCTTCAAATGTGACGTTCGATTTGCTCCAAACAGTTTTATTTTTGTGGCCAGAACAAATTGACAATTTATTTGAATTTGCCTCAAATATTTTTGATTTTAACATAGATTTTTCTGCGTGAAGTAGCACAAAATAGGTACCTACAAGCAGTGCTGAAAAATTCATTTCGTCATATTTAAATTCAATCACCTACAGCTCATTTTGGAGGCTGAACCTGAGAATATGGTATATGAAAAACTTGTGCGGCTAGACCAGCTCTGCTAGAAAGTCACGAAAAAACCGCTATTTTTCGAATATTTAACGTAAATGTCACGGGCTTCCTTTGAAAAATGCCAAATGATATTCACGGTGAATATCATTTAGCATTTTTCAAAAGTGGTCCGTGACATTTACCTTAAATATTCGAAAAATATCGGTTTTCCGTGACTTTCTAGCAGAACTGGTCTAGCCGCACAAGTTTTTCATATACCATATTCTCAGGTTCAGCTTCTAAAATTAGCTGTAGGCGATTGAATTTAGATATGACGAAATGAAATTTTCAACACTGCCTACAAGTTTTCAACATTGTTTTTAATTTAGCTTAATGTTTGTGAGATTGTGGGATCGATTCTTGCTCCAGTTCAGTTGGTGAAACATTTTCGTCAAACGGAAAATTCTTCATTGGGTGTTTTTCGTGTAGTCCATCGCCTAATGTTAGCGATTGTCCAATGTTTAGTCTGGACAGCCTTTGCATGATGACGGTGTTTTTTGAGAATGTTTGTTCAATCTATAATTGTCTGATTGTTTTGTTGAGATTAGGTAATTTTAAATATTAGATTTTTGTTGAGATAAGATTATATTTCTCAAATTCTTACAAAAACATGATTTACAGCCAGGGATGGCATTCACCATTTGCAAAGAGTTCACTTGCTACTATCTCAGTTCATAAGCATGCTATCAAAAAACAATGTATGGTTGACTTTTACCTTGGCAAATGGTGAATGCCATCCCTGTTTACAGCAACTAACTTGTATTGCTGAGGTTTAGACTTTAATATCCATTACAAAAAAAAAAAATTAAAGGAACCTTTAATTTTTTTTTTAGTTTTTGAGATAAGCCTGCAAATCCCTACATGTACAGGAGGTGGCCAAAATGTTTGGGATAGGACACTTTTTTCTCCCACAAAAAAATTCAACATGCTGTAACTTTTCATAGAGTGCATCAAAAAATCTCAAATTTTGACTGTTTATCAACCTGTAATATGTGCATTATTGGTACAAATTTGGGCTCGATTGAATAAGTTTTTGCAAAGTTAGAACCGTTCGGGTAAAACACTATTTTTAGACAACTCATTTTTGAGCTGTCATATCTCGGAAACCAGTGAACCGAATTGAATGAAATTTTTAACGTTTATCGAGTATATATTGATACTTACTACAACGTTATAAAATATAATATTTTCTCACGGCGAATTAAGTTATACCGGGTTGAAATTTTTACCCATATTGAGCAAAATAAGTCAAATTTGCAATACCTTACAAAAATTACTAAATGTGTTCTTCCTTTAATCTAAATAGGCTCTATTATATCTGATTAAAGATAACTTGAGAACAGAAGTGCAAAATCTGTGGACATCAACACTAAAATTCATTGACATTGACTTAAAAAAATACATTTTTTCGAGAAAAACCCAAAAAGTTGCAATCTATGATAACTTTTTTTTATCGTTCAAAAAGTATCTATGTTTTAATAGTTTGTGAAGCATTTGTACATTGTTAGTGTACGTTCAAAATTTCATTCAATTCGGTTCACTGGTTTCCGAGATATGACAGCTCAAAAATAAGTTGTCTAAAAGATAGTGTTTTACCCGAACGGTTCTAACTTTGCGAAAGATTAATCAATCGAGCCCAAATTTGTACCAATAATGCACATATAATAGGTAGACAAACAGTCTATCGTTCTGCTTGTTGATAGCGTTTCTAACGAAGTCTTTACTGTACGCACCATACGTTCCCACACGCCGCCCATGTGGGGCGCTGCGGGAGGGCCATTGTGTTTCACGATTTGTGAATGTTCTAGCCAAAGCACAGTTCACTGCAGATGCTTCCGCTCGTAGTTCCTTATTCGCCCCAACGATGTATGTGCCCTGGTCGCTGTATATTTCCTGCGGCGCACCTCTCCGGGCTATGAAGCGTCTAATCGCTAATTTGCAGGATTCGCTAGACAGACTACACGCTACTTCAAGATGTACGGCTCGAATAGTTAAGCAAGTAATGAGGACCTTTCATTTCTTCACATTGCTCCTACCCATGCGGATGAAGAATGGTCCGCAATAATCGATACAGATGAAGGTGAATGGTCGAACATACGGAGAAATTCTGGCAGCTGGAAGAGGAGCCATTCGGGGTGCTTTAGGGACAGCTAGATATACGGCACACCATGAACATCTCCTTGCAATCTTTCGCACGACGGTTCTCAAATTAGGAATGTGATAGGTCTGGCGGAGCTCGTTGGCTACAGTTTCTCCGTAGCCGTGCGCGTATCGCTGATGGAAGTACTCAACCAGTAACTCGGTGAAACGGTGCGCTTTCGGCAGAATTACAGGGTATTTGGGTCCATATGGGACAAACTCAGCAGCACCAATTCTTCCTTCGATACGTAGCACTCCGTGGTCGTCAAGGAATGCCGTCAGTTTCCTCAGCGGGCTCTTCTTCGATAATCGCTTAGCTTGTTCTGCGGGAAGCTGCTTATTTCTGCGGATCGTTGACGTTTCCTCAGAATACTCTTCGGCCTGTACTGCTTTCCAAAGTACGGTTTCTGCTTTCAATAATTCCTTCCTAGAAAGAAGAATTTCATCGTAATGATCGAAAGACCTTCCTCGGCAGCGTTCGATGAATCGGAGAACATATCCTATCGTCCGTAACAGCCTTTGGAATTTGGAGAATCGTTGATAGTTGACCAGCGGGACCGAGTTCACATGATGATGGGCGTGAACTGAACGCATCTCTTCAGGAGTATCCGGCGGAGAGAACTCTTGATTCGGCCACTCAAACTCATCGTCGTAGAGGAATTCGGGTCCAACAAACCACCGGGAATCTGATTTAAAGCTCGTCCGCAACGTTGAGCCGCGTGGGGACCCATCTCCATTCATCCAGGCTTGTGGTGGTCAGTATTTCGCTGACTGTATGTGACGAACTGTCTGTACTTTCGCTGGTCTGGATGAATCCAGGACTGAATTGACTTCATCAGTCGAACTCCGATGACTGCGGCTTGCAGTTCTAGCCGAGGATCTGACATTGGCTTCAGGGGGGCTACTTTTGTTTTGTCGGACACGAGTGCACAACGCACCTGCCCGCGGTCGACAATCCTGAAATAACCCGCACAAGCGTACGCTGCTTCACTCACGTCAACGAACACATGGAGTTCAAGGCTGTTGAGGCAACGCGGATCATATCCAGGAAAATAGCATCGAGGAATCTTTACTTGGTTCAAATTTTCAAGCACTTCAATCCTGCGCCGCCAGTGGCAAAGCAAACCTTCCAGAATGCAGTCGTCCCATTCCACGCCAGCTCTCCATATGTCCTGTATTAAGTACTTGCCTTGCACAACAAACGCTGCCACTAGCCCCATCGAAGATGCTCATAACAACTTGTAGGACTTGACGCTTCGATGGAATGACTTCTTCTGCTAGCAGTTGTTGAACGTCGGCTCGCAGTTTGGCGGCAAACGTAAACTCGTCACTCTCAGGTACCCACGCCATCCCTAGGACTCGCTCCGAATTCGTAGATTTTTCCGCAACAAAGGATTTCGTGGCTTGAGATCTTTGCTCGCAGACCCATCGAAGAACTTCCGTGGAATTAGAGAGCCAATTTCGTATTTCGAATCCGGCACTCGCACACGCAGAAAAAAGCATGGTAAAATCAAAAATATTTCAGGTAAACTCAAATAAATTGTCAATTTGTTCTGGCAACAAAAATAAAACTGTTTGGAGCAAATCGAACGTCACATTTGAAGCAAATTCAATCCATTTTTGAAACAAACATGTATCTTCCGACTGGTTATGTTAGAAACAAATGTAAAAAAATTTGTTTTTTTTGTGGCAGGTCGGCCCTACGGAAATATTTGTTTTCCAATCAAATTTACAGAATTATTTCCTTCTCTAGGAAAATCCACTTAAACATACGCTCCCAAAATCAATGGGATTTCGTGGAAACTTTTGGTGAAACTTGCCTTTTTTGCAAGAGGAAATCTTGTTTGGTGATGCAGCTGGAACTTGAGAGTTTTGTTTATGTTCTCGACGGCGGAACGGGGGGCTCTTCAATGGGAATTGTAGAAATCAATATGTAATTGAGTTTGTTTTAAAAATTAATATTTTAGTTTTAAATATTTTATCAGTTTACCGAATAAACATGAATATTTTTGTTTCAAACGAACGAAATTTGTCTCCGTGCATGGATTTCTTTTACCTCGAGAGCTACGCGAACCGCCTCCTCTACCGTGTCTGAGCTGTTCGCATAGTCGTCCACGTATGTATTCTCAACAATAGCTGTAGCGGCCTCCGGATATCTTTGCTTCCACTCTTCAGCATTTTTTGTTTTTTTACGTACTGGGCACAGCACGGTGAGCATGTCGACCCAAAGGTAGCAACGTCCATGATGAATTCTTGCACAGGAACTCCAGGATTGTCTCGCCACAGGAACCGTTGAGCATGTCGGTCTTCCGGTCAAATTATGATCTGGTGGAACATTTCCTTTATGTCGCCGGTAATGGCAACCTCTCTCTGACGGAAACGGAATAACACGGCTGGCAGCGACGTAAGTAGATCCGGACCTTTCAGCAGCATGGAATTGAGAGATACGCCGCCAGTTTTCGCCGCAGCATCCCACACGACTCGTACTTTTCCTGGCTTGTTGGGGTTTTGCACTACACCTAGCGGACCACCAGACTCTTCTTGGATCACTGTTTTTAGATTCTGGTTCGGTCAGCCTATGAGCGTAGTCTTTCGTTTGGTAATCGAGGATTTGTTGTCGAACGTTGGCGTATAGTTCCGGTTTTTTCAACGAGCTCCGCTCCAGGCACACCAAGTGCTTCTCTGCCATCAATCGATTCTCTGGAAACTCGATATAATCAAATTTCTATAACAAACCTGTCTGGAAACGCCCAGAAGGTGGTCGCACTGTGGTCACCTCTAGTATTTCCCGAGACCTCCGATCTTCTTCACCTTCTAGGAGCGGAACTAAAGCGACCCCAACATTCTCAACCGAAAAGAAATCTTCCACTGCGTCGTGAAGCTGCAGGTCGCAAGAAGACGCACAAATATGGAGAAGCCGGTGATCTGGTGCGCTGTCAAGTGCTTCCACCTTGCCGTAGATCGTGCAGCCTGTTGGGTATCTCAGCGCAGCGGACAAGAACAACCGATCGACTAGCTAATTAATTACCGTTCCGGGAGTAGTGATATATACAAAACAAGTAGACGGACCTCAGTTTCATCCACGTCTATTTACAGTTACGTAGTACGGACTAAAAAAGTGGAGTAGTGATATATACAAAACAAGTAGACGGACCTCAGTTTCATCCACGTCTGTTTACAGTTACGGAGTAGTACGGACTAAAAAATATAAACAAACATACATTGGCATTTATGCTTCGTCAGCTGTCCATCTCATTCACACACATACATAGACTCGTACAAACAACTGTCATATGACCAGGGGGCTGACATCGCTATCTTTCTATTATCCTAGCAGGGGGCTGTCACTACACTACTCCAACACTCCTCCTTAGTGCAGCCCCCAGACTACAAACACATCATCAATTACTCCTGGTTCAAAGCTAATCTCAATCTTGTAACTTTCTACTGCAGATAGTATAGACCATCACTCTTTTTACCTACAGCAAGCACCATTGCTCCATCCATAATACGGAAGTCTTTCTGGCCAAAGACAACAGTATAACCGTCTTCCGTAATCCGACTGACCGATAGCACCTTCCTGGATAACCCAGGCACGTACAGGAGTTCTTTCAGTGTCACATCAATTTTCTCACCATTCATCCCGATTGTGGCAATCCTTCCTTTTCCGCTTCCTTTCGCTTTCACTGTTTTTCCGTCTGCTAACAACACTTCTTTAGAACATGGATTCCACCAGCCGAGATCATCTGTCGAATTAGTCATGTGCTTCGTACACCCTGTATCAACAATCCATCCTCCCGTGGCAGATTCGTTACTCCTCGTAGTCATCGTGAAGCATATTCCACGATCTTCACCTTCACTTTCCGGATGCGAATGCCTTGCAGTCATCGTTTTTACTTCATCTTGTTTCTCTATACTAGCCGTCACTTCCTCCAACAAAACGGGACAGTTTCTTTGAAAATGGCCTTCACGTCCACAGTAGTAGCACTTTCGAACAAAATTCTTCCGCTTTTCACCTTCCACTGTAGATTTCATGGCCTATTCAAGGACGCTCTTCTCTGTTTGATCTTCACTTCTTCTTCGCCAGTCATCCAAAAGCTTCCCTTTAATGTAGTCCAACTTGAGATCGTCTTCCGGGCGGCCTTCCAATGCTGTCACAAGCGGGTTGTACGACTCCGGCAGACTGGATAGTAGAATCGCTACAACCAGATGTTCTTTGAGCGTTTCGCCCATCCTGGCCAGACGGTGGACCAACTCCGAGGCCTCCGTAAGATGGTCCGACATGCTTCCGCCTTCCTTCAATCGCATCGAACAAAGTCGCCGAAGAACATGGATCTTATTCGACAGTGATCCCCGCTCATGGTAGCTCCTGAGCTTCTCCCACATATCCTTCGCCGTTGAAGCTTCCATAATGTGGACCAACTGATTGTCCTCAAGCGCCAAACCGATCAAAGCTCGTGCCTTCTCATCTTTCCTATTCCAGGCTGTTGTCACGTCCACTGGATCTGGCTTGGGATCCTTGACAATCGCCCATAAATCTTCCCGCATCAGCAATAGTTCCATGCGGAACCTCCACGTCGACCAGTTCACATCATTCAATCGATCGAGTGCCACTTTTGCTTCTGCCATTTCTCGACTTTTGGTCACACAAAATCACACCTTTGGACCACTGTGCAACGGTCTTCCAAACTGTTCAATCGCTTTTCACACAAGCGCGCGCTCCAGTCAATCACTGTCCATACAAGCTCACTTGATGTCCGTCACAAAACAGTTTCAGCACAACACTTGGCACATACAATGCGATGACCGCTCCTCCTCGGTCAAATTCACTTTCGACTTTTACACATTGTAACCGTCGGTTCCATATTTCACTTGTAGCTCCACCACAAGATTAGTTTTCCCTCGAATTTTCCTTAAGTCCCTTTTTCCCGATTATTGTCCCAAAATATTCATGCCATAATAACACGCCCTTTTCAGATATTTCGCCCACTAACACTATGAGGGAGCTGTGGCTGCACTCAGCGGCTTGATGAGTGTAGAGCGTTTCTCCTCTTTCATGTTCCACACTGTTTGGGTGACAACATACTCGTATAACAGTTTGAGCTGTCAGGCCAAAACATAACTGGGTCAATCGTTGTTCACTCACAGATGGAGCCAGCAAAAATAGGGTGCTTGTTCATATTTCCGGCATTAAAGGTGCATACAATGTAACTTTATGTTATTTGTATGGAAATGTTAGATGTATGTTTGACTCGTCTATAAAAAGCTCAGAGCTTCTTCTCTGAGCTTCTTTTCCGATCGTGATCTTCGAACAGAGTTGTAGTGCGCGCGTGTGTAGATTAGAGTTTGTTAGCAATTGTTAGCAACGGTTAGTGCAAATGTAAAATGGTCTGAAGTCATGCGAATATTAGTACGTTACTATTACGTTAAAGCTAAAAACGAACAAACAGAAAAAAAAACACAACGAAGAGTTCAAGTGTGTGTGTGTGTGTGTGAAGGAAACTATAGAAAAAGGTCCGTCAATTGGGCCTTTTTCTTCGTATTTCTATACTACCGCCGACAGAAGATCCCCGGGAACCACCTTCCTGGACGTACGAGCCGTTCAACGATCGGAAAACTGCGTCCCGTCGTGAAGTGATGTTCCTTTTCACCAACGACCATCTGTGTTCGCTAGCGCACCGATAGGAGTCGCCATTGCCATCCATCGGTTCCGCCTTCCTTTGCCGCCATCGCTATCTGCCGGCACCCTTGGCGTTTCCCGTGAGCAACATGAGCCATGGTCGCCGGTAAAGCCAGAACAGCCACCGAGCACCTACCAATGAAGATCCGGACCAAGAAAAACCACTAGCATGCAAGTAGCCCTATTGTGTGACGTCACCACTAAATAAATTATTGTACTATGTGAATTGCCTCAATGTTAACTAATTCATTCAGAACGCAGCCCTGGTAATGTCTTTTTCACCATTTTGTGTTTTCCGCCTTGCTCCGGACTCATAACGGAGTCTTCAAACCTCGCTGTTCCCATGATCCGTCGGAAACCATTTGTATAGTCGAGTTGCCCCCCCCCCCCTTTATTGTCTGTGTTTATATGACCGTTCATTCCTGTTTGATACTGTGCTCTATTTGTGAGAAGATTATTCTTTAGTTCCTGTTAGTGAAGAGTCCCCGAACGAGTGAGGAAGCTGAGAGTTCAAGCCATCCTATAAGCACGACCCTGAGAATCCCTAAATCCCTTAATCCCTGAGCTAGAGAGTTACAACATCCGTAACTTACGTCCGCACCTAGGTACACTACTTCTTCCGGCAGCCAAGTACAAGGCCAAGTATACTACTCCCGAAAACCACTGGCTGCTCCAAATCATAACACTCAAGATAGCAGCAATCGTATCCACCGCAGGAGTGATTCAATAATCTTGAATCGTTATTCAACGCAACTCGATCAAAAAAATGTCTCTTCGAACAGACACTTTTGCAGAACACTTTCTTCGCGATACCTGAGCCCATTACCTGTTGGGTATCTCAGCGCAGCGGACAAGAACAACCGATCGACTAGCTAATTAATTACCGTTCCAGGAGTAGTGATATATACAAAACAAGTAGACGGACCTCAGTTTCATCCACGTCTATTTACAGTTACGGAGTAGTACGGACTAAAAAAATATAAACAAACATACATTGGCATTTATGCTTCGTCAGCTGTCCATCTCATTCACACACATACATAGACTCGTACAAACAACTGTCATATGACCAGGGGGCTGACATCGCTATCTTTCTATTATCCTAGCAGGGGGCTGTCACTACACTACTCCAACACAGCCTAGCCTTGTTTTCGTTGCAACTTGTTCGCTGTACCCTCCTTCCCGTTTTTTGAGGGTTAACAGTAGTTTTGCATTGTCGGCACCGATCAAAATACGAGGGGCCGCGGTTGCATAACTGTTTACAGGAAGTCCTCGGAGATAGTCGAACTTGTTTGCCATTTCCTTATAGTCCAATGACTGCGGTGGAAGATTCAAGGCTTCGACCGTCCGCACATGTTCCAGCGAATGCTTTCGATTCTTGCCAGCGGCAGAGATTTCGAGTTGGACGTTTTGTGACTCCCACTCAGTTCGCTTGATATTGCTGGTCCACTGCAAACACAATGGTTCTGCTTCACCTTCCACGCCTAGTTCGTCTGCTAAATCCTTCTCCATCAACGTATACGATGAACCATCGTCGAGGAATGCCAACGTGTTAATCGACGCCTTTCTCCCATGCAGTGTTACGGGAAGTGTACGGAAAAGTACCGGACACGGGAGCTGTCGATGAACGTTTACAGACGCTGACGAAATATATGTTGCCTGATCTTCCGATGACGTTGACGCTTCGGGTTGTGATGCTTGAGGTTTCCCAGGGTGCAGTAGATGGTGATGACGTTCCTTGCAATTACCTTCACCGCATACTGTGGCTTTGCATGGCCACTTGTCATGAGGAATCAAGCAGCGACGGCACAGGTTCAACTGCTGCGTGGTTGACCAACGATGCTCCAGTGACAAGTTCTTGAAACTATTGAAGTCTCTTACCTTGTGCCCATCCTTTTTACACATCAAACACGGCTTTGATTGGTAGGTGGTGCTCTGGCTAACAACTTCCTTTCTGACGTCACGGTTGGCTTTCCGGTCTGGTTCCGAAGAATGGGCATTCACGAAACCCTTATCCTTTCCTTTGAGCTTGTCTTGCTTTCGAAGCGGTTCAGTGTAGAATGTAACGTTGCTAGCTGCCGACACAATCGTTGTCATATACGTGCCGAAAGCATTCAAATCCGCTAGCGGAATCTGTCTTTGGTGTAGAGCCCAGTCAAGTTTAATATTGGTCGGGAGCTTCTCCACTAGATTCGACAAATGGGCAGCCTTACCCATAGACCGCAGCTGGCTGCACAGGTTCTGCACGGCAAGTCCGAAGCTGCTAAGACATTCTAGCTTGTCCGCCTTCGGCACTGGTGTTTCGTGAACTCTATTCATCAGGCACTTCACGATCAGTTCTGGTCTTCCGAAGAGGGTTTCCAAGGTCGCCATAACTTGTGGTACAGAAGACGGATGGAAAAGATGCTCTCGAACAGCTTCCTTCGCATTTCTCTTGAGATGCCGCTGAAGCCGCATGAGGTTCTCGTCGTCCGTGTAACCACACATGCGCGTGGAGTAGTTATAGCTGCTTACGAACGGCAGCCAGTCTATTGGATCACCTGTGAATTCCGGCAGCTCCTTGGGAACGACATGTTTAGCTGCAATTTGCTGGGAACTTGGTCCGCACACTGTAACTGGATGATCGTTGACAATTCTCCGCGCCACTGATGGAGTGACGATAGAGTTTGGAACACTTGGTACACTCGCAACGGTAGAAAGAAGAAACCAAACTCGGAAATTGATTTAGAGGATTCGGGACACTTGACACGTATTGTCGTGACGGATGGGCGCCGGCGGCATCGAGCTGGAAAAGCGGATGCTGGTCGCGGTTAAATGAAGTAGGTTCAACTTGTTGCGATACATGGCCAAAGGGAGCACTCTGATTGGGATAGTTATTAGAATAGTTGGGAACCCCTGTAACCCCTGTCTGTGGAGCACTGGACGAAACCATCGAATTCCATCGAGGCATAGAACTAGTACCAAATACCGTGTTTTGTGAGGTACGTAGAGCACCTCCCTGATCTAAACCTGAAGCCTGATATCCTACTGAACAACTTATTGGAATAGGTGCCTGTCTATCTCCTGGAACTGCCTGAGACAATCCATGCAGGTTTAACGTACCTGCTCCGAAAGTATTACTTAGGTTAGTAGTTCCTGCCGTTGGTATGAGGATGTTGTTCGGACATGGGTCTGAATGATGCTGACCAGACAACGTCCGCTTCGGTTTGCTAGCTGCTGCTGTAGCTCGAGTAGGTATCGTTCTAGATCCGCCCTAGATCTTTCGTGGGGTGGAGAAATGTTCATGGAGAGTGTCGATGGTCCAGCTTGCTGCGCTGACGTAGGCGGCGAGATTTCAGCTGCTACCAGAAAAGCTGGGATACTGGAAGTTGGTTATGGAAGTGGATTTTGGGTTGCTATTGGATTCGCTGTATTTTGACCGGAACGGGGAATCAGTATGCCCCACGATGCGATGTCGTTAGAATCGTACGGTCGGTTGACTGTCACAGGCGTAACGGGAACTCCAGTCTGCGCAGATGTAGTCGCCAGTATACTATCACCAGAGATTTCGACAGATGTTTCTTTGGGGCCAGCTTCAGTGATTGGCGTGGAACTGGTGGGGATTTGATTAGTCCCAGATCCAGTAGCCATGGCTAAATCGTGATCCTCAATCCATTTTTGAACATTTTCGAGTTTGCTCCGCGTGCTTATGTTGCTTCTTCGGCTCCTGCCATCGTTTGACTGCTCCTCTTCCTGTAGTACTTCGTACTTCTTTCCGATGCAACGTCTTGCTATCTCCAGTTTCTCCTTCATAATCCTCTTCCTTCGCTCCTTCTCTTCCTCCTGTGCCTTCTTCTGCAGAGCTGCTTCTTCTTCCGCGTGTTCCTTCAGGATCCTTTCCTGGATGTCCCTTTCCTCCTCCAGTCGTAGAAGCTCCAATCTTCTCCTTGCTGAACTGGTACTGGATATTCTCGTCCTTACGGATTCCGGACCTGGGGGAAGTGCGCATGCGGTGCAGGCAAAGCTTCGGTCCTTCATACTTTCGTTCACCTTAGCACATGAGAAGTGAAGCCATCTCTCGCATAATTCGCACTGCGCCATCCACTTATCGGCCACATCGGGGCGATCGCATATGGGACAGCAACCAGCTGCTGAACTTTCCTCTTCGGTCAGCTGCCGAATGACGCTTGACCGTCTATCCGTGGCCTTTTTTGATCCTGGCATTCCAGCAGGCCACTCACTTGTGAGGTTAATAAACTTAAAGTTTGTTACGGACGATGAGACAGCGGGAATTTTCAGACGACTTTCTAGCACACCCGAGTTTTCTGGGATAATGCTTTAAAGCTATAAATTTTATTGCGTCGTTTAATCTACAAACTCTTTTAGTTCATTATCTATAACTTACGGTTATAGTCCATTTTTTTTAGTCTGTGAAATCAATGTTGTCTGTCTGTCCGCACTCAATTTTGTATATAGTTTTAAAAATTCAAAAAATGCACAAAACTTATATTTTAATGTGTTTGAGGAGAAAAACTAGAATTAAGCAAAGCCACGTTACAATTAGCATGTAATTTCAGATCTATTGTTTTTACGTTGTTTGCCCATTCCCATCGTTGACAGCTTCGCTGTTCTCGGGTATGATACACAAGGTACGACCTTCGTAAAGGCCTAGGTAGTGGTAGTGAGGATGGTAGGTCTTCTCAGGAACAGTGGTGCTCAGTACTTTACGCAATACATTTACAAAATTGCTAAGTATTTCAGGCCAAACATTTCAATAGGTCCTATTTGCATTTGAGAGGCTCTCTTTGTTCAATTTCTCTTTCAATTATTGCAATGTAATGGTACACTTTTCAACTATTTTTGCTGTACAAATCAAAAGACGATTGTTTTGACCATCGTTCAAAGCAAGGAGACAATTATAATACAAATAAACAGCTGAGATATTAACGGAAGAGAGGAAAACCAAAGAGAGCCTCTCTTCTGCAGATTGGACCTTTAGACATGTTTGGCCAGATTTATCAAATACCATTTCAATGACAAGCAAATTGTATTCAAACTGAAGCTTAGTATCGAGGCCATTTAGTAGTACAAGGTTACTAAACTGAAATTAGTTTTGCAACTTTTCGTAATTTGACGAACTTTGGCAAAAATAAGTGTGGCCTGTGACCGAAATACTAATTTTCATGATTTTTGGTACCGTGAAAAGGGGTATCATTGATCTGCGGGGTAACATTGATCGGCTTGACCGGCCTCATCAAATGTTCAAACAAGCATTTTACATTGAATCAGTTTCTGTTATCGAATGGTATACCTTAATCTGCTATCATTTATCTATTTAATGACATGCAAATCATGAAAATTGAATTTCATAAACATTGAAATAAATCGGGTTTTCCATAACTATGTTCCTTAACGCAAAGAGATGCATTGTCAAACAATCATGCTTGGCGTGAATACTACATACAATATGAGGTTAGAAATCACTGTATTACTTCAATATAGTATCCTATAGTTGGATTTAATAAACGAAATTTTTATGAAAACACTATTTTTCCATGAAATATACGATTTATTGAAAGTAGTCTATCAATTCCTTAAGCTACTGCCTACATTTAGGCGTTATTCGCGGTTTGGAGGATTTTAATCCTAAAATAACTCAAAAAGTACGTAACTTGTAAGAATTTGGACAACATATTCGAAATCGAGGGCCCATATAGCCGAGACGGTAAACGCACGGGTATTCAGCATGACCATGCTGAGGGTGACGGGTTCGATTCCCGATCGGTCCAGGATCTTTTCGTAAAGGAAATTTCCTTGACTTTCTTGGGCATAGAGTATCTTCGTGCCTGCCACACGATATACACATGCAAAATGGTCATTGGCAGAGGAAGCTCTCAGTTAATAACTGTGGAAGTGCTCATAGAACACTAAGCTGAGAAGCAGGCTTTGTCCCAGTGAGGACGTTACGCCAAGAAGAGGAGGAAGTGTGGCCTGTGGGCCTATTTTTTACTCAATCGAGCAAATCTCGAAAGATTGAAAATATAACTGAGGTTTTTCTCCATAACCAGTAAGCTACAATATCAGGCGTTGGATAAAGCGTAAATTTGTAACACATCTCTTCAGTTTTTATTGATTTCCAACTATTACTTCCACCAATTATTTCTTTAGTAGATCCACTGGGAATTCCTCAAGGAGTTCCTGTCAGAGTTTCACTGGGAATTTTGCTCAAAGGTTAAACGTTACACCGAAATTCGAAGCTCGAAGATCCTCAGTGAATACTTGTAGGCCCCCCTCCGCTAATATCCAGAAATTGTAGTAGTTAATCTACCGTGAATCCGTCCAGCAAATCCACTGTGAATTCCTCCAGTATATTCACTGGAACTCCATTAAGACTTCCACCAGAGATTCTCCTAGGAGTTACAGCAAGGATCCCACTAGGAATTCGATTAGGGACTTGTCTAGAGAATTTCTCTAGGAGCTGCATCGATTATTTCTCGAAGTTGCATCGAAAAATCCGGCAAGAGTTTTACCGGAAATCATTGTGGGAATTCTTCTCGAAGTTCTATATATCGGTATATATACCGAAAATCTCTTCAGTAATCATTCTAAAAGTTCCAAAGAGAATTTCCTCAAAATATTTGTAGAGGTTCGACTGAGATGTTCACTTATTTCTCGTGGGATTTCGGCATTCAGTTCAAGAAAAGCGTTGATTTTATTATCTCGCCAACGTTTCGATCCAGATGTTGGGATGTGCCTCGGGCACATCAGGAACGATGCCAGTAAGTTCCTGATTATGGTATACTGGTCATGCTTAGTAATTGGTAAATGAGATGGTACACGCTAAGGTAACTATGCACAAGTGAGCTGATGGCGACGGCATTCTATCCTCTTAGTAAGGTCGGGTGACACTGACTTGAAACGGCGGATAGGCTAATGTCGACGCTGTCTTCCGCCCCATAAAACCGTGGCATGGCCTTAAAGTACGTTCCTGATCTTTGCCCAGCTTAGACAACTAACAGGGTGGAAGTAGGTTCAGATGAACACTCCTGATTAGCGCTGATCCGGCTCTGAGCTCAGTCCCCATAAGGGCCTGGGCCAACCCTCGGGTCCCAGCCAACCACGTATCGTAAATCGTTGTGTGGAAAAAATCATATATTTTCATATATTGAATCAGAATTGTATAATAATATGTATATTTGTTGGCAAAGATTGCGTAAAATCACATTTCATGCCAAATTAAATTTCAATTGCGATTTTGTTTCATATAGTCGTCTCCGATCATAAAAGGTGCGAGATACTATCGGTAGGATCGCACAGAATCGGATAGAATCGTGAAAAAAACATACATTCTTAGTGTCAAGCTGCAAGTTCGCTTGCATCGTATATATGATTTCTTAGAATCGTGGAAATCATCGCTTCACATCGTATATGAATCTGCTAAATCGTGATTTCTTCCCTAAAGGTATGAAGAAAATCGGTGAAATCGTATACAACTATAACATTGCTGTATATTGATCGTTAGCGTCACACTTGCGTCGTATACCAAGTGAATGAAATCGTAGAAATCGTATATTCATTTTTACAGTTACATATGATTGTTAATGCACTTTTAAGAGTCGAATCTTAATCTCGGAAATCGTAAATGGTTTTGTTTACATATTTGTATGAAGGAGAAAAAGAAAAAAATGATATTCATCATGAATTTGTATTTTTGTTGTTGTTGACACATTCCATCCATGGTAGCAATAATTTCAATCAAATATATAGGTTTTCATATTAGCAGATGATTTACAATAAGTGATGTATAGATTCCAACAACGATGTGAATTCCGGGCCTCTTGCACGGTACCACTTTTGGTGCCATTCAATGCACAACAACAACGCTCCCACCACAATATTCGTACCGTATCATGCTAATTTTTATTCGTTTCATGCCATTCACTTTGAACTCTCTATTTTCAACTTGGCAATATAGCCAATAGAGATAACGCGCATTTCTTAATCAAAGGACCCAAGTTCGATTCCCACTGAACACCAATTGTTTTTTTTTATTTGAAAATCTTGAGTCGTATATTGGTACTCCCAATCGTAATAAGATCATGCATAATCGTATATTTAGACGGATAAAATCGGCGAAATCGTAGAAATTTTTCGAGAAATCGTAAATTATGTTGGATGGAATCGCAGTAATCGTATATATGTTTCGATATGACCTCCACTTTAGTATGTATATGCCTGTTTCGAGTAATGAATACGATTTCTTTGGTGCTATATATGTGTGACTATTTCAGTTGCAATTTCGATATAGCAACCAAATTGCTGGCTGGGGTGGCCTCCATGCTTGCATAGATAACCACCAGGATCCTTGGCGACTACTTCATTTGCAGTGAGGGATAGCGGCTCTAAGGGGGGCCCAACAGGCATGACTTCGAAATTCAACAACTGTAACAACGTGGTCGATTGTGGAGTAACTGAGGGAGCGGCATTGAACCCGTTCGCGCGTGGAGGCTTGGCTAGATCGCCAATCCGAGGGGCTGGTGCACCCACCAGCGAACCAGCGGCAGGAAGTTCAAGTGGAGCAAGTGGTGCACGAAGCGGTACAGCGCCGACGGAGGAAGCACAGATG
Organism: Aedes albopictus; assembly: GCF_035046485.1. NCBI lineage: Eukaryota > Metazoa > Arthropoda > Insecta > Diptera > Culicidae > Aedes > Aedes albopictus. The sequence continues at coordinate 279,301,517 of NC_085137.1, read as the reverse complement.
ACCGGTGCGGACCTCACGCGGGCGCTGAACCGCAACAGGAGCGGGCTACCAAAGATGTTGGTGGTTGCCGAACAGCTGGATGAGCTGATCGGCTACACGAGCGGGCGGACAACCATCAGCAAGGACCTGAAACAGGGCCTGCTGAAGCTCCGCAAATCACTGGCTCTGGCCAAGAAGGAGTACGACCTCCTGGTGGAAGAGCGAAGTGCTGCTGATGCGAGCAGGGCAGAGCGGTCCACCTAAACGGACTGCTTCCTCCTTGCTGAGCCTTCTGAACCTGCTGAGGAGACGCGGCCCAAGAAGCGTCCGGCAGAGTCAGGTGCAAAGCCGAAGAAAGAGAAGGTGAAGACCAGCGTAGGTAACCAGGCTGCTAAGCCGGTTGCGAAGCGCGCAAGGGGCAGGGAAACCAAGCCCCAGCAAGCCAACCAGAGGAAGAACGGAGGCCAACCGGACCAAGGGAAGGAGAACCCTTGGATTACGATAGGAAAAAAGAAGAAGGTGAGAACTACGAAACCAGCCCGCAAACGAGCGAGAAGTGACGCGCTGGGCTTCAAAACCGAGGCAGACACATACGCCGAGGTGCTGAAGGCCATGCGAGGCGAGAATCGTCTCTCACCGTTGGGCGCGGATGTAAAAAGCATCCGGCGCACCAGGACGGGAGAGATGATGCTAGTGCTGAAGAAGGAAGCAGCCAATAAAGGTACTTCCTACAAAGCACTAGCCCAAGAGGTACTTGGCGAAAAGGTGCAGGTAAGAGCCCTAACGGCGGAGGCAACTCTCCAGTGTAAATACCTGGACGAGATTACCGACGCAGAGGAGTTCGCAGCCGCACTTAAACAGCAGTGTGGGATAGATGTACCAAGTGCATCGATCCGCCTGCGTAAGGGTCCGGCTGGCACGCAGTTTGCCGCGTTCAAACTCCCCGTAGGGGATGCGAATAAGGCGATTTCAGTCGGGAAGATCTAGGTAGCTTGGTCAGTGTGCCCGCTCAGCATATACGAGACGACAGTGGCGTGCTTCAAGTGCTTTGTGCAAGGGCATAAGTCCTGGGCATGCAAAAGCCCAGACGGGAGTAAGCTCTGCAGGAAGTTTGGAGTAAAAGGCCATATCGCCAGGGAGTGCAACTCTGCACCAAAATGCCTGATTTGCACGGCGAACAAGGGCCACACGACGGGCGGGCCTAAATGTCCAGGCACGCGAGGAGGTCGAAGTTCCAAACGATAATGCAGGTTACACAACTAAACCTGAACCACTGTGAAGCCGCACAACAGTTGCTATGGCAGTCAGTCTCGGAGTCAAGTACAGACATCGCACTACTATCGGACCCATACCGCATCCCTCCCGATAACGGAAACTGGGTAGCGGATAAGGCCAAGCTAGCGGCGATCTGTACAACCGGTCGTTTTCCGGTCCAGGAAAGTTTCCACGTCGCACGAGGGCTTCGCAATAGCGAAGATCAACGGGGTATACTACTGCAGTTGTTATGCCCCTCCCAGGTGGACGATAGACCAGTTCTCGTCTATGCTGGAATCGTTAACATGCGCAATGTTGGGATTGAGCCCCGTGGACATCGGTGGGGACTTCAACGCCTGGGCGATTGAGTGGGGTAGCCGCTTGACTAACGCGAGAGGTTGGGCCTTACTCGAAGCTACACGGAGACAAATTTCATTCGTTTGAAACAAAAATATTCATGTTTATTCAGTAAACTGATAAAATATTTAAAACTAAAATATTATTTTTTAAAACAAACTCAATTACATATTGTATTCTCCAATACCCATTGAAGAGCCCCCCGTTCCGCCGTCGAGAACATAAACAAAACTCTCAAGTTCTAGCTGCATCACCAAACAAGTTTTCCTCTTGCAAAAAAAGGCAAGTTTCACCAAAAGTTTCCACGAAATCCCATTGATTTCGGGAGCGTATGTTATCTACATGATATTGGCATTGAAAGTGCCACGCGGGAAGTGGATTTTCCTAGAGAAGGAAATAATTTTGTAAATTTAATTGGAAAACAAATATTTCCGTAGGGCCGACCTGCCACAAAAAAACAAAAATTTTTACATTTGTTTCTAACATAACCAGTCAGAAGATACATGTTTGTTTCAAAAATGGATTGAATTTGCTTCAAATGTGACGTTCGATTTGCTCCAAACAGTTTTATTTTTGTTGCCAGAACAAATTGACAATTTATTTGAGTTTACCTGGAATATTTTTGATTTTACCATGCTTTTTTCTGCGTGTATGGCTAGACTGAACGTGGATGTCGCGAACGTAGGCGACAAAAAAACCTACAGTAGGAATGGTGCAGAGTTAATCATTGATGTGACCTTCTGGAGCCCGGGTCTAAAACCTAGCTCGGACTGGGGGGTCGACGATGGATACACGCATAGTGACCATCTGGTGATTCGATACAGAGTGGAACACGGAGGAAGACGGCCACAGCCGAAGGTCATCGACCGTCATCGATCGCTATGCCAAAGCGATCCCTACCCAGAAATGGACGCAAACCGGTGTACTGGTGGTGTCCAGAAATCGCAGAACTCCGCGCATCCTGTTTAAAAGAAGGAGGATGCAAAGGGCTCGTACCGATGAGGATAGAATTGAACGAAGCGAGGCCTACAGGGCGGCTAAACTGGCACTGAATAAAGAGATTAAGACTCGTAAGCGGGCGTGCATCGAAAATCTCTGCCAGGCAGCCAACACGACCCCATGGGGTGATGCCTACAGAGTAGTCATAGCCAAAACGAAGGGCGCGTCAGCACCCCCAGAACGCTCCCCAGATATGCTGCAGAAGATCGTGGAAACGCTGTTCCCGCGCCACGATACAAGATCCTGGGGCCCCGTTTCCTATAACCAAACCGGCCATAGCGAGGTAGCCCCGGTGACGAACGACGAACTCATTGCAATAGCGAAGTCGCTTAAGTTGAACAAGGCTCCGGGTCCGGACGGCATCCCGACATTAGCCATCAAGACGGCCATCGTGGCTAAGCCTGACATGTTCAGAATGGCTATGCAGATGTGCCTAGAAAGAGGCGAATTTCCGGAGAGGTGGAAAAGGCAAAGATTGGTTCTACTGCCCAAACCCGGGAAGCCACCTGGCGACCCGTCGGCATACAGACCTATCTGCCTGTTGGACACCACCAGAAAACTGTTGGAACGGATCATTCTGTCGAGACTGATGGTCTATACCAAGAAACCCGGATAACCAGTTCGGCTTCCGGAAGGGTCGATCGACGGTGGACGCTATTAGGGCTGTAACCAAAACGGCCGAGATAGCGCTCCAAAAGAAGCGAACAGGAATCCGCTATTGCGCGGTCGTCACGCTGGACGTTAAAAATGCGTTCAACAGCGTCAGCTGGACCGCCATTGAGTGCGCAATACACCACCTAGGATTCCCGGTTAGCCTATGCCGGATATTGGAGAGCTGCTTCCAGAATAGGGTGCTAATCTATGACACCGAGGAAGGCGAGAGGAGCTACAACATCACCGCAGGGGTCCATCTTGGGCCCGGTACTATGGAACGCGGCGTATTGAGGCTCAAACTTCCACCGGGCGTAAAGCTGGTCGGCTTCGCCGACGATAAGCTAGAATTCGGAAGCCACGTAGAATATGCCTGCAAAAAAGCAAGCATGGCGATAATGGCATTGTCAAAGATGATGTCAAATAGCTCGGCAATAGTCTCGAGTAAGCGTAAGCTGCTCGCGGCAGTAGCGGTCTCCATACTACGGTATGGCGCCGCTGCATGGTCGAAGGCGCTAGTGGTTAATCGAAACGTGAAGCGACTTGAGAGTACCCACAGGCTGATGTGCCTTAGGGTGGTGAGTGCATACCGCACGGTCTCAAAGGACGCGGTATGTGTGCTAGCGGGCATGATGCCCATAGCTTTAGTGGTGGCAGAGGATGAAGAATGCTTCGAGCGACGCGGCATAAGAGGCGCGAGTCGTATCGCCAGAACCTCGTCTATGCTGAAGTGGCAGAGGGAATGGGATTCCTCCAGCAAGGGTAGATGGTAAATGGACACATAGGCTCATACCGAGCGTGTCCATGTGGACGAGCAGGCCCCATGGCGAGGTGAATTTTCACTTGACTCAATTTCTGTCAGGCCATGGGTGCTTTAGGTGGTATCTGCACAGATTCGGACATGCAGGCCGAACAACAGCTTGTTGAGTTGGCCCCCCTTCCCCATCCATGAGCTTGAGTTCAATGGGTAGTCTAAGTACTAGCCAGGACCCGAGCCTCCAGGGGAGAGTGAACTACTTAAGGCGGTAGCTGGTGGAACGCTTACTATTAGAGTATTCATGTACGGTCCCCCCTTCTCGAAGTCATCCCTAACGGGCGTACCGCGAAGGTAAGGTAGAGAGAGAATGAGTTTTTATTGGGTCGATCCCCACATCACCCGAGGAACCACCTCTTGGGTATCTGTTGCAGATTTTCTCATTCTATAAAAATAAAAAAAAAAGATGTTGGGATCTTCTTCAGGGCTCAAAATACTTCTCTATGTGTTCCGCCGTAAATTCCCTCTAGAAGATAAACATTTAAACCCTAGAGAAGTTCTTTCAGGTACTCCTTTGAAAGTTTAATTCACTGGGGATACTTCTCAAATCATGTAGGAGTTCCACTAGAAATTCCTAACAGGAGTACGGTCGAGAATACTAAGTAATTACTGTAGAAGTTCCACCGTACATTCCTGCAGGAATTCCATCAAGAGTTTCTCTAGAAGTTTCACCAAATAGTGCTCTAAAATTTTCACAGAAAATTCAGTGGAAAGTCTTCTATAGAAGTTCCTTCGGAAATTTCTCTCGGCAGCATCAATTTATTATGTATCAGGTATCAGAAGGCCGGCTCCAGAGGCACGTTATCCTCCATTTGGGACATTTGTGCCATCGCCAAAATAACAGCCTATTTCATCATCTACCTGAGGGAAAAGGAAGAAAAAAGGATTTGGATGGGGATAGGGACAGGTAGGGAAATAGGAAAAATACCCTGGAAGAGGGTACTAACGCACAAGCGTACCACAATGGGTTCAAACAGCGCCCTGAAAAGGGCACTGTAATAACGCATAAAGCGAAAGAGAGCCTATAGCTCTTTACCACAGCGGGTTAAGAACAACAGAATATCCTGAAGATTCAGGTTTCTGAAGTCAGTTTCACTTAATAAGTGTTTACCGAATACTCGGAAACGCAGTTGCGCGAAAACTGGACAGTTACATATCAAATGATACGAAGTTCCATAATCGGATTCACAGTTATCACAGGCAAATGAATCAGCTTGCTGAATATTCGCCATGTGATAGCTGAGTCGGCAGTGGCCAGTCAATGCTTTGACCAGCATGCTGCAATTCTGCTTAGACAGATTAGTTAGATACTTCGCCACCCGTAGAGATGGCCCAGCACTATACAATTTGGTTTGACGACATGACTCCAAACTATTCCAATATTGTATGTGTTGAGTGACAGCCCCGGTTATGAATCTGAAGCTTAATCCAACACTTCGATATCGGAATAGCTGGCTCAGGGCCAATGAAGTCATGTGATGCTCCAGAGCGAGCTAACTCATCAGCCAATTCATTTCCAGCGATGGAAGAATGCTGAATGGAATGGAAGTTTGCTGAATTCAGCTCCTCGATTTGAGTTCGACAAGCGATAACTATCTTCGACCTGGAGTTGGCCGAAGCAAGTGCTTTAATAGCAGCCTGGCTATCTGAACAGAAGTATATTACTTTGCCCATTACGTGCTGCTGAAGTGCTGATTGCACTCCGCACATAAGAGCAAAGATTTCGGCCTGAAAAACGGTACAGTGTCTACCAAGTGAATAAGACTGATACAGCCTTAGCTCACGAGAATAAACACCAGCACCTGCTCGACCTTCGAGAAGGGAGCCATCAGTGTAACATACGATGCCGTCTGAAATACTTCTTTCCAGATAACCAGATGTCCACTCTTCCCGGGAAGGGAATTTCGTGGAAAATGTCCTATATGGAAAATTACAAGCAATTGTAAGATCACTTGGAGCAAGGACAATTTTGTCCCAATTCACCAAAAGTGGAAACAACGAGGTGTGTGTTGAACTGCGGTTCACAGGAGTTTCCTCTAGTAGACCGAGTACCCGTAACCGGTAAGTGCAAGAAAGGGCTTCTTGTTTGAGATGAATGTGTAGTGGGGCAACGTCAAAGAGAACTTCTAGCGCTGCCGTAGGAGTTGAAGAGAACGCTCCAGACATCGCCATTAAGCACATCCTTTGGAGATGGCCAATATTGGCCGAACCACAGTTGTGTAAATCCATTTGATATACTTGGGTTTTAGACCCCAAGTTGTACCAAAAGTACGCCGGCATTGCCCGAAGGCCATACAAGCTTTCTTGATTCTGAACTCAATGTGAGGTGTCCAGGAAAGCTTGAAATCAAGAATGACTCCAACGTACTTTACCTGTTCAGTCACATCGATTTCAGAATCAAAGAGACGCAAAGGTCGAACGCCATTACGGTTTCGCCTTTCCGTGAAAAGAACAATAGATGTTTTACTCGGATTAACCGAAAGGCCATATTGGCGACACCAGCCCTCAACTACCTGAAGGGCGTTTTGCATCAGGTCGAAAAGGGTGCTGATGCACATTCCAACTAACAATGTTAGGTAGTCGTCGGCAAAACCATAAGTAGGAAAACCGCTATTATTGAGTTGCCTCAATAGCGTATCTGCTACGAGATTCCACAAAAGCGGTGATAAGACTCCCCCTTGGGGGCATCCACAAACACTCAATTTCCTAATCCCTGCTAGACGCAATGTCGAGAAGAGATATCGGTTTTTGAGCATTTGGTGAATCCAATTGGAAATCATTGGAGATATACCATGACTCCGTGCGGCTTCCAATATGGCATCGAAAGGCACGTTGTCAAAGGCACCCTCGATATCTAAGAAAACACCCAAACAAGATTGCTTTTGAGCAAATGCTTTCTCGATATCGTAAACAACCTTGTGTAAAAGAGTCACAGTGGACTTACCAGATTGGTAGGCATGTTGGTTCACATGAAGAGCCACGTTGGCCAGATGAACATCACGGATATGATGATCCACAATGCGTTCTAAGCATTTCAGAAGAAAAGAGTTCAAACTGATAGGTCTGAAACTCTTTGATTCTTCATACGACGCACGACCCACTTTCGGAATAAACTTTACAGTAATATCCCTCCAGGATTTGGGAATATACCCTGTAGCAAAACTGCAAACAAGTAGTTTTTTCAAAACATGTTTGAAATAATCAAATCCCTTCTGAAGCAAAATAGGATAAATCCCATCTGCCCCAGGAGATTTGAAAGGAGCAAAGCTATTAAGAGCCCACTCAATCGTTTCTATAGTTACAATACTCCGAGCCGAAGCTAAAGAATCATAACTACAATCAGAGGAAGTCAGATCGCCATTTGGCAAACGAAGTTCGTTCACCCGGAAATCCTTAGATTTCGCAAGGATTTTGTTTAACCGACTGACTTCACTCAAGCTGGAAACATTTGTACAAAGGTTTTTCCAGCCGGATCGTTCAGCAGACCGGAGAGCTTTCCTGTAGGCCTTGCGAGCCGACCTGAAAGCCTCCGAACCAGCCGAACGTCGTCTGTTCCAACTCTTTCTACATTGTTTCCTGAGTTTCGCCAGATCAGAGTTCCACCGAGGGGTTCCTCTTGTGATCTTCACAGACCGTAGAGGGCATGCTTCTTCAAAAGCTTCTATGATGAAGGTCGTTGTAGTATCAACGGCATCATCTAAATCACTTGGAGTGTCAATGGATGGTGAATATCCATGAAATTTGGCTGCAACCAAATCAGTATAAAGATCCCAGTTTGTTGACCGAGGATTCCTGAAACGCAATGTTTGCGAAGTAACATTTAAATGTTCAAAAAAGATATAGCGATGGTCAGATAAAGATTCTTCATCTGACACATGCCAATTGGTCAGCTCGTGACTAATTCTGCTAGAGCAAAGCGTTATATCTAACACTTCCTCTCTAGCAGATACCATGAAGGTTGGGCGGTTGCCTATGTTAAGTAATGCAAGATCTGTACTACTTAAGTACTCCATCAAACTGGAGCCTCTCAAGTTAATGTCTGAGCTGCCCCAGATGATATGGTGAGCATTAGCATCACTGCCAACAATTAGCGGAAGGCCTTTTGAAGTGCAGTATGCGATGACTTGTTTGAAAGCATCCGTAGGGGATGGTTCATCATGTGGTAAATACACAGAACAATAGACGTATTTCCTGTTGAGGTTTCCAACAGATACATCAATTGTGATAGCACATACATCTCTGGTGGTTAGTTCAGAGATGAGTGTAGCAACTATTGCGTTGTTGACAAGCACACAGACTCGAGGCATGACACGCGAGTTTGCCATTTCATGTTTACTGAAAGTGGCAAACACCGGGTTCACAAGGTTTCCTAGATAGAAATTTCCCTTACGAAAGTAAGGTTCTTGTACCAAGGCCACTTGGGCTGTACCATTTTGCATAAGTCTGCAAAGATTGATCGTTGCTGTTCTTTTATGCTGAAGATTGATCTGAGCTATCCTAACCGTAGCCACTACCCAAACTAGGTAAGATTAAACTCTTCGCAACAGCAGCACAACAAAGAACAGCAACAATAAAACCAAATCGGTATCGATTGGAAAACGCCAAAGGCGAGGATACACAGAATACACTGTGTAAATCGCATAATGCGAAACCATATAGGTGAAAATTTAAACTAATTAACAACATCTTCATAATCCCGCCCTTATTTAGCCTCAAGTGAGACTAAAGAAGGGCAGCTGATTGTCTCGGAGAAACACAAGGTCCACTGCACCATTGCTCCGGTTAGCGCAGTAAGGGCTACATACTGTGGAGGGCGCCCTGGTACTCCACAGGCTCCGTTAGCGGTTAGGTTTTTATTAGACCCCCCTAGCCATTCATTCCTAGGCACGGTAAGCATAAAGCCGCATCACACCATGAATTAGGGGTCACCTGTTGGTGGATTCTTACCACCGGAACAGGCGGTCCGTAGTGTTATTCTTAGCCAATTGAGACAATCGCTACCGACACTACACAGCTATCTAGGCTGATCGAGAAAAGAAGTTAATATTGATGATCAACTTCATACGGACTCGAACAGCCGACAAACGGATCATTCTGTCGAGACTGATGGTCTATACCAAGAAACCCGGATAACCAGTTCGGCTTCCGGAAGGGTCGATCGACGGTGGACGCTATTAGGGCTGTAACCAAAACGGCCGAGATAGCGCTCCAAAAGAAGCGAACAGGAATCCGCTATTGCGCGGTCGTCACGCTGGACGTTAAAAATGCGTTCAACAGCGTCAGCTGGACCGCCATTGAGTGCGCAATGCACCACCTAGGATTCCCGGTTAGCCTATGCCGGATATTGGAGAGCTGCTTCCAGAATAGGGTGCTAATCTATGACACCGAGGAAGGCGAGAGGAACTACAACATCACCGCAGGGGTCCATCTTGGGCCCGGTACTATGGAACGCGGCGTATTGAGGCTCAAACTTCCACCGGGCGTAAAGCTGGTCGGCTTCGCCGACGATAAGCTAGAATTCGGAAGCCACGTAGAATATGCCTGCAAAAAAGCAAGCATGGCGATAATGGCATTGTCAAAGATGATGTCAAATAGCTCGGCAATAGTCTCGAGTAAGCGTAAGCTGCTCGCGGCAGTAGCGGTCTCCATACTACGGTATGGCGCCGCTGCATGGTCGAAGGCGCTAGTGGTTAATCGAAACGTGAAGCGACTTGAGAGTACCCACAGGCTGATGTGCCTTAGGGTGGTGAGTGCATACCGCACGGTCTCAAAGGACGCGGTATGTGTGCTAGCGGGCATGATGCCCATAGCTTTAGTGGTGGCAGAGGATGAAGAATGCTTCGAGCGACGCGGCATAAGAGGCGCGAGTCGTATCGCCAGAACCTCGTCTATGCTGAAGTGGCAGAGGGAATGGGATTCCTTCAGCAAGGGTAGATGGTAGATGGACACATAGGCTCATACCGAGCGTGTCCATGTGGACGAGCAGGCCCCATGGCGAGGTGAATTTTCACTTGACTCAATTTCTGTCAGGCCATGGGTGCTTTAGGTGGTATCTGCACAGATTCGGACATGCAGGCCGAACAACAGCTTGTTGAGTTGGCCCCCCTTCCCCATCCATGAGCTTGAGTTCAATGGGTAGTCTAAGTACTAGCCAGGACCCGAGCCTCCAGGGGAGAGTGAACTACTTAAGGCGGTAGCTGGTGGAACGCTTACTATTAGAGTATTCATGTACGGTCCCCCCTTCTCGAAGTCATCCCTAACGGGCGTACCGCGAAGGTAAGGAAGAGAGAGAATGAGTTTTTATTGGGTCGATCCCCACATCACCCGAGGAACCACCTCTTGGGTATCTGTTGCAGATTTTCTCATTCTATAAAAATAAAAAAAAAGATGTTGGGATCTTCTTCAGGGCTCAAAATACTTCTCTATGTGTTCCGCCGTAAATTTCCTCTAGAAGATAAACTTTTAAACCCTAGAGAAGTTCTTTCAGGTACTCCTTTGAAAGTTTAATTCACTGGGGATACTTCTCAAATCATGTAGGAGTTCCACTAGAAATTCCTAACAGGAGTACGGTCGAGAATACTAAGTAATTACTGTAGAAGTTCCACCGTACATTCCTGCAGGAATTCCATCAAGAGTTTCTCTAGAAGTTTCACCAAATAGTGCTCTAAAATTTTCACAGAAAATTCAGTGGAAAGTCTTCTATAGAAGTTCCTTCGGAAATTTCTCTCGGCAGCATCAATTTATTACGTATACTTAAATCGTAATCGGACCCTCCCAGTGGCCAAATCCGGATTTCTGCGGTGGTTTCGAAAACTAGACTTGTTGCCCTTTCATTTGAGCCTAGAAGATCCAAAATCGGACAAGCCACTGATTTTTGCGAGCTGCTCAAAGTTTGGGGTAAAAAATGACAACAGGGTCTTATTTGTAACTTTTTTATGGTAGCGCCCCTAGGAGTCGTTCAATGCTTTTTATTTTTGGGGAAGGAGTTGGCTAGCTTGAAAAATAAAACCGTTTCTATTCGCAGCAATCAGGTCCATACAAGAAAAATGATTTTACTTTTAATGTGGTGGTACCATCTCTGAGAAAAAACAAGCTTTGATTTCTTACTATATACTTTTCACCCATGGGTGTGCGTGCTGTTGGCGCGATACATTTCTTACTGATTGTGTTGCGCATGGTAACGGGAGATGGTCTGCACACATATGAGAGTGTCGGTTCAGACTCGTGCGGGCTGTTGCGAGAAGGCTGTACATTTGGATAGCCTGCCTGGGAAAAATATTTCCGGTGGAGATTTCTACAATATCTGTTCCATTCTTGGATCGTTGTTGTCCGCCTTGGTTGCCTAGGAAGGCACTTGAAATGATTACGTCTGGTCGGAGATTACAAGAAGTTTAGGCCCGGACCCATCCACTAACTCACATCACATTTTTTAACACTCATGAGTTAGAAAATAAAAGATCCAATTTCATTGAATTGTATTATTATGAAAGCTCGTGTTTATTTATTTTCATAGTTCTCCCTGACTTAACGCCGAATAATGGGCCATTGATTATGATCCAAAATTCTAAAAATACTTGTAACATGATGATCTCGGAAGTATTTACCTATGTTAGCGTAGCAGTTTAAACACATTTGAGTTATTTACTGTACTTACGTATTCTATCCAGAACATTGGAAGAATCATGTTGCTGAACTTCTGGATATCATTTGAAAATCCGGTCAAGGGTGGTATGACTAAGTTACTCTGCGTTCGTGCTCGTTGATCAATTGGTATGCCGAGTGTTGGCTCCGCAATTGTATAGCTATAGTGTTTTTCTCGATCAGGATGCAATCCAGATATTTTATTTGCCATCGTAAAATTCCTTGCATAATAATGTGGACTACTTGCAGCTATAGGAAAATCTGAGGAAAAAAAAATACTTCGTCAATATAATTCCAGTAATTTTTTCGCCGTTGTTTTTAGTTACCATTGTAGCATTTTGACATATCCGTCATACCATTTTCTAAAAAAGCGCTCTGTCCCTTATAACAATCTTCTGAAATATTAACTAATCGATCATATGAGCTGTCAGGAAGAACATATTCGTAACCAAGTATTGATCCGCGTTGAATCTTTCTTTCAAAATACAAAGGAACTGCTCTGCAAAGCGTCTTTCTCCAATAAATAATTACAGAGTTTTCATCCAAGTTCTGTTGATACAGTGCTCCTTCCGAAGAGTTCACGATCGAAGCAAAACAGTCGCCGTTTTCTGGAATATACCCTGGTACTGTTGGGCGATTTCTATACGAACTTATCATGAAGAATTGATTGTCTCCATGCTGCACCCCATGTCGAACATTCACTCTATCATTGTAGTCATTATACATCTTTATGGATAGAAAATTGTTTTAATATGAGTATAATATGTACTTGTTTTCATTTTCTGTACTAAATGATCAAATGAAGCACATTAGAATGAATGAGTAGAATGAAGTGCACGTAATTCGATCGTCTCTTCAAAAACATCTGTTTTTTGCCTTTTGAATCTGTGGACACAAGTTCTTAGTGAATCAAGTAGATACTAGGGTAACTGTACCAATTATGGCACTACATAAGGAAAACTATTTGTACAAAAATAACAAGAAGACCAACAAATGTCATCAATATGTTAAAAGATAGTTTAGTTTCCATACTTTACAGGAAAAATATAGAAACGGAGCCAAAACTACTTTTAGTATTTATTACATCGTGTGCCAATGATAGGAACCCTGTACCAGTTATGGCTACATTTTTTAACTTCGGTTCCTTTTCGCACTATTTGCATGCATTTCTTATGGAGTTAGTCATAATTTGTACACTATGGCGAAAAAGGGTGCAAGGAAGCCGAAAATGATTTATTTCTACTATAATTTGAACAAAATGTGGAGTTTAAACAGGGGACCCGCATGCGGCAAGGTAGGCCTACTGCTCATCTTTTGCGAGTGTGTTAGTGTGACTGGCAACGCGACCAGAAGCCTAGTCGAATCCTGCTTGGAAATCGGTTTGTTTTGTCGATGGGGGTGGCCCGCGAAATCGCATTGTGTTGTTTGGGAAGGCCCGCTCGATGCATGTTAGGTAGGCGTAGTTTGTTCGAGTTTGACGTACCTGCACCCTCCCTGAGTTTAAATGAGTGCAATCATCTTTTGTGAACGTGATCTGTTGTTTACATTTTTTTTATTGTTGATTTAAATCGTTAAAGGGTGGAAATCAACTATGGCGAATAATTAGTACTATAGCCATAATTGGTACACTTACCCTAATTAGTGTTTTAGTTAACTGTTATTCCGCCATACCATTCTGTTGGCAGTGGATAAAACACATAATTTTGAGCAGTTATCTCCGTGTGATCAAATTTCAATCCCGCCATGACCGGGTACCAAGAGTGTTGATGGAGAAATGGTCATTGCCGATCTCGCAAATCTATGCATTCGTATTTAGCTACCTGCCAGAAAACTGTGAAGGTTCACTTCAAAAAGCTAGGTGAGTCTGTGTCATCCATGAAGTTGGAGATGAGTAAATTACGAGCAGACATCGCTTCGGATATCGAGAGACTACGGGAGGAGAACAGTCGAACATTCGCTTCACTGTCAGGTTTTATCAACAAGGCCAAAGAGGAAACGTTTATGGCACTGGAATCCAGTGACTGGATTGATCTGCTCGTGTTAACCCATATCCGCCCAGCGTCCTATTTATAGGACAGATGCCCCGAACCCCCAGCGTCCTATAAATAGGACAGTCCTTTGGATGTGAATATCTCCAGAATTATGCAAAATTTTAGAATACTTTCTTCAGAGAAGATGTTCTCCACACCCATACCTTGCTCATAGTGCACATAGTATGTGACTGGTTCACTAGGTGGCGGAAAGGATGCTGCAAAGTATGCATATTGTCACGATCTGTGAGCATCATCCCAATGCGAAAAAAAAGTTATTTCCCTGGAATCTTGACAATGGTTAAAGTGCCCCACACAATGCATACGTTTGCGTGTGCGTGACAGTAGTTTGACACATTTCCCATGGGAAAACTGTAAAAAAAACGCAAACCTTGACGGAACGGACGCTATGTGCTCCAGGCTTAATAATTTACAGTTCATTTCTTCGGCAGAGTTGTTCAATACATACAAAAGTCGATGCATGTATTTATGATTGTATGTTTATATGCTTGTATGTTACAGTGACGATTCGTTCGTTGAGAGTTCGTTAGATGGGCTATCTCGATGATTGAATGTCCATTGGTTGGGGCAAAACCCAACTAAAAAGCACTGTCAATTTCAAAAAAGATGTCAAAACGAGTTTGACGTCTGACCGCCGTCGCATCACAGCTCCTGTATACAGAACGTTTACGCAAGTATGTGAGTGTTCCGTGACGTATTTCTCATCACTTGCGTGTGTCTAGAGCATTTTGATCAGTTGTCAGTTGCCCCAACGAACGAACACTATTCGCTAATCGGGGCGCAGTCGTGACCCAACCAGTGAATCCGGACTGTATATGGCGGCCATGAAATGGCAGTTAGATCTATAATACCATGCAATATGGGTATCTATCGGTCGGGCTTGATGAATAGAAGTCACAAATCGATATTTTACGCCATTTTGAAATCCAAGATGGCGGACCATATCCAAGATGGCGGTCACGGAATGGTAGTTTGATCTATAATACCATGCAATATGGGTATCGATCGATCGGGCTTCATGAGTAGAAGTCAAAAATCGACATTTGACTCTATTTCGAAAACCAAGATGGGTATCTATTAGTGTGGGTCATCGGAAGCGTTTTCTCAGATCAAAGCTTTTTTGGTTCCGTTTCGGGTCCTGAGTATCTGTGCAAAATCTGAGCACGATCGGTTGCGTCTACACTTTGCGCATTGCAATTGAAATTTGTATGGGATTTTGTATGGGAAAACACACTTTTTTGCATTTTAGCCATAAGTTGAACAAGTTTGTCTGAAACCTTTTAACCGATACTGTAAATTGATAGCCTAGGATGTTCTGAAGAACTTTGTTGAAGACCGCAAAGCGATCCGATGCCTGTGAAAATAGTTATAACCTACGAACCGCATGCATGTGTTTATGTTTTAACATGTAAAGGAATAACAATAGCAACAAAATCATGATGTTTCGCCAAGCAATGCCAACATTATAACTTTTTTCATAAGCATCAGATCACTTCGCGGTCTTCGACAAAGTTTTTCAGGGCACCCTAGGCTATGATTTAACTTTAACGGTCACACGGTTTTAGAAAAATTCGAGCTTGTTTTGAGAGAAATGCAAAAACGTGTGTTTTTCCATGTAAAACCCCATACAAACTTCAAACGCGATGCGCAAAACGTAGACATAACCGATCGTGCCCAAATTTTGCACACTTATTTGTGTCCTGAAATGGTATCAAAAAAGCTTTGATCTGATGGGATACCATAGAATTTTTCACTTTTCCATATAAACGATGACCCACTCTAGTATCTATCGATCGGGCTTCATGAGTAGAATTCAAAATTGATATTTGACCCTATTTCGAAATCAAACATGGTGGACCATATCCAAGATGGCGCCCATTGTAGTTTGAGCTATGATACCATGCAATATGGGTATCTATCGATCGGGCATGATGAGTAGAAGTAAAAAATCGATATTTTACGCCATTTTGAAATCCAAGATGGCGGCCACGGAATGGTAGTTTGAGTTATAATACTATGCAATATGGGTATCTATCGATCGGGCTTCATGAGTAGAAGTCCAAAAACGATATTTGACTCTATTTCGAAATCCAAGATGGCGGCTTATATCCAAGATGGCAGCCACAGAATGAGAGTTTGAGCTATGAAACCATGCAATATGGGTATTTATCGATCGGGATTCATGAGTAGAACTCAAAAATGAATATCCGACGCCATTTTGAAACCCAAGATGGCGGACGATACCCAAGTTAGTGGCCACGGAATGATATTTTGAGCTATAATACCATGCAATATGCGTATCTAAAGGGTAGATGGTAGGGTAGCGGGTAGGATAAAGGATGCAGCAGACGGTCGGGTAGAGGGTTTGGGTGAATGATTGAGTAGAGGGAGTGGAGTGGAAGGTTTGGGTAGAGGATAGGTTAGATGGTAGGGAGAAGGGTAGAATAGAGAGTAGGTTTGAGGGTAGGAAAAATGTTAGGGTAGAGAGTAGGGTAGATGGTACGATTAAGCATAATATAGACTAGAGGGTACGGTAAAGGATAGGGCAATAGTTATAGTAGAGGATAGTTTAGAAAGTAGGGCAGATGGTAGGGTTCAAGGTTATGATAGAGCGTAGGATAGAGGGTTGGAATAGAGGGCAAAGAAGACAGTAAGGTAGAGGCTAGAGAATAGGGTGAAGATTTGAGATGATATTAGATGAGCTGAGGTTCTTTTTTGAGATACCTTCAGGAATTCTTTCCAGGATTTCTTCAATCATTGCTTTCGAGATTCCCAGGTTTATTCTCGAGATTCCGTCAGATATTGCTTCCGAGATTGCTGTATGGATTGCTCCGGAGTTCTCTTCAGGGATTTTTGCAGGCGTTGTTATGGAAAATCCTGAAAGGATTCTGTTAGTCATTCTTTTCTGCATTCCTTCAGGGATTTGTGCTGGAATTCCTTCAAAGATTCCTTCCATGATTCCTGCTGTTATTCCTTAAGAGATCCCTCCCGAAAGAATAAAATGAAAAAATATATGTTTCTTCCGAGATTGTTTTCAGGCAACCCTAGATCATAGTGACATCTTCTATGGTTCTTGCAGAAATGCCTGCTCAGCTTCTGGCCGGCATCCCTGTGATCATATCTCTAAGGAATACATCAGGTATTCTTTACGGGATTCCTTCAGGAATAACTTCAGGGATTTCTGCCAGAATTGCTTTAGAAAATCCTGAAAGGATTCTTTAAGAAATTTTACCCAGCATTTTTTACGGATTTCTTCTGGAATTACTTCACAGATTCATTTTAGTATACTTTCAAAGTGTTGTGTCGAAACCAGTGTACGCAGAATGTGGCACCGCAAACGAAAAATAGGCAACAAAGAAGGCACGGCAACAACGCTTTGTTTTTTGTTAGCAGATAATGACAAAATCGCTTACGAGTTTGTTCACAACAGAAACGGTAGGAATATTGATTGTGCGATATTTGCCAGAAAACCATTCGCCAGAATGCCATTGGCCAGAAAGACATTTGCCAAAAAATACCATTTTCCAGAAAACCGTTTGCCAGAAAGAACCATGCCCCAGAAAGTACCATTTCCCAGAAATTTTCCGAAGTGCTCAATCCAGAAGTGTTCCCAATATAATTCAATGATTGTGCTCCTATCTAAAAATCGATTTGTGATAGATAAAAACTTGCCAGAAAAGCTGAGCCTAGCACCATTCTGTACGGCAATATTATACGCTGGGGTCCTTGAAGGAATCGCATCAGAAACATAAGTATAATTGAATTTATACGTATCTTAAGAAACCACAATAGAGGAAAGCTGTCCCACTACTTGTGATCATGATGTTATTGCTCATTGTTGTAGTGCCATAATTTCTTTAGCTGGTTGGTGCTAACGGTCATACTATCTGCATTGATCGAGTCGGTTTGTTGTGATCGTTTATTTTAACTCGCTGTATCACTACGCGCTAAGCTGTCCTCCAAGTACTGATAAGCTGTCCTGCCGGTAATGTCTGATATTGAGAACGATGCAGTTTGTTATATTTGCGAGAAAGTGGAGCCGAATTTATCTAGGCTCATATCGTGTGTCTACTGTGGAAGATTCGCCCATTTCCGATGTAAGAAACTATTCGGAAATGTGATAACCAAGGTGAAAAAGAAGCCATATCTATGCTCTGTTGAGTGCTCGGAGATGAACTCGCATACTAATCAGAAGAATGTGAACCTTGATGCAGTGGTTGCTGAGCTACACGCACTAAATCAAGGCATGAATGATTCGAGGAAAGAGACATCGCAGTTACGGTTCGTGGTGGAATAATCTCGCCTACAGCTAGCTTCTTTAGTGAAGACCAGTACTGCCCATAATCGCATAAGAGTAACATTCGACAAAAGTAGGCATTGGAGAAAATGGAGCCCACAGATTCAACTTTGAATGGTATGGAATTGAACCTAAATTTTAAAAATTTCTCATAAATTGGTAGTCAATCGTTTAGCAATAAAATTTTCTACAGCACATCTTATATGCTAGTCGAATTGCCAGAAAATAAATCGGACCTGATTATGATTGATGACACGCTTTAAAGCCAGCCTTTTTTTCCAGTGTGACTGTTATGCGGTTACATTGGTCAATGAGACAAAATGACTTGGTATTTTTTTCATAAATCCTAGAACAAACTTGAATTTTTTATTCAGGAAGTCGAAAGTACTTGCGATTTGATGGTGATCCCCGGTAATAACTCAATATCATCAAAATATGCAAATGTTACAAATATGCAGTTATGGGCAGAGTAACAAAATTGAGGAATCCCAGCAGTTTTTGTCCAATCAATTCGACACGCTTCAGTCTGACTTCCGAAAGTTCAAGGAGGATATGGATGCTATGAAGATGGAGAACAACAAAATTCGTACTCAAGTTGCAGACTGGCGCGGAAAACATCTGGAGCTCTCTACTAAGGTGAATACCTGGAGTTGGAATTGGATAAGGCTAACCGGCAGCACGAAATGCTGTACGAAACGACTTATCCACCAAGTATTTTGTGCTGTTGGGTACTCAGTCGACGATTCGCAAGTTCTCTCTGCCAGGCGTCTATTAGGAAGTGGTGGAAATAAAACTGGTGCTCCAATTCTGGTAACATTTCGTGAAGAGAAGTTCAAAGAGGATTTTTTCGATCATAAGAGGAAGCATGGAGTTCTAGAAGCGTCAGCCGTGTCGGAGGCATTCAAAGAATCGTCAAATCGAGTAACGGTACGGGATGAAATGACTGCTTTCGGACGTGATCTATTGCGATACGCCAAGGTGGTGCAGTCAACTCTAGGATTCAAGTACGTTTGGCCTGGGCGAAATGGAAAGGTTCTAATCAGACGTCAGGATGGAAGCAAAGTGGAGAAAATCGGGACTAAGCAGGAGTTTCAGAAGTTCATGGTCAATACATCGAAGCGCCCCCTGGATATTTCTAGTGGTGCGGCCGATCCTTCACCCAGCAATTCACCTAGATCTTCGCCGCTGATCCAACAGTCAACTAAGCGTACTCGTTAAAATTTGAATTGTAATCTAGCGAAACTGAATTATAACAATTGAAATGAATATTTTTTATGTAGAAAATGTTGAAACATTAAATAAAAACTTAAGTCGGATAGGTAATAGTTGTGCGTTGCGAATCTTACAATTAAGTATAAGAGGGATGGATACCTTGGAAAAATTTGATAAGTTAAAGGAACTTTTGGATGACTATACTGGGTATATTGATCTACTAGTAATTGGAGAAACGTGGCTGAAATCGGATCGCACTCAATTGTTCTAGCTTGAAGGGTACAATGCAATGTTTTCTCGTCGTAATGAATCCGCTGGAGGTGGATTAGCAGTTTATGTGCGGAACGGAATCTGCTTTGAAGAATCTATCAATAGACATGACCAAGGTTTCCACCATATCCATGTGTGCCTAAAGCTGAAGGATTCGGTTTTCGATGTGCATGCTGTATACAGACCACCTAGCTACCACCAGTCTTTGCTTTATGATGATTTGGAATCCATATGCTCGAATACTAGAACCGACAGTTCCTGCGTGATCATCGACGACATTAACATACCGGTCAACTAAACGGAACCCAGAGTTGTTCGGGAATACTTGGATTTATTGAATTGTTACAACTTTGTGATAACAAATTCTATCTCGACTAGGCCGATAAGCGCGAATATTCTCGATCATGTTATCTGTTCGGAAGTGCTAAAAGATCGTGTAGTGAACGAAACAATGCCGTCGGAAGTGAGTGACCATTGCTATGTTCTGTCTACATTCCAACTTGATAAACCAATACAGCTTATGAAGCTACATGAAACAATCGTCAATCACACAAGACTCAACGATGCGTTCATAACGGCATTGCAAAACCCTCCTGATGTTACAGCGCAAGGGAAATTGAAGTATGCTGTTAATTTGTATAGTGCCCTTAAGAAGCGTTTATCTAAAGAGGTAACAATTAATGCTCGAGTAAAGGGTCAATGCCCGTGGATGACTTTGATCTCTGGAAGTTAATGAAAATTAAGAACAGCATACTTAGGAGCGACCGATTGATGAGAGACTAATTGGACTCCTAGCACATATCTCGCGAAAAGTTCAACTGGAAAAACATCGATGCAAGAGTAACTACTACTCTAGATTGTTCGATAACACCGATCAAAGGACTGTTTGGCGTAGGGGTGGTGGGGGTAAAGTGAACAGGTGGGGTAAAATGGACAGGGTACAGTTTCATGGCTTTTATTGTTTTTTAAAATGTTTCAGCGATTGAAGCACCGACGAACCGACGTGACAGTGGCGATCCAAAACTGTCCCCCCCTAATTTAACGGTCGACCAGCGAAGCGAGCGATCGCTTCTGTCAAATCAGCGCAGACGCGAACCGTTTCCTATATGAACACACGGGGGTTTGGTGTCGAGCTATCAAATCATCGCGAGCCGTTATAGAGGTGGCGATAGCGTTCGGCTATTTTTCATCATGGCGTCGCGGACAACAAATTTGAATTTATTTGTTCTAGCTGTCACGTCGGTTCGTCGGTGATTGAAGCTTATGCCTAAATGGTAAGTTTCCAGTTTCCAAGTAGAGCGCTCAAGTAAAATTCCTCCTTTTTCCGTAAGTAATTTTGACATTTGTTTAACCGACAGCATTTTTACGAAACGTGTAAGAAGGATGTGAAGAAAAGGGCACTGCATACGGCGGTTGATAGATAAATTGTTCGTTGTTCGTGTGGCGTTTCGTGTGGTTGTTTACGATTTGGACTTAGAGAAATTTTAGTCGTTTCCTCAGGAAGTGTGATTGAAATTTAAATTTAATTTTTGCGCGCGTATGGGGAAAACCCAGATAGTGAGATCACCGACGAACCGACGTGACAGCTAGAACAAATAAATTCAAATTTGTTGTCCGCGACGCCATGATGAAAAATAAGCGAACACTATCGCCACCTCTATAACGGCCCGCGATGGTTTGGTAGCTCGACACCGAACCCCCATGTGTTCATATAGGAAACGGTTCGCGTCTGCGCTGATTTGACAGAAGCGATCGCTCGCTTCGGTGGTCGACCGTTAAATTTGGGGGGGGACACTTTTGAATCACCACTGTCACGTCGGTTCGTCGGTGGTGAGATTTCAACGCCACGGTGTCAAAATCTCGATTATTATCGAACTTTCATGTACCTCGGATTTTTCTTCGAAAATTGTTAGTATTTGGGCTATATATTCATAATCGGAAGACGAAAAAATATTTTATCGGTGAAAATTTTCCCATACATTTTGTATGGAACGTTTTTGATTAAAATCAGTATTTAATTAATTTTAGTATAGAAAATAGCCAAAAACTTAGATAAATCAAAATTTCCCCGATGGAATATTTTAAAACTTTCCAATGGACTACCCGCTTGGCGCACACCCACAGCTGATCAGCAGGAGTTAATCCATTTTATTTTGTATGGTGAAAAGCATCTTAACTTGAATTACTTGAAATAGAAAGCATTTACTGAAAAAATATTTGGTAGGCTTAATAGTAGTCACCATTGCACTAAGGGCCAGAATCTCAATCTAGCGGAACCAAATTAATTACTCCAAAACGAAGCATTTCCGATACATGGTATCTTCGACAAAGTTGCTTGACATCAGCAGGGGCATCTATTGATAAGAACGAAGTAGTTCGCAACTCGTCCGCATAGGGTACTGGTTCCGTTATTAAGCATGTGGCTCCCATTTTCATCCTACGAAAAACAAAGGATTGAAGCGTTGTTTGTTTTGTTTCTTATTTTTGTATTTTTTGTTAGGAGTAAGCACGCATGAAAACAAAAAGAACGGAATCAATCGGTACCGTAATCGCTTGTTTTCGAATAGGATGAATATGGGAGCGTGAGATTACTGATGGAACACATACCCTAGGTGACGCCACCATCTAACTTCTTTGTTTTACGTTCTAGAGACTTGGCGTCTTCGGCAAAGTTGTTCATTTTGGCAAAATAAACAACTCTTTCTCAGACATCAAAATTCCACAGCCTACTGTTTTCGAGTTATTGTGAAAATAAAATACACTCAATGAAACACCAGTTTTTTAAGCTTATTTTGACATTTTTACTAGAAACCATGTGAGTTTAAATTTTTTCCCAATGCAAATATGTCAAACCAAACACATTCTATGGAAATCTATTCAATATTATCATTAACACTTATGTGGCCGGCAGGGTACCCGGGTACCTTTTTGAATTCCAAATCTCGATGTTTTAATGGTTATTGAGACTAGGATGTTGGAACTCTGTTAGATCTTAGAACTCGTGAATATACATTTATTAATGGGGTTGACCGAATTTTAAAGTGAGGAGGGGCAGGGGGAGGGGCTCCTGCATTTTTTTATTACGTGGAAGGCCGGCAGGGTACCCGGGTACCCACGAAATTGAAATGATCATATCTCCGTCAATTATTCATCGATTTTGGAAATTTTTAGCTCATTCAACTCAGAAACTCATTATCTATCGGGAAAATATTTGGCTAGACCGATCTAATCACCGTGGTTTTCGAAAAATCCATATTTTTGGGAGAATGTCCTTATACCATACTGAAACCCACATTGTTAAGGCTAGGATACCTTAAAGTGTTTATGGTCAACCATGGCCCCACGGGAAGCGTGTTCCGAAATCACAGTTTCAAAGTCAACACGTTTTATGATTCCAGGCCGGTCAGATACAATATGCCAAAGCAATTTTACGATGCTTGGTACCGAAATTGCTACTAAGCTACCGAAAATCCCGTATATTGTATTGTATAAAAACATGGATCCGGAAATCCGGGTTTTTCGGTACCTATGGTGATCTGACCGGTCCAACCAAATACGATCTCGATAGATAAAGAGTTTCTGAGTTGAATGAGGCAAAAACTTTTAAAATCGGTGGAAAAAATGGCTGAGATATAATCATTTCCATTTCGTGGGTACCCGGGTACCCTGCCGGCCTTCTACGGGTGTTTTTTTTTGCTGGCCACACTACGGTTAAAAATTTGAAATTAAGATACAAATTCGAAAAAATAGTGTGAATTTCGAGCTTTAATATCTCACAAAGCGCAAAAAATCGCAACTTCAAATTTTCAACAAATACGAAGCTATACTAGGTGAACATACTGTCAAAAACTTGGAGAGGTATTTGTTGGTGTTTTTGAGATAACAGCTTTTTAGTAACACCAAGTAGTGCCAGCGTGTAACTTTTTACTGTTGCACATTAGAGAGTTTATGACTTCGAGAAAGTTGTTCATTTTGACTAACTAAACAACTGTTTCTTAGACGTCAAAATTCCACGGCCTACTGTTTTCGAATTATTGTATATAAACTAGATTTTATTGATAAAATTTGTCAATAAAACATATTTTGATGCAATAGTATGAACTATTTTTTATTGTTTTAATTTTTACGATACATAGTAGGTCATGAAAATGTCAGTTTCGTGGAGCTCCAGTTTCACAATCTCTAGAGATTGATCAACGTCCTTTCCATCCAGGAACAAATCCACGAGCTCTCAGCAAGATATTTCGCGCTCTAAAATTTAAAATGATTGACAAAAAAGGTTAAGCGAAGACGCCAAGTCTCTAGAACGTAAAACAAAGAAGTTAGATGGTGGCAGCACCTATGCGGACGAGTTGCGAACTACTTCGTTCTTATCAATAGATGCCCCTGCTGATGTCAAGCAACTTTGTCGAAGATACCCGGGTAGACGTAAATATCATAATCATATCTTAAAACGATCAAATTTTGATGTCATATCTTAATATGATATTGATGAGATTTTCAAAAAGTTGCCAAATATCTGCTCAATATCTCATCGTGATATGATTTCAAAATTAGTACTTAATTTGATCTTTGAAAAGCCTATTGCAACCCGCTGTATAAATGTCGAAATTTCCCAACATTGCGCATAAAAACTATTTTAAGTTTTCAACTTTCATTATGCGCCGTCCCCAAATAACGTAACGCTTCAGGAGATAGGGGTTCAATAAATTCCGTAGCGCTCCAGTGGAATAGTGAATACAGCCTAGCGTTACGACCCATACAAAAAAGTTGGAGTTATCATACAAAAGCACATTATGGATTCCGCCAGATCCTAATGAACCAACCAACGAGTTCAAAAATATCGAATTTAGCGTAACATAATAAATAGATGTTCCCTTATGTACACCACAAATTTTACAAACGAGCACTGGGACCAAAAGGAAGTAGAAGTGGCCTACATTTTCAATAAGCAGGTTTATGGATGCGGCAATTGAACAAAAAAAAACAGAGTAATCAGCACAAAAAATGCATATAACCGATATTTGCTTTTCTTTAACAAAGGCATAAAAATATATACTGCTTTTATCTGATAGATTTCTTAATCCCAGTTTATAATTATTTTATTTCACTGTGAATAATCCAGTAGAGGCCAAGATGTTTATAAGGAAGGTGTTAGCGTATAAGCAGTAAGTGGATGCGGGGAGTGCGGCACACTGCGGGGGGATGGAGGTGACAACCGGCCAGTTTGTTTATGCTGCAGAACGCTACATAAGCGTTCCTACGCCGCATCGGCAACAACACTCTCAACACGGATAACCAATGTTGACATATTTCCATGGCACTCATAAAATGAGTAATATTCCCCCAGGTTTAAAATTTGCTCGTGCCCCCGCATTTTTGTTAATTATGAATACAATGGTGATTTCTTAACCAAAAGAGATTGCTTTGCCGAAAATATTGCAAAATATTTGCTTGAGTGGGTGTACGAGCTAACTTGCAATCCGTGTAAGTAGGAAACACTCGATGAGTGTCATGGAGTTTGACCGATTTTAGTGCTGAGAAAGTTAAGCGTGCATGGTTTCTGTGGGGTTGCTACGTTGCTAGGGCTGAAAGTTTTTGTTTGTTATCTCACTAGTGCAAAAAAATGAATACAAACTTGCCAGCTGTCGTTAGGTTTTCCAATATGGCGGATGGTGGAATCTGACATATTGGATTACCTTCCTTTTACTTACCTTGGTAGAGGCTTTCCAATTGAGTCCGATGACAACATGAGCTGGACCTCGATGTCGAGCTTGCATTTGTGGTACGAACCCAATAAATGAATCACCGAACAATTTGGGAACTTTATCGGCCTACTAGGCAAAATACGCCCATTTCGAAAAACGGACCGTTTGATTCTAGATTCAACAGAACATACCGCTGCAGACTTTTTGAGTTTCAACCAACGAATTGCGTAGCTGGTATTGCTAATTTAGAGAAAACTTTCCGTTTTACGGTAGAACGAAAAGCTACCGCAGCTGTCAGACTACTGATTTTCACTAAGTTATCATCGATCTACCCTAGCGAGCCGTAGCGATGCCTTGGATAGGGGCTGTCCATAAACCACGTGGTCATTTTTTTGGGACTTCACAACCCCCCCCCCCCCCCCCCCGGGTGGTCATTTGTTCATAATTTTTTTATTTGTCCATACAAAATGGTCATTGGCCGAACCCCCCCCCCCCCCCCATGACCACGTGGTTTATGGACAGCCCCATAACCTTAGATACGACGCCGATGATCATTGTTTGTTGTTGGTTTTCAGTTCAATTCACCTTGCAAGCATGCTTTGATTTGGCCTCCAGTTTCAATGATAGGATGATTTTCAAGCCTGCGGTAGGACTTTGACAGCTGCGGTAGAACTCGGCGGCTACCGCAGAGTGGAAATTTTTCTAAAAATCCGCAATATACGAACAGACTACAGTCGTGACGACTACGATCTACTAAATGTTTCCAAAGCTTTTCTGGGCGACAGTTCACAATAGAGCACGTTCAGTGAAGTACATACTAGATTTTTAGCTGATTTTTTATGGCTAGAAGGTAAATTCTCCGTTTCTGCGATGAAATTATGCAGGAGGCGTGGGTTTTGTGATTCCTTGCCTTATTTGGTGCTGTTGGAATAAAACTTTGGAAAACTTTGTTGCAAGAAATGGAGAAAACAATAACACAGTTACCTAAAGTTTTGCTCAAACACCATTAGGTTAGGCAAGGAATCATAATAGCCAGGCTTTTTGCGTCATTTCGTTGCAGAGATAGAGAATTTATCTTCTCACCATACAAAATTCAGCTCATTACTACAATCTAGTACATCACTGATTGCGTCCTATTGGTGGAAATTCGTCCTATTTTAGGCGCAAAATAAACCAAACATGTTTCTACGCATGTCGTTTTTAAAGATCACTAGCTTTGTAAACAATTCAGAGAAAGAGCATAAAATGTGAAATCATCTAGAGAAAAGTGCTCTCTTAGTTTAGGAAAATATGCAATTCCTAATTGAGCCTTAATAAATTTTTATTTTCCATACCATCACGTCAGTTTGCAAATTTTGGGTGGATACTGTATTAATTTTCTGCAATAGAACATTTATCATTGAGAAATCTGAAAAATACTGCTCAAGATCAAAATTAGCTCTTCACATTTCCATCTGCAACATCCAGAAATCGAAAGATCTGAAAATTACTGCTCAAGATCAAAATCAGTTCTTTGACACATTCATCTATAACATCCGAAAATTGTAAGATCTGAAAACTACTATTCAAGATCATAATGAGTTCTTTCACACACTCATCTACAACATGGCGGGACCAAACCAACACAACTACCATGACTCGCAAACACCTTGGAAAACGTAGAACTTGATGCTCTTGTTACCTCCTATTTTCAGATATGAGTCGTAGTGCAGTGGTAATGTCACTGCTCATAAATCACAAGGTCATAAGTTCGATTCTGGTCGCGGCCATTTTTCTTTTTTTTTTTAACTCTAATCCATCTGTCAGATCAGTTTATGATATTGGTTAGATGTGCTACAGCCCAGATCCCCCCAGATATTAGTCTGATCTTATAACATCAAAATGAGATATTATTATGTTCTTCCCCATACTAATTTTTGATCTTATTTTTGATCTTTTATCTCTTATGTCAAACAAACCAATAGCTAATTATGATCTTGAGTACTTCACTGAGGAATATCAAATGATGATATTGTTCTGATTTTTACTTCTACTCGGGTACCATGTGTCGGAAATGCTTCGTTTTGGAGTAATTAATTTTGTTCCGCTAGATTGCGATTCTGGCCCTTAGGGCCGATTTCTTCACCCTGACTTAAGCGTTAAACCAGGTTTAACTATATGGGTAAGCCTGGCTTACCGGTTAAGCCGAGGTGAAGAAATCGGCCCTTAGTGCATTGTACACAACCACTACCAAATATTTTTTTCGAATAATGTATTCTACTTCGATATATTTGCCTTTAGATGCTATTCGCCATACAATATTTTTGCGATTCACTTTTAGCGATTTTTCGCGCATAGAGGCTAGCGATGCGGAGAGTAGGAAAACAGCCGATGCAGGTGATTAATTATAAAGTATAGCCAAAATGCTGACTTTCTGTGAAGAAAGATCCAAGGTACATGGAAGTTCGATAATAATCGAAATTTTGACACCGTGCAACGGAGTTCCAAGGGGAATGCTAATTAGAGACGCTGGGATTCTGAGGGAACTTTTGATGGGTGTGTGAAGAATTAGCCTAAGTTAAAATTCACAAATAAAAAGAAATTAAAAAAAGCTTTTCATGGTATTACAGCAAGAACTATGGTTGGATACTAATTATAAATTCTGCAATATTGGAGTTCGGACTGGGGGAATTCGGTTGGGACTCTGACGGTTACCTTGTGGAGTTTTAGATGAAATACGAGGTAGGACAAAGCTTCAAGGGGAATTTAATGAAGATCCACGAAAGATTCTTTGTGATGAATCTTTTGGCATTCCGTACGAAGGTTTTTGTTTGGGGTTTCACAGAAAGTCCTCTTGAAATTCTTCCAGATGTTACACCGAAAAATCCACCAGAAGTTCGCAGGGGATTCTTATAAAATGTCTTTGAGATTTTCATTAGAAGTTCTACAAAAAATCCCTCCGTGAGTTCCTTCTAATTCAGGATTTATTTATTTTGTTTTTTTTTTTTATTTTGGGATCTTCTAGGAGTTCCTTCAGGGTTTTCTCCAGAGGTGTTTTCTAAGATTCCACCAGGAGTTTTTTCGAACTATTCTACAATAATTTCATCCGGGATTTCTTAAGTATTTTTTTCCGGGGTTCACTCAGATATTTATTCGGAGATTGCCGCAGGAATTCCTTCCGGGATCATTTCAGGAGTTCCTTCTAGGATTTCTAAAGGAATTCATTCTTAGATTCGTCCTGGAGTTCTTTCAGTGATTCTTCCAGGATTTCTTTCTAAGATACAACTTTTTGAGATTCATCTAGGTTTTCTCTGGACGTTTCTCATGTGAATCCTCAAAGAATTCCTTTTGTAATTCCTGTAGCTTCTTTCGGGATTCCTCCAGGAACTGCTTCTAGGTTTCCTCTAGGAGTAAATTTATGGGTTCTTCTCATAGTTTCTTCTGGAATTTCTCCAGGATTTTCTTCTAAGATTACACCAGGGGTGGCATCAGGGACCTCTCCAGAAATTTTACCCGGGGTATCTTCCGGGAATTTTTCAAAAGTTCTTTCCGGAATTTCTTCAGAACTTCCAGACTCCTGGAAAATAAGTCAAGGTTCTTCCAGGAGTTCCTTCTAAGATTTGTCCAATAATTTATCCAGGATATCCTTCCGGGATTCCTCCAAGAACTTCTACTGGGATTCCTTGCAGATTACATATTCTGGAATTCATTCTGGAAGTTTCTTAAATTTTGCTCATGGAAATACTCCAGTAGTTTTTTTTTTATTCTTTTTGGAAGTACTCCAAGACTTGCTCTTGAGTTCCTTATAAAATTCCTCCAACAGCTCCTTAAGGAATATCTCCAGCAGTTTTACAGGGAATATCTACACGAGCGATTTCAGAGTTTCTTCCCAGATAAAAATCTGAAGACATTCCAAAAGGCTCTGGAGAAATCATAAAAAAAACTCGTGAAAGAATCCCTGAAAGAACTTCTAGAATAATTTCATAGGAATCTTCTGGAGGAATTTCTGAAGGAATTTCTAGAGAATTCCATGAAGAAATCTCTGGTGGAATCCCGTATGGAGTTACAGGAATAATTCTGGAGAGAACTCCTGGAAGTTCTGAACAAATCCTAAACAAATTGCTGGAATAATATCTGAGGGAACTACCTTAGGTATCCCAGAAAGAACTCCTGGAGCAATCTTGAATTAATTTCAAGAGATATCTAGGATGGAATTTCTGGAGGAATCCCAAGCAGAAATTCTGAGGGAATCCCAGAGCAATTCTCGTAGGGATCTCGGAACGAATTCCTGGAATTCAGAAAGATTTCATAATAAAATTGTAAATGACTAATTTTTTACCAGGAATAGTGTATTACGTAAAGCTAATACTATACAGATTTCATCAAAATCGGTTGAATATTGGTGGAGATATCGTTGAAACAAGAATTTTTCCATTTGAGAAGATTGAGCAAACGAACGTTTTAAAAAATATCACTTCTTCGCCGTTATAGCTCTAGATTCAAAAATACTGAACCGATTTCAATCAAAACTGTTCTGTATGTAAAGTATACATGTAGAAATATTGTGTAAAAATTTCATTCAATTTAATCTAGCCGTAATAAAGTTATAGCCGTCGTATATGTGGCACAGGGATGGGAACACTCACTTTTAAAGATTTACACTCACTTGCTTTTTTCTCAGCTCAGAAGCGTGCTATCTAAAAACAATGTATGGACGACTTTTTCCTTGTGGTTTTGTCTAAAAATTTGCCGAAGAGAGTAGGAGTCGCACCCACATACCAAAGTCGTGACAGAGCTGTGAAAGCGACTCTCCACGAGGTGAGTGTAATTTACATTCACCTCGTGGAGAGTTGCCTTCTCAGCTCCCTCACGCCTTCGGTATGCGTGTGCGACCCCTACTTTATTCGACAAACTTTTAGACAAAATCACAAGGAAAAAGTCGTCCATACATTGTTTTTACATAGCACGCTTCTGAAGTGAGAAAACAGCAAGTGAGTGTAACTCTCTGCAAGTGAGTGTTCCCATCCTTGATGTGGCACAAAGTCACAATAAGCAAAAATGTTTTTTTTTTGTATCGTGACATTCACACAGTTATAACTTGAAAAGTTTTCAAGCAATTTGGCTGAGAACAGTTTTTATAATGGTTTTACAGTTTCAAATGCTAATAAAAATCGGAATAGTCATGACAGTTGTACAAACAAAATAGTACACACGGAATAAAATGGTTAAAATGTAACTAAAATATGCTTTGAAGCGATTTGAGTTTTGAATACTAGAAAAACGTATTGAACCGATTTTAAGATTTTTTTACCAGTTTATTGATACTCTGTTAAGAACTTCGAGTCAAATTTTCAGACGTCTTGACGAGTTACATCAAAATTACAGCCTTTACAATTTTTAAAACGGATGAAAAAATTTGCCAAAAACTTGTTTTATGATATTAACAATATCTGTGCCAATACCAAACTGAATTTGTTGTCATTGTTATGGTAATAGCTACACATTATATATTATTCCTGATCAAAAAAATATTTGATTTTGTGAACGCAATCAAAAGCTATACATTATTTTCTGTGTCCAAATTTCATCGAATACAGTCTTTACTTCTCATGGTTCTAGTGCACCATAGAACATTTTATTCAACAAACGAAATGATATGGTTATGATGCAACAGTTTTTTGAATCATTGTCTCCTCATAAGCTAAACTCAAATGCTATTTACTTTTTTCAATAGTCGAACTATTTATAAACAATTAAGTTTTGGGGTGTCTTTATTAATTTTTAAACTACGTAACGGCAAATTATTCAACCTCAAGAAATTCAATCTCGTGTTCAGATGCAGCCATGCTGAGGGACGACGGAGCACACATTATAGAGCGACACGGCTAAATACTAATGTACACTGTGAACGCGCAGGCGCGAAAGAAGAAACACAAAGAAAGAGAAATGTCCCTTTTACTCACGGAATAATACATCGACATATTATACCGTACGGAAAATCAACAACATGACTGACAGCATCGCATGACAGTGCCATCTGTTGGCAAATCTTTCTGGCTGTGAATTACTTATCAACTGCGAACGCCTAAGTAATTTTGATTGCAAAAGTTTTACGTGAGCATTACTTGTCCTATCCTTTTACACAGTACTTATCAAGTGGAAACTAGCCATAAGCTTGAATCATTATACTTTTGCTGATCTTGAGCATTAAAACCAAATAAACTTCTTCAAGATGACAAAAACTTTAAAATCACTTTGAAAAATCGAAAATGATGTAAAATCTGCTTATAATTGCATCTATTTCGTCGGATAGTTTCCCAGATTATTTGAAAGTAGTGCGTGTTGTTCCAGTTTACAAATCTGGTAGTAAAACGGATGCTAATAATTATCGACCAATCTCTGTACTGTCGGTCTTGAGTAAAATTTTTGAGCAACTACTAGCCGACCGAGTATCAAGTTTTCTTAATGATCAAAAAGTTATTTATGATCACCAATTTGGATTTCGATCTGGTTCAAGTACATGGACAGCAGCCAGTGAGCTGATGGACGACATCTACAGAGCAATAGACACGAGGAACATTGCAGCGATCCTGTTCTTGGACTTGAAGAAAGCCTTCGATACTATCGATCATGGCGTACTACTGAAG
This sequence comes from Aedes albopictus, assembly GCF_035046485.1. Taxonomy (NCBI): domain Eukaryota; kingdom Metazoa; phylum Arthropoda; class Insecta; order Diptera; family Culicidae; genus Aedes; species Aedes albopictus. The sequence goes on along the minus strand of NC_085137.1, from coordinate 279,269,658 downwards.
AAATTGGAATACTACGGAATTCGAGGTGTTGCAAATACACTTTTCAGGAGTTACCTGGCAGGGCGGACCCAATATGTATCAGTCAATGGCGTTGCAAGTTCTGAAAGAGCTATCACTGTCGGAGTTCCGCAAGGGAGTAATTTGAGACCTTTGCTATTTTTGCTGTACATAAATGATCTGGCAAGGCTGCAATTACATGGAAAACCCAGATTATTTGCGGACGATACATCTGTGACGTACATCGCAACTGAATCAACACGTCTCCTAAGGTTGATGGAAGAAGATATACAAAAGCTACAATCATTTTTCAACGAAAATCTTCTGTCGCTAAATCTTGGGAAAACAAACTACATGATATTCCACTCCCGACAAAAAAAAAAGTTGTCCGCCATGCAGAGCTTATAGTTGGAGGAGCGGTTATTGAGAAGGTAGAGGTTTACAAATACCTTGGACTGATTTTTGATTCCACATTGAGCTAGTTCCATCACGTTGATAAGTTGAGAACCGAAATCAGTTCGTATTGCGGACTTTTCTGGAGAGTATCAAAGATTATTCCTCTGAAACAACTTATTACAATGTATCAAGCGCTTGTCCAATCCAAACTACAATATTTAGTGTCTATTTGGGGAGCTGCGTCCAAGACGGTTCTGAAACCATTACAAACCACGCAGAATCGATGCCTAAAAATTGTCTACGGCAAACCTCGGCTATTCCCTGCTATAGAGCTATACATGAATGCAGCGGCATCTATCAACCCCATATTGGCTTTGCGAGAGCTCCATACTGTTGTAACCGTACAAAACCTCCTACATAATCCACTGATACACCACAATTTCACGGAAATTGTTGCTTTCGACTGTGGGAACTTTAGCTGGGAAACGTGATATTCTCGAAAGTTAGCGAAAACAGCCACAAACTTTCTAAATGATGATTCTTTGAACTGAGAATATTTTTAAATTTTTGAAACGGAATTTACCGGATATCTTTACATGTAAGTATTGTAAGTAGTCCACTTTTTTAATTCAAAATAAAAAATTGCAGTTCTTTCCAAGTTTTTTCCAGAAAGACCATCTGGGATTCCTCCAAAAACTCCTCCGGAGATTCTTCCACGAATTCCATCGAAGATTTCTCCAGGAATTCCTTCAGGGATTCCTCCAGGAATTGCAGGGAGGATTCCTTCGGTAACTCCACCGCAAAATTCCTCCAATGATTTCTCCAGGAATTCCTTCGCGAATTCTTCCAGAAATTCCTTCAAAGATTCCTAAAGGAACGCCTCCGGAGAGTCCCTTGGGAATTCCATCAGAGAATTCCTCCGAGGATTTCTTCAGGAAGTTCATCGCAAAATTCCTCCAGGAATTCCTGCGGGGATTCATCCATAAATTCTGTTCGCGCCAACGCGAAGAAGTAACCGCATATATTTTGCCACATTTTTCCCTACAACATGCCACGCCGTCCATCTGCCCATCCAACAGTTTCTTCCCGCCGAACAACATGATTGATCATGCCCGAAACCATCAACCGTCCTCGTGATCGTATGTGCGAGCAGCAACCATCATCATCGACGCCCGAACCAATCAACTTCTTCTGTTCAAGGAATTTTCCTCCGTCACCGAGACCATCTCCGTCATGCATCCTTTTCCTTTCATCTCATCTCTATCGGTCGACGCCGCCACCGCACAAGAGTCTCGATTCAACCACCGACCGAAGAAGTCTAGTTTACGACCAACCACCAATGAAGATAGTAGAGAATCGCCCCCGACGTATACGAAACAAATCGAAATACAGTAGTTTTAGTTCAGTTAAGTGAAAACCCGTCTTTTTCTTGTGCCAGTGGAAGCAAGGGTCTTACAGTCCACCCTTGAATCGAACTACCGGTCCCGAATCCGTTCACCCCGCAAAATCCCCGTTCCACGACGGAACATATGGTCCAAACGAGCCGGATCGAATCAGTGCCGTGAGAAGCTGAAGCCGCAGCTGTGTTGTCGTCCATCAGCCGATGGGACAATACCGTCCGATTGCTATCGCCGATGGTGGTCAGTATTCCTGCCGAGAGGAAATGCTGTCGCTCCCGCTCCAGTAGTTTGACTCGAAATCACAGACAAACCGACTTTCCCGTGACGTGCTTGGGCAAAGTTGGTTTTTCCGAAAAATGTGAAGTGATGTGACAGTAAAATTCCGATTCGAAATCAATTCCGAAAGTAAGTCGCGCGCGTGTGAAGTGATTTCCACTACGAAAATGGCCGATATTGCACGACTGCTTGTCGAACTTGGCCACGTTGAGGACGAAGTGAGAAAAGTGAAGAAGAACATTTGTGTAGATGGTGTACTTCAGCCGAGTTTGGCACGAAGAATGCTGTACGAAGGAGAACTCCAGTGCCACTACAAGGAGTATCGACGAGTGTGTTTCGAGCTGTTGTCAACACTTCCACCCGAGAAGCACGATGAGCTCGACAAGGATGCATCGCATTTTGAGGAGATTTACACGGATGCATGTGTACTGGTGGAAAAGTTGTTCTATTCCTTCCCGTCTACCGGTGACATGCATCAAAACGACAGAACATCATCCAGCTGCTTCATTAGGACGACTGCGCCACGCTGGCGTACCCCTCCGATCCGAAGCCGAACACCGAACTCAGCGACGGGACAGTCCGTTCCGATTCCCGCTGAGACCGAAACGCCACGCACATCATTTCCAAACAGAATCAAGGTGAGTACGATTATTGCAGACTCATTCCGGTACGAGAAGCCGCCACACGATGAAGATTCCACGAAGAACATCAATTCACCGACGAGCCAGAAGTATTCACGTGTCGGCAACGAGCCGACCGAGTTCGTCAACAGAAACACCGAAGACTCGAAGACGATGACGATTCCGATGCCAACCGGACTCGGTCCGGTACTGATGCCGTTTCGCCCACCTCCTGGATTCCATCCGACGCCTAAACGGAACCCGATGCCAACCGGAATGCCTCCGGTGTCCCAGTGCCCGACCGGTGCCTCTCCGGTACCACAGCCGCTCCAGAGTACGACCGGTTCTCAACCGGTATCCCAGCCACCCTCATCAACGACCGGTTCCCTGCCGGTATTTCATTCGCTCCAGTCCAAGTCCGACACTCTTGGGGCAGCAGGGACGGATGTCCTGGGGCCTGACGCACCCCCCCGCTTGCGAGTCAGCCGCGTAGTTGCCGGCTAAGAATAGGACTACTAACCCCAATTCAAGGTGTCAAGCGGCCCGTGCCGAGGAATGAGTGATCGAGGGGGTGAAAAAGATGCTCGATCTTTAACGGAGCCTGTGGGGCACCTGGGCACCCCCCACAGTAAGCTGTCCCTTACCGCGTTAATGCAGAGCTCTGGCGTGGTGGACATTATTTCTCGTGCGACTCGTGGGAATCAAATATGAGTAAACAAATTTCTAAAACAAGTGCAACAGGTAGTAGTGGTGCGATCAACCCCTTCGCAAGAAGCGGGTTGATGCGGTCTCCAACAAGGAGAAGCGAGGAGTCAGGTGCTGGAAGCTGCATGGTTGCTGAGGGCCATCAGCCAAGTAGCAGGAAAAGGACGGCCCGCATTGGAGGTAGCTGAGCAGCAGCTTGGCAAAATTATTGACTTCGCGACAACTAAGTCGAATATAAGTAAGGACCTGAAAACGGCCTTGCTTCGGCTTAGAGCGTCAGTCGATGAGGCCAAGCAGGAGCACGCGGTCGCGTTGCTGGCTCCGGCAGCGGCGGAACCCGCAAAGGAGAAAGCGTCTAAGCTTACGCAAACGGAGGCCTTCTCTTTCGCGGGTAGTCCGAAGAGTGTGGATGCGAATGCTCGTGACAAACGTGTCAAGCATTCGCAGAAGCGGGCGAGGCAGCCGTCAGGTGAGGAGCTGTCTGGCGGCGCCCGCAAGGCCAGGCGTATAATAACCCCGAAAGCCGGTGGTTATGCCGGAAAGTCGGACCCCAGCCAGGGTTCCCGGAAAACTGGGAAGGGTGGGCCTGAAAAGGCCGGCCCGTCCCGGATTGATGGGAACAAGGGGTTGCGACCAATGGTGGGCCCTCAGCAGCCACAGAGCAGGGCGATCCAAGGAGAAGACCCTCCTTGGACAAAGGTAGAGCGGAAGAAGAAGAAGAAGGTGAATCCGCAGGTAGAAGTGAAGGACGCCAAGCCAAGGCGTAGGAAGGCAGGTGCCAGGCGTGAGAAAGGCGACGCTATCGTCATCAAGACGGAACAGTCCAAGTACTCGGACGTCTTGAAGACGATGCGAAGCGACGCCAAGCTTGAGGGTCTTGGAGCCGACGTACGCAGTATTAGACGTACTCGTACGGGCGAAATGATCCTGGAGCTGAAGCGCCAGAAGGAGCACAAGGGCGCCGCCTACAAAAGGCTGGCAGAAGAGGTCCTTGGCGAAGGTGTGCAGGTGAGGGCTCTGACACATGAGGCGACTCTGAAGGTCAAAGACATTGACGAGATCACCGAAGTGGAGGAGCTCGTCACGGCACTGCGGCAACAGTGCGATGTGCAGGTGGCCGCCGCAGCCGTCAAGCTACGGAGAGGGCCAGCAGGGACACAGATAGCTTTGGTTCAGCTACCTGTGGCGGATGTTAAAAAGTCCGTTAGAGTAGGGAGTATTAAGGTGGGCTGGTGTGTATGTCACCTGACATTCCACGAGCCACCTGAGGTTTGCTTCAGGTGTCTGGAACCAGGACACAAGTCGTGGGACTGCAAAGGCCCCGACAGGCGCAAACTGTGTAGGCGATGCGGCGCTGAAGGTCATAAGGCCCAAAGCTGCACGAGTCCGCCCATCTGCATGATCTGTACCGGGAAAACCTCGAAAAACAGACATGCGATGGGTGGTCCAGGGTGCCCGGCCTTTAAGAAAGCCGCAGTGAGCAACAAATCACAGTGCAGGTAACGCAGCTGAACCTGAACCACTGTGATGCGGCTCAGCAACTGCTTTGTCAGGCGGTTTCTGAGTGGGAGACGGATATCGCCATCATTTCGGACCCATACCGAGTACCCGCCGGCAACGGCAACTGGGCCTCGGATGGGACCAGGAAAATGGCGGCGATATGGACGACGGGTAAATACCCCGTGCAGGAGTTGGTGTCTACTACCTATGAGGGCTTCGTGGTCGCCAAAGTAAACGGAGTCTTCTTCTGTAGCTGTTATGCGCCTCCGCGGTGGCCGATCGAGCGGTTCACGCAAATGCTGGACCGCTTAACGACCGTGCTAACAGGGCGAAGGCCGGTGGTAATAGCGGGTGACTGTAATGCCTGGGCTGTGGAATGGGGAAGCCGTTTCACGAACCAGCGGGGTCAGATCCTGCTGGAAACACTGGCCATCTTAGATGTCGACTTGGCTAACGTCGGTACCAAGAGTACCTATAGTCGAAACGGAGCGGAGTCAATTATTGACGTGACCTTTTGTAGTCCTGGCCTAACAAGTAGTTCGAACTGGAGAGTAGATGATGGCTACACTCACAGCGACCACCTGGCGGTTCGCTACAGTATCGACTACAACAACAGCAGACAGCGGATAGAAGAAGAGGCGGCTAGGCCAAGGCCAAGCCCTCGTAGGTGGAAGACATCATACTTCGACGAAGAGGTATTTAGGGAAGCGCTCCGCCGTGAGCGAAACTTACTCGGTTTAGACGGCAACGAGCTGGTAGCGGTGCTCTCACGTGCGTGTGATGCGACCATGCCTAGGAGAGTCCACCCTAGAAATGGGAGGCCACCGGCTTACTGGTGGACCGACGCGATTGCGGACCTGCGCCGCGCCTGCCTACGGGCTAGGCGGCGGATGCAGCGAGCACGATCAGAGGAAGAGCGAAACGAACGGCGGGTGGTGTTCGCCGCTGCAAAAGCCGCGCTCAAGACCGAGATAAGAGCAAGCAAAAAAGCCTGCTTTGAGGGTCTCTGTCCGAGTGCCAATACGAACCCGTGGGGTGATGCCTACAGGATCGTTATGGCCAAGACGAGAGGTGTGATGGCTCCTACAGAGCAATCTCCAGAGATGTTGGAGGGGATCATTGGAGGACTTTTTCCGCGTCATGATCCTAGTTCTTGGCCTCCTTTCGTAGGACAGCCGGGGACTGGGGCTGGCGATGAGGAAAGGGTCACTGATGTGGAACTTGCGGGGATAGCTAAGTCCCTTAGCGTAGGTAAGGCCCCAGGTCCGGGCGGAGTTCCGAACCTGGCCTTAAAAATAGCTATTGCAGAAGCTCCCGAGATGTTCAGGTCTGATATGCAGAAATGCCTGGACGAGGGAGTTTTCCCAGAAGCTTGGAAGAGGCAGAGCCTGGTACTATTGCCAAAGGCGGGGAAACCACCCGGAGACCCGTCGGCATATAGACCAATATGCTTGATTGACACGGCGGGGAAGGTGCTCGAAAAGATCATCCTCAATAGAATGTTAAAGTTCACTGAGGGCGTAAATGGTCTCTCGAGCAACCAGTATGGCTTCCGGAAGGGGAGGTCCACCGTAGACGCTATCTTGTCGGTTACAAAAACCGCCGAGAAAGCACTCGAGCCTAAGAGGAGGGGAATTCGCTTCTGCGGGGTAGTGACTCTGGATGTAAGGAATACATTTAATAGCGCCAGTTGGGCTGCTATTGCCGATGCGCTCTTGCGTCTGGGGATACCGGAGTACTTGTACAAAATTCTCGGAAGCTACTTCCAGAATCGCGTACTAGTATACGATACGGAGGTGGGTCGGAAGTGCTTTCACATAACCTCAGGAGTCCCGCAAGGTTCCATCTTGGGTCCGGTGTTATGGAATGTCATGTACGACGAGGTGTTGAGGTTAGAGTACCCAGTGGGAGTGGTGATTGTCGGATTTGCCGACGATATTACGCTCGAAGTCTACGGTGAAACGATCGAGGAGGTGAAGTTGACTACCGACCACTCGATCAAGGTTGTGGAGGCGTGGATGCGGTCCAGAAAACTGGAGCTGGCTCACCACAAGACAGAGGTGACGGTTGTTAACAACATGCAGTCGGCGCAGCAGACGGAGATCAGTGTAGGAGAATGCACTATCCTGTCGAAGCGCTCTGTCAAGCACTTGGGCGTGATGATCGACGATAAGCTTACCTTCGGTAGCCACGTCGACTATGCCTGTAAAAGAGCCTCCACAGCTATTGCGGCACTGTCCCGGATGATGTCCAATAGCTCAGCGGTGTACGCCAGTAAGCGCAAGCTTCTGGCTAGTGTTGCTACGTCCATACTTAGGTATGGCGGCCCGGCGTGGGGTACCGCGCTAAGTACTGAATGCTACCGACGAAAGCTGGAAAGTACTTACAGGCTTATGTGTCTGAGGGTTGCAAGCGCGTACCGTACCGTGTCACACGACGCTCTCTGTGTCATTACTGGTATGGTGCCTATCAGCATTCTTATCAGTGAGGACATGGAGTGATTCGAAATGCGCGGCACAAGAGGCATACGCAAAACTGTCAGGATGGCCTCTATGGTCAAATGGCAGCGCGCGTGGGACAGTTCCACCAAAGGAAGGTGGACCCATAGGTTGATACCGAGGGTAGATATTTGGATTAATAGGCGCCATGGGGAAGTTTCATTCCACCTGACACAGGTCCTTACAGGTCATGGTTGCTTCCGACAGTATCTACACCGTTTCGGGCATTCGGATTCTCCCGAATGCCCAGTGTGCAATGGTTTAGAGGAAACGGCGGAACACGTGTTGTTCGTGTGCCCGCGTTTTCGCACAATGCGTGACCGCATGCTTGCCACATGCGGGGAGGACCAAGGGGCTAGTCGCTTGGAACATTGTGCCAAGAGGTGCCAAGCACACCGTCTTATACGCTGTGTGGCACACCGAGGCACTCTGAGGCACAATTTTGACACTTGAGTTTGGGTAAAAATCTAGGCAACCATGTGCATTTGACCTGCAAAATTAAAACAAACAGTTGGTTGTCTTGGTAGTTGCCAAGCAAAACCTGAATCATCAAGCAGTGGCACTTCGGGGCACACTGAGGCACAATTCAATACCCGGTGGCGCACTGAAATTAATTGGCGCAAGTAAAGATGTGCTCAGCGACTCCCCCTTGGGGAGGACACAACTCCGGACAACTTGGTCCAGAGAATGTGTAGGGATGAGATTAGCTGGAATGCCGTTTCAACGGCTATCACCCATATCGTCTGGGAGCTACAGAGGAGGTGGCGCGTGGACTCGGAGAATGGCTAGTCCAGATGCAGTACAAGAGGTGGTCCAGGGGTTCGAAGTCGGCTTCGTAGGTCATACCGGTGCCCTGCGGTCGAGATCGACCCTTACAGCGATTAAGTGGCCGCGGAGAGGAAGTCCCGGTAGCGGTGCTGTCGTGGCGTCGGTCTACTGGGTTGTATCTGAGCCCGCGGTTGGAAAGGGGTCCCCGTGTAACGGGACCACCCCTGGATCACTTTCAAATTTTCAACCGAACGCGTTTACTTAATTCGCACTCGCTGTCTTAAAGATATGTCATCATTTCAATAGATTCACCAACACTTGTTAACACTACACCACTTTATTCTTCTTTTAACAAAAATAATGTCTTACAAGAAAAACCCGACTAACTGACTCATTGACTAAATGCACTGAAAACTGAAACACCTGCTAACAGCCTAAACTAAACTGACTACAGAAACTTCTAGAAAAAAATAATATGACGATACCAGCAGTGACCGCCCCGATCCTTGGATCTGCAACCCTTTATATAGGGGTCCTCTCCCTAACCATCAACTCTTATTCTCCTGATCAAAGATTCTCCAGGACTCTCCCCATACCAAAGAGAAATTAATTTCCCAATGCCCCCATGCGTAATTGATTTTTAATTACGCTCCTTTCTAATATTTGCATCTCCCCCATCCGTGAGAGCAATTCTAATCTCTCCCCTACACGGATGATCAATTTTCCCTATGCCCCCCATTTCGCCATCTCACATCTGCGAGATTAATTGAGCCTCCAGATCGAATGGCCAATTTATTCTCACCTCTGAGATTCGGACCTCCCAACAACTCTCCCCAAAACAGAATACAGAAAGGCTAAATCTCCGATGCATCATAGCATCCCCCATCCACATTCTCACATCTGTGAGATCATACCAAAATTCTGAGGAGAGCGAAATTACTCGCGAATTCAATCTCAAAATTTCTTCCCTTAGTGGCTGAGTCATCAAGGGCCACACCAACCATCATCATCCCCGAACTTGATTTTTCATGAACGCACCGGGCGATCGTAAATTTATAGTGTTTACTTTTCTTCGTCACCCGTCTTAGTTTTACGATCACTCATGCGTTAGAGTTTTCACGCCTTCTAAGCATGGATGCGTGGACGGTCGTCCATAAACATAATTTTACGATCCAATTATGATCGTCGTCTGTGATTACCTTTCTCTTTCGGGGAAGGTTATGCATTTCCAAGTTTTTTCTTGTTGCAAAAACAATCAGATCATTCTTCTCAACCCATTTTACGATCATCCCTTCATTTCCATATCGGCTTGAGGTTGTTGCATAATCAGCAAAAATCCTCTGCGTGTGAAGTCTTGTATAATTTACGACCCGAAAGAAAAAACCTGTAGTTCTAGCATCCCGTCGTTAGCGATCGGATTTCTAGGCAATTGTTTATTTCATCAAGACAACCCTGTAGGTACTTGAATTTCGTCACCCCGAATACAGGCAGAGAAGGCTTCAACATATGTTGAAAACCATGCCCAATGTTTATGCCATAAATTAAAAGCCGAGATCCCAAAATGTTGGTTTCCCTTTCTCGAGTCATTCTTGAATTCCTGGCTCTTCTCCTTCTGGGCGCTTTCCGTCCGTGTTTCTAACAATTGGTGTCATTGTGCTCCACACATCGTGTGGGCTCAAGAAATCTTTTTCCTTTGGCATTCTTCATATCCCTTATTTCGTCATGAGCGAAAAATGCAAAATTGTTGCAATTGATTGGGGAAAAGGGTGACGTATGCCCCATTCCCGAAAAATGGCAAAAATTATCATCTTGGCAATAAATTGCTGAATCTCAATTCAGCGGTTTGTTGCATTCCCTTACTTTTCCCGCAAAAAATTAAGAAATTTCTTAAAATTTCTTAATTTTTTAAAATGTTGGTCCTGTTTCTGGTCCTATGAGGTTTTTTCGTTTTTCGAATAAGAGTTGATTTACATACTGCTTTGCTTCTGCTTATAAATATTATATTTATAGTGCTCTTGTTTTGTTTCTATTGAATCTGATTCGATAATATCCTTGGCTGACCATTTTCTAGCTAATGTTAATCCTTACAAGTTTTAAAACTAGATTATTATTCTTCTTCTTTCCTAATATTTTTTTTTTATTTAACTAGACTCATACCTGTGATTCAAATGGCAACTGTTGACTCCGTATTCCGCTACCTCCTTCGCCTCGGAATTGTGATATAAATTACTTTGCTTTTTGATGAATCTCGATGTCTCGATGTTGTTGATCATGGCTGAGTCTTTCAGTGAGTCATTAGGGCAAAAACCAAGCATCTCCTTCTCGTTGCGTGGTTGTGTTTTTCGCTGATTATCATTAACTGTTGTGCGATCCCCATACTGCTTCTTTGATTTCTTCTTATGGTTGATCTCATTTGTTACGATATTTTCTCCTTGTCTGGGACTTCAATTCTACGTGATTCTTGAAACTTCTGCTTATTTCTGTTTATACCATGAGAAAAATCTTGTGCCCACTTGCTTTAACAGCTGTTCCATTGAAAACAGGATGTTCACGCATACTGTCCTTTCGATTTATGTTATAGACGCCGCACGCATACAAACACTTTTTTAAAATCAGGTTTCTGCATGCTCCTGTATCGAGAAGATAGTTTACATGACAATTTGGTCTGTTTAATGTGGCAATTTTCAAATGGAACTGCTTTTTTCTCGTAAAAATAATAGATAGAATTTCATAAGGCTGTTGAAATTCTGAAAGCATTTTTGCTTCATTATTTTGATCTCTTGATGTGTAAATGCTGGGTCCAACTGGCTCTTTGTTGTAATAATAATTGCGTTGAATTGGGTTGCGCCCGTTTCTAAATTTTCTTTGTGTATGGGGTTTTCGGACGCTTGTATTATTAAAAGCCCCATAAGTTAGTTTTTTTGATCATAACTTTGGTTTCCATATCTGCCATTATATGATCTATTAAAATTTTGTGGATTGTATCTTCGTTCTTGATTTGCAGATGATAATTGTTGATAATTATTGTTTCGATTTCGAATTTCATTTACTTCATTGCTAAAATTTCTAAAATTGTTGTTTTGTCTCAATTGATGGTATGAATTGTTATTAAAATTCACTTTAGAGTTCATGTTTCCTTGAAATCTGTTGTCGTTTCTAAGATTTTGTTGCGAATTATTGAAATTTCTTCGGAATGCATTAGATTCCATTTGTCCGTTCGTTTTCTGCCAAGGTTTACTGGTCTGATAATTCGAGGGATTTTGCCTCGAGTAATATTGACCCGAAAAATTAATGTTACGAAGCCTTTTTCCTATATCTTCCATTTGTTCACATTCAACAAATTCTTCTTCCAAAAACAGCAGAAGATCGGCAAAGGATGATCCGCGCTGTGTTTTAGCGAGCAGTTTGAGATGAGAGCTTCTTAGACCACTAAGAAAATGGATTTTCAAGCTCCTTTCCGCAAATGATGGTTGAAGTTGTCCTGGCGGTTCAATTGATCTTATTGCTTCCAGGATTTTGAAACCTCGTTCTTTGTAGCTTTTGAAAGATTCCTGAAACCCTTGTTCCAGTTTTTCAATTTTCTGCAAAATTTCTTCCGCAGAAAGTTTTGCTGAAAATTCACGGATTAAATTTTGTTTCACTTCTAACCATGTTTGGCCTTGAATTCGGCTAGTATAAGCTGTTGCCTTTCCTTTTAATTTGAGTAGTACTATGTTTATGAGTGGTGCATGATTAGCATTGGCAGGAAATTGATTTGCAAAAAATTCAATCTGATACAAAAATGGATTCAATTCTTCAGGCGAACCATTGAATTCCGGAATGCACTGGAAAGCTAGTTGCATTGGAAAATGGTAATTAACTGCTGCAGAAATGCCTGGCTGAAGTGGTAAATTTGAGCTGCTTGCTGCAGAATTTGCTAACAAAACATGTTTGTATTTATCATTCAGTAAATTGGCAAAATCTTGATGTGAAATATTTTGAGGATTTTGTTTTCTTTGGTCGCCAGAGCTATCAGTCTGTTTTGAGTCCTCTTTACCCGTATGAGCTGATATATTAGATATTCCTTTTGCTTCCTCATTTTCAATAATGTTCTGTGCGTTTGCTTCAGAAGTGTTCATTGATATTTTGTTGTTATTCAAAATTAGTAAAGCCTCTTCTACTTTTCCTTTTACTCTTTTATATTGTTCTGAATATTTGGTCTTTTGTGCCTCATCCATTTTATTAACATTCTTTTTGAAGATTTTATCAAATTCTTCAAACCATCCTGTAAAATAAGATATTTTTTCTTCAGTATTTTCGGCAGATCTAGGCCTGTTAATACTTTTCTTTATATTCGACAATTCTTCGGAAATAAAAGTTTCAATAGCTTCCATATTCGACATCTTGGCCAATTTTTAAGAATCTTTTTGTGGAGAGTGAAAAAGAAAAATTAAGGGAAGGTTAAAACTTAGATACAATAAAAAGATTGGATAGATTATTACTCACCAAAAACAAACTAGTGATTGACGCATTTTAAACACTCAGTCCTTGTTTCTAATTAATAATAGGGATGTCACTTTATTGCTTCAAATTGTTCACCAATAACGATATTTGGTCTTAAGTTTGTTCATAAACAGTCCATTTGTTCACCAATAAAAGTTAGAAACAACTTGTTAAACGAGAGAAAAAAAAATTATTCGATTTTTTTGGGTGTTTTGTTCTAATTGGGTTCGTTCACTTTACAAGCTCAGCTAATAGTTCGCTTTAACACGTTTCTGATTATTCGCACTAATGTTTCATTCGCACGTATTATTAAACTCCCTGATTTTCACGGTTTTTCCACCAGTCAGAAATGACGCACCAAATTTCTTCTAAAACCGAAACTCTTTTCTGCTGTCACCATCTGTAACGGGACCACCCCTGGATCACTTTCAAATTTTCAACCGAACGCGTTTACTTAATTCGCACTCGCTGTCTTAAAGATATGTCATCATTTCAATAGATTCACCAACACTTGTTAACACTACACCACTTTATTCTTCTTTTAACAAAAATAATGTCTTACAAGAAAAACCCGACTAACTGACTCATTGACTAAATGCACTGAAAACTGAAACACCTGCTAACAGCCTAAACTAAACTGACTACAGAAACTTCTAGAAAAAAATAATATGACGATACCAGCAGTGACCGCCCCGATCCTTGGATCTGCAACCCTTTATATAGGGGTCCTCTCCCTAACCATCAACTCTTATTCTCCTGATCAAAGATTCTCCAGGACTCTCCCCATACCAAAGAGAAATTAATTTCCCAATGCCCCCATGCGTAATTGATTTTTAATTACGCTCCTTTCTAATATTTGCATCTCCCCCATCCGTGAGAGCAATTCTAATCTCTCCCCTACACGGATGATCAATTTTCCCTATGCCCCCCATTTCGCCATCTCACATCTGCGAGATTAATTGAGCCTCCAGATCGAATGGCCAATTTATTCTCACCTCTGAGATTCGGACCTCCCAACAACTCTCCCCAAAACAGAATACAGAAAGGCTAAATCTCCGATGCATCATAGCATCCCCCATCCACATTCTCACATCTGTGAGATCATACCAAAATTCTGAGGAGAGCGAAATTACTCGCGAATTCAATCTCAAAATTTCTTCCCTTAGTGGCTGAGTCATCAAGGGCCACACCAACCATCATCATCCCCGAACTTGATTTTTCATGAACGCACCGGGCGATCGTAAATTTATAGTGTTTACTTTTCTTCGTCACCCGTCTTAGTTTTACGATCACTCATGCGTTAGAGTTTTCACGCCTTCTAAGCATGGATGCGTGGACGGTCGTCCATAAACATAATTTTACGATCCAATTATGATCGTCGTCTGTGATTACCTTTCTCTTTCGGGGAAGGTTATGCATTTCCAAGTTTTTTCTTGTTGCAAAAACAATCAGATCATTCTTCTCAACCCATTTTACGATCATCCCTTCATTTCCATATCGGCTTGAGGTTGTTGCATAATCAGCAAAAATCCTCTGCGTGTGAAGTCTTGTATAATTTACGACCCGAAAGAAAAAACCTGTAGTTCTAGCATCCCGTCGTTAGCGATCGGATTTCTAGGCAATTGTTTATTTCATCAAGACAACCCTGTAGGTACTTGAATTTCGTCACCCCGAATACAGGCAGAGAAGGCTTCAACATATGTTGAAAACCATGCCCAATGTTTATGCCATAAATTAAAAGCCGAGATCCCAAAATGTTGGTTTCCCTTTCTCGAGTCATTCTTGAATTCCTGACTCTTCTCCTTCTGGGCGCTTTCCGTCCGTGTTTCTAACAATTGGTGTCATTGTGCTCCACACATCGTGTGGGCTCAAGAAATCTTTTTCCTTTGGCATTCTTCATATCCCTTATTTCGTCATGAGCGAAAAATGCAAAATTGTTGCAATTGATTGGGGAAAAGGGTGACGTATGCCCCATTCCCGAAAAATGGCAAAAATTATCATCTTGGCAATAAATTGCTGAATCTCAATTCAGCGGTTTGTTGCACCCGGCAAGGGTCGGGGTAGGTGAGATCCTGCTGTCTGCAACCTACGGGTGCATCTGATAGGGCCTGAAGGGTAGTGATACCCTTCCTTTGCGGGCAGGTCAGATCGGGTTGCACGTGGGCATCAGTTCTTGATGTCCGCTCAGTAGTAGGGCGCGGGCGGGGTTGACCCTGCCCGCCTTCCGAGGACAAAGGGAGTGGCGAGGACCACTCGGGAAACTGGCTAAGCGCCAGCATGCTATCGTGATGGACTCTCCAGAGCGAGTCATCGATGTTCGTTGCTGCTAGGCTACGGCAGCTAACCTTGAGGGTGCGATATGCACTAGCCCCTCTCTGAAGCAATACCTTCTTGGTGGTTCCGGAGAGACGTAGGGTTTGGCGACCATAGGAATGTGTTTTAGTGGGTCGAGGAGAGAGTAGTCCTGGCTTCTACTGGCATTGTAGAAGACGGCCTCATCCCCACACTACCCTAACCTTCCTGTTAGGGTGTCTGATGAGCAGATTTATCCCCCTATGGTTTAGAAGAAAAAAAAAAAAGTCCGACACTCTTCCGACATGGAAGCAGTCCCGATGTAGCCGGACTTCCTCCGGTATCGATGCCGTTCCTGTCAACCGCCGAAACTTCACCGGTAACTATGCCGGCCCTGATCTCCATCGGTGCCAGCCCGGTGAAGAAGTCAGTCATTACGCCCGTCGATGCTCGTTCGGCGACCAAGCCAACCACGATGTCCGCCGGTTCCCCTCCGGTGGTCAATACGATCTCACCGTCCACTGGAGCCAGTCCAGTGGGCAATCCCGCCAAGATGGCCGTCGGTTCTCGTCCGATGGTCAAGCCGACCCCGATCCCGATGTCCACTGGAACCAGTTCAGTGGGCAGTTCCGCCCTGAGATTCACCGATGCCTGTTCGGTGATCAATTACACCCCCGTGTCCACCAGTTCCCCTCCGGTGGTCAAGACGATCTCGCCGTCCACTGGAGCCAGTCCAGTGGGTAGTTCCGCCCCGACGGCCGTCGGTTCTCGTCCGATGGTGAAGCCGACCCCGATGTCTGCTGGAAACAGTCCAGTGGGCAATTCCGTCCAGAGGTCCACCGGTGCTAGTCCGGTGGTCGAGCCGATCCTGATGTCCACTGGAAACGATTCAGTGGGCAACTACGCCCTGAGGTCCACCGATACCCGTTCGGTGTTCAACTACGCCAAGATGCCCGTCGGTTCCAGCCCGATGGTCATGCCGATCCTGACGTCCATCGGTGTTCATCCGATGGTCGATTCCGTCCCGATGTCTGTCGGTCCCTTTCCGGCAGCCAAACCGACCTTGACGCACATCGAAGCCAACCTGCCATGCCAAAAGTCCACTGGAACGAGTCCAGTGGTGAAGCCGACCGTGATACCCACCGAAGCCAATCCGGAAGCCAAACCCTTCGATGATTCAGCAGGTCTCTGCCCGGTAGCCAAGCCATCCCCGAAGTCCGCCAGTCTCCGTCCGGTAACCCATTCAAACCCGATGTCATCCAGCACTGTTGCAGTGTACACGCTAAGATTCAGATGTTCCAGCTCTGTAATTTTTTCACTGAGTTCAGTATTTTTCCTATCTTTTTACTGAGTTTTCAACAGCAGATTTATCTCGGTACACTCGGTAATCGTATTTACCGTTTACCAGTAACGATATTTACAGTGCATCAGTAACTTTTGACAGTTTATTAGCTAAGCTCGGTAACTCATTTACAGAATATCCGCAAAATAAATAACCGAGCGTACCGAGTTAAATCTGCTGTCGAGAACTCAGTTAAAAGATTGGCAAAATACCGAGCTGATTTTAGTGTGTACCCGCCGGTCCCAACAAAAAGGATTAGCAAGACGAATAGAACATCACCGACAGCCGGAATTCGTCCGGCGCGCAAGCGAGTCCAGAGTAGGACAGATCAAGTGCAAACCCCGAAGACAACAGAAACCCGCCCGATGACAAGCCGTGCCCTCATGCCCTCTGGAATCCGTCCGGTCACGAGAACCCATCCGAGGAAGCAGTGGATCGGGGTGGTCCCGAAGTTCTTCCAACCACCACTGGATCCGCCTCCGGTCAACGTGACTGGTGTTTTCGAACAGCTCCATTCCGACTCGCAGCCGAGGAAACCACCAGATGGACCTCCGAAGCAAATTCGACCCAGCGAAGCCATCGTGGAGCGTGTGTGCCGAATGCGTCCACTCAAAGACCCGATCAAGAGGCTGGTCAGCATTCTCCCACCTATTCTGGCCGGGGAGTATGTTCGCGCCAACGCGAAGAAGTAATCGCATATATTTTGCCACATTTTTCCCTACAACATGCCACGCCGTCCATCTGCACATCCAACAGTTTCTTCCCGCCGATCAACATGATTGATCATGCCCGAAACCATCAAACGTCCTCGTGATCGTATGTGCGAGCAGCAACCATCATCATCGACGCCCGAACCAATCAGCTTCTTCTGTTCAAGGAATTTTCCTCCGTCACCAAGACCGTCTCCGTCATGCATCCTTTTCCTTTCATCTCATCTCCATCGGTCGACGCCGCCACCGCACAAGAGTCTCGATTCAACCACCGACCGAAGAAGTCTAGTTTACGACCAACCACCAATGAAGATAGTAGAGAATCGCCCCCGACGTATACGAAACAAATCGAAATACAGTAGTTTTAGTTCAGTTAAGTGAAAACCCGTCTTTTTCTTGTGCCAGTGGAAGCAAGGGTCTTACAGTCCACCCTTGAGTCGAACTACCGGTCCCGAATCCGTTCACCCCGCAAAATCCCCGTTCCACGACGGAACAAATTCCTTCAGAGATTCCTCCACCAATTCCTTCCGGGATTCCTTCAGGAATTTATTCAGGGATTACTCCACAAATTCCATTGAAGATTCTTCCAGAAATGCCTTCGGAGCTTCATCCGAGCATGTCTTCTGAAATTCATCGAAAGATTTCTCCAGGCATTCCTTCGGAAATTTCTCCAGAAATTCATACGGAGATTTCTCTTGGATTTTTTTTAAAGGATTTTTCCAGGAATTCCTTCAGGGATTCCTACGGGGAATCCTCGGAGGATTCCTTCAGGAAGTTCTCCGCAAAATTCCTCCAGGAATTTCTGCGGGGTTCATCCATAAATTCTTTTAGAGATTACTCCACAAATTCCTTCCGGGATTCCTTCAGGAATTTCTTCGGAATTCCTCCAGGAATTCATTGGGATTTCTCAGGGAGACGTCTTATGCGAATTTCTCCAGAAATTCTTTTAGAGATTCCTCCACAAATTCCTTCTGGGGTTCCTTCAGGAACTTCTTCGGCGATTCCTCCAGGAATTCGTTCCGGAGATTACTACAGGATTTTTTTTCGTGGACTCATCCAGGATTTTTTTCGAAGTTCCTGCAGGAATTCCTTTGAGGACTCCTCCAGTTATTCCATTGGAGATTTCTCCAAGAATTCTCTCGGTGGTTTCTTCAGGAATTCCATCGGAGGTTTCTCCATTAATTCCTTTGGGAATTTCTTCGGGGATTTTTTCCAGGAATTTCTCCAAGGATTCAATCAAGAAGTCCACCGCAAAATTCCTCCAGGAATTCCTGCGAGGATTCATCCATGAATTCCTTCAGAGATTCCTCCACAAATTCCTTCCGGGATTCCGTCAAAAATTTATTCGGGGATTCCTCCATCAATTCCATCGAAGGTTCTTCCAGGAATGCCTTCGGAAATTCCTCCAGGAGTTCCTTCGGAGATTCCTCCACAAATTCCTTCCGGGATTCCTTCAGAAATTTCTTCGGGGATTCCTCCAGGAATTCATTCGGAGATTCCTACAGGAATTCATTGGGATTTCGCAGGGCGACGTCTTATGCGAATTTCTCCAGAAATTCTTTTTTCCTCCACAAATTCCTTCCGGGATTCCTTCAGGAACTTCTTCGGCGATTCCTCCAGGAATTCGTTCCGGAGATTCCTACGGGATTTTTTGTGGACTCCTTCAGGATTTTTTTTCGAGGTTTCTGCAGGAATTTCTTCGGGGACTCCTCCAGTTATTCCATTACAGATTTCTCCAAGAATTCTCTCGGTGATTCATCCATGAAATCCTTCAGAGATTGCTCCACCAATTGCTTCCGGGATTCCGTCAGGAATTTATTCGGCGATTCCTCCTTAAATTCCATCGAAGAGTCTTCCAGGAATGCCTTCGAAGATTCCTCCAGGAGTTCCTTCGGAGATTCCTCCATGAATTCCTTCGGAAATTCCACCAGGAATTCTTTCGGAGATTCCTCCAGAAATTCCTCCAAAAATTCATTAAGAGATTCCTCCAAGCATGTCTTCTGAAATTTCTCCAAATATTTCTCCAGGAATTTCTTCGGAAATTTCTCCAGAAATTCCTACGGAGATTTCTCTAGGCATTCCTTTAAGGATTTTTCTAGGAATTTCTTCAGGGATTCCTACGGGAAATCTTCGGAGGATTCCTTCAGGAAGTTCTCCGCAAAATTCCTACAGAAATTTCTGCGGGGATTCATCAATAAATTCTTTTAGAGATTCCTCCACAAATTCCTTCCGGGATTCCTTCAGAAATTTCTTCGGGGATTCCTCCAGGAATTCCATCGGAGATGTCTCCAGGAATTCCTTCGGAGATTCCTCCAGGAATTCATTGGGATTTCTCAGGGAGACGTTTTATGCGAATTTCTCCAGAAATTCTTTTAGATATTCCTCCACAAATTCCTCGCGGGATTCCTTCAGAAACTTCTTCGGCGATTCCTCCAGGAATTCCTTCGGAGATTCCTACAGGATTTTTTTGTGGACTCCTTCAGGATTTTTTTCGAGGTTCCTGCAGGAATTCCTTTGGGAATTTCTTTGGGGATTTTTTCAGGAATTTCTTCGAGGATTCCTTCAGGAAGTCCACCGCAAAATTACTCCAGGAATTCCTGCGGGGATTCATCCATAAAATCCTGCAGAGATTCCTCCACTAATTCCTTCTGGGATTCCTCCATAAATTCCATCGAAGATTTTTCCAGGAATGCCTTCGGAGGTTCTTCCAGGAATTTCATCGAAGATTTCCCTAGGAATTTTTTCAGGGATTCCTCCAGGAATTGCTGGGAGGATTTCTTCGGGAACTCCACCACAAAATTCCTCCAAAGATTTCTCCAGGAATTCCTTCACGAATTCTTCCAGGATTTCCTTCAAAGATTCCTCCAGGAACGCCTCCGGAGAGTCCCTCAGGAATTCCTTCAGGAATTTCTACATGAATTCCTCCGAGGATTTCTTTAGGAAGTTCACCGCAAAATTCCTCCAGGAATTCCAGGGGATTCATCCATAAATTCCTTCAAATATTCGTCCACCAATCCCTTCCGGGATTCCTTCAGAAATTTATTCGGGGATTGCTCCACATATTCCATCTAAGATTCTTCCAGGAATGCCTTTAGAGATTCCTCCAAGAATTCCTTCGGAGATTCCTCCCGGAGTTCCTTCGGAGGTTCCTCCAGGAATTCCTTCAAGGATTTTTTCAGGAATTCCTTCGGAGATTCATCCAAGCATGTCTTTGGAAATTCATCCAAAAAGTTCTTCCGGAATTTCTTCAGGGATTCTTCCAGGAATTCCTCGGTGGATTCCTTCAAGAAGTCCTCTGCAAAATGCCTCAAGGAATTCTTTCGGAGATTCCTCCAGGAATTCCTTCGAAGATTCCTCCAGGAATTCGTTTGGAGATTTTTCCAGGAATTCCTTCCGAGATTCCTTACTTTTACTTTTTTGTCAATGTGGAACAGATTCGGTTCCCTTGACCCATTCTCACATTCCAGTGACTTTTTCATGCAAAGAAGCAAAAGTTATTGAACAATGAAAGGAACAATGGAAGTAAGCAATTTTGACCCATTCTAATGACGGTATTTGTTAATTACCGATGGTTGTCGATGATCACCAAAAACATTACCAATCAACAAATCTGAGCTTTTGAAAACCGATGATGTTTTTTCTTATTAATAAGTGCTGCAATCGGCTGTAACAGCGATCACAAGTTTTAAATTATAATTACTATTATAATACTCTCTTTTTACTTGGCTGCAACATGAACGCCAATTCTGATTTGAAAATCAAATGTGGATTTTATTCCATAAAACATAGAAAGAAACACTTAAACAAAAATACAGAATGTAGTTATGCAAAATACACACTGATGTCAGTTTGGTGAGCTCAGTCAGTTGTGAGTGTTTATTGTTGTACTAACGGCAACAAATACAGACTGATTGGAAACTTGGGATACTTTATACAGGGTGCGGCAGGAAAAAATGCGAAAAGTTCAAGGAACTATTACACGCTAAAAATGGGATATATAGGACTATTTTTTCATGACACTGTATCAGTCAATGTCTATATTCTAGCACTGAAAAATAAAAATGAACATATTTGATGTTTAACATATGATAATGTAAGCCTAATATGCGGGTATCAATAAACTGCGCACCCAATGGTCATTAAATAAAATGACTATAACAGTAACAAAATTAGCTTAAATTTGATGAACAACCATACCACACTGATCCAGAGCCATGTAGTTTCACATACTAGATGAAATAAGTACATATATTTGATGATACTGTAGAGAAAATTAAACATTTTGTTTTATCAGATACGAAATTTAGCGACCTGTGTACTTTTCTGTGGTTTGAAAATTCTGATAGTCTTCAGCTTCAGGCGCCGCCCTGTAAAGGTTAGTGACCAAAATGGGAAAAACTAGCCTATTAGAGATCATGGAACGTTGAAACATAGATTGGTTAACGTCAAATGAACGAAAACAAGGTTTGCAGTTGAAAAACACTTTCGCATTTTTTCCTGCCGCATACTGTAGACATTTTTGTAAGTATTTTGGTAATATTATGTTATCCAAGTATGGAATATTTGGAAATTTCTTAGCTTAAACATCAAATCAAGATTTCTCGAGATTCTAGGGATTATTTAAAAAAATTGCCCAGGAGTGCAGAATGGCCATAGTATTCGAGCCCTGAGGTTAGTTTTAACGGAGATTTTTATTTGTGTGAAGAATTAGCATTAAGTTAAAATTCACAAATACAAAAAAAAAAGATTTTTATTTAATATTAACGGTCTGTGGGGGCACCGTGTCGGTGTCTTAAGCGCCACTATCAATGTTGGAGTATGCCCGTGTAGTTGACGGCTTAGAATAGCACTACGGACCACCTATTCGAGGGTAAAAGTCCACCAAACAGGTAGCCCCAATCCAAGAGGTCAAACTACCCGTGCTGATGGATGAATGGTTGAGGAGGTTTAAAACATGCTCGATCTTTATCGGAGCCCGTATCTCCTTTTTGGGTTGCGTTGCGGCGAAAGATCTACCAAACCAAATTCTAGTCCTAACTGCTTCCAACTAGTGGAGCAGCATAATTTAGGAATCAAAGAAAAACACTTTGGTCCTTATTACATATCAAACCTTGTTGAAGTGATAGGTCTCGATTTGGTAGTGGTCGAGATAGATCTTGAAACAAGGAAAAATGGGTTAGTATTTCTAATCTTTTATTTGATGTTCATTGGTTTGATACAGTTAGGACTAGGGTTCCGATGCATGGTCAATATCGATATCATTTCTTGACTTTTTCGTTAAGGAATGCGATTTTGACTGAAAAAGGAGCGTGTTTAAAGCGGAACCTATCAATCAGAATCCTTCCTCGCGATTAAGTTGAAAATAACTACTGTAACAAAACCGAATCTATATAAATTTATTCTGATTGATAGGTTCCGCTTTATATATATTATATATATATATGCAGCGTAAGTTTTGTTCCGTTAGTTTTCACCCAAGGAAGGTTTATGAGGCAAAAAACATGGGAAAATTGCGAGTTTTTGAAAATCGGGTTTTCATACATTTTGACCAGGGTTTGGCTAGGGATTTGAAACGTCAAAAACGCAGTAGGCAAGACAAAGTTTGCCGGGGACAGCTAGTACTTTATAACTTCTCAATAGTGATAAAGCAATAAGGCATGCACTATACAAAGGACACGGGATATAAAACAATAGATCAAATATTGGGCGCAGTGGTTATGCCCCGAACAGAGAAAAAAATGTCCGACTTTATAAGAGACTAATACACGCCATGTCCAAAGGGATTTGTTATGAAAAATTAATGTACATCAAATTTTACCGCCATATTTTTGGACCAGCATATGGGAGGTTCAAAATATACCGTCTTGGGATTTTTCCCATATACTTTTATATTGGAGTCAGTTGCAATTAGTTACAATTGAGCGTTGTACTTCGGTGTTTCATACGCAAGAACTCACGCAAACGTTTTGGAACTAGGAATTCAAACCTATGCTTGGGCAACATTCATTTTCCATAATAACCTCCTCTGGGCATAGAGTGGAGCATCTCCGATGAAGTTTGAACGGCTAATCGAAAATCGTCAGATTTTCTGAATGAACAAAAACCCGTCCTGCTAATCCTTATTTTCATATATGTAAATAACTGTTTGTTATACTGTACCACACTTAAAGCTCCGATGTTTTCTAGGGGCACCATAAATGGAACGATTTTCCTGGCTGATTTTATGATCGGGCTTGTTTGATTCCAAAGGTAATTGAAAATAGTCGTATTAATAAAAACTCCATCGCCAGAACTCGCTAAAATCGCTCTATAGCCCCACTTGATCAGCGAGTTTGAGTTTTGTAGTTTTGCTGCCATTGCCTAGAAAATAAAAGAGTGTTTAATTTAAATAATAATCTAGAGTTAGTATATAGTTTAGTTAAAGCATAATTCTGTGTAACACTTTTTTGTCTAGTTTTGATTTCATCTTTTGTAATTGCTCGCAAAAACCAATAACAACGTTCTGGTTTTTCCGCTATATTGATGAACTGCACGATATCAAACAAGGAAAGGTGTACCATAGACTTAAACATTGCTCGATCGGTAAATCGATTTCCATTCGAATATCCCGAAAAATCAAGTCACTCTCGACAAACGATTGTAAATCATTGTTTTTATTTCATGAGATTACTCTCTAGTCTGGGACACGGTTGTATAAAAAAAAAAACAAAATAAAATGAAAAATGGTTTCTGTACTTTACGAGTATCTACTATTTTTGTCCCATATAAGCTATGAAAAATTTCATTCAAAATTTTCTTACGATTTACTATGGGGCAAATCAGTTTTTCAAAGAAAAATTGCCAGGGGACACCCCTTTGTTACCATACGGTAGCTCTAGTTAGATTGATGAGCATATGATGGGGGCAGAGATGGCATTTTGCCGTAGCGATTTACTGGGGCGTTTGCTATATCATTCAATTATTACATTCATAGACACTTAATCTACACTCAGAAATAAATCAAAACTAAATAGTTTAAATCCCACACTAAAATGCTATTCGCCTGGTTGACCCCAAGCTCCGTTTATATCGGGCTATACTGGCCTAGTATAACTTCGATATATTGGTTATCTAGTATAAGGAAGATATATTGAGAATTGTTTACAAATACAAATACAAATACAAATACAAATACAAATACAAATATTTTTAGTCTCATGTACAGCAACAGTGGCTCAAAAACAGTAACGAACGCATCTGCATTCACTTCCACTGATTTTCTGGTCCTGGCACCTCCTGCCAAACTTCCTCCGGGTCCTAGTCCGGGTCGGATTCATCTCCTTGTCCGGGGGAATGGTGTGATCTCGAACGATGGTAAATGATGATCCCTACAAGGTTGCAACTCGATGTAAAAATGCTTTAACGTCCAATTCTGGTCAATACATACATTATGGTCACTGGTTCACCATGAAGTCCGTCGGAAATCCGGATGAGAAGAAATGCATCTTAAAATGTCGGTTCGCTGCTGGAAACGATGAAAACAGGTCCGCGTAAAATTCTTAATCCGTTACAGCGAAACAAACAATATTTGTCACTGCATTTTAATCGTTTTTAATCACTTTCGCAGTTAATACAAAAAATAGCAAAAAGCGCGGTGCCAACAAATTTTTCAGCCGTCTGAAGTTAACTGACAAAGATTATTTTTGTTTTAATTGGAAACAGTATAAATTTGTAATGTTCATTAGTATACTTACTATACTGAGCTAAGCGTAAATGTTTAAAATGACAGAAAAGATTAAGATTTAAACTTTCTTTGATTTAATAAGTTTTTGAGTGTATAGGTGTTCTGTACACGGAAAAACGAAAGTACCCAAAAGTGAGTTCATTCCACCCAACTTCAAGGTGTCGTGCGGGAAGCCAATTTTGAGTTGCTGGAGTCGATGTTTAGCTAGATAGTTTGCATTTAGGCGTATACGGCTAAAGTACCTAAAGTCAAGGTTCTTTTTACTCAACCGTCAGTTAAAATTACTCAACTTTCGGTACTGTGCCACTTACTCAATTTTGGCTTCTTGCATCGAACTCTCAAAGTTGGGTTGTTTTGCTATTCACTCTCTGACAACAATAAAGAGAGCGAATGAAACAGGATGCAAAAAAGAACTCAAAAGTGAGTTTAAAAATACTCAAATTTGGGTTCTCTTGTTTTTCAGTGTATATTATTACACATTTACATACTATCATCCTAATTTGGTAAAATAAATTTTTACTATTATCAATATTTATTAATAACATATTACATTTCATTTGCTATAGCAATTATGGTTTTTTTCAGGTTTTATTTTTCACCTGCGTGTCAGAAATACATTTCTACTCTAATTCTTACCTAACTTAAACTTAACCATTGGCGGAGCCAGTGTTTTCTTTTTTCTTATTTATTATGCCTCTCAAAAAAAATCAGAATATGGCGATTATCTGCCTCTGGCTTCTGATATTAGCGCGACAGTCACTAATCATAACAGCGTCACCAGATTTAAAAGTATATAATTCCACTATATGGGGTTTGATAGCAAGAACACTCATTCCACTGAGCTACTCTTGCCGTTCGTCACAAATACATTCAAAAACATCTGTCACTTCGCAAAACCCACGTGCTTTTGTTTTTGGCGGGATCACTTTTTCTTTTGTTTTGCCTTGCGATTGTCATGCGGCGGTATGCCTTGCGAGCGTACGACCGCCGCAGGACTCTAATAAAATATAAGCGCGACAATACTCACTCTCCTAAACATACACGAGGAAAGATAGAAGCGGAGGCAGCTTGCCTTCTCATTCATCACGCTCTTTCCCGGTCAACCATTTCTTTAAAAATCTTTACATTTCTTTATAACGACCTTTAAAGACGTTCATATCAAAAATCGATAGCGATCGACATCGTTTCCTAAAGAAATTTAAATAAACGTAAAGTCAAATCGTTATCGATTGATAAATATTTTTGAAGATAAATCGATACTGAAAAGTGAGTTCTGTTTTATCGACATGTCAAAATTATCAAAAAAAAAACTAAAACTAACAACCACCTCACCACCCACCTTTCCTGTTCATATATGTGTTGTGTTTTTTTTTGTAATAATTTCCTAAATTGGGAATTGAACCTATATTCATAGGGACTTACGTGTTATGTTGATGCTTACTTACTTACTAACTGAGTCACAAGACTATTACGAAGATTATGGCTAATCAAAGGCATATGCCTTTAAATATGAATATTCGAAACATCGAACAAATTTACTAGCTTTTAGTAATTCACGGTAGTTCCCAAAGGTGCAATAGCACTAAGAATTACCCAGCATTTATGAACTGGATCTTTGTTGAGAAATCTCTACATATTTGGCAAATAAAATAAGATTCACATAATTTCACAAGGTTCCCGCCCGGTCAACCAATAGCGAAGGAGTAAATTTTGCTGGAGCATCATACAACAAGGCGGCGCAGCGGTGGCTCCCTACTGCCAATTGAATATCAAAATTACCTACCGACAGAATGAATTCCTGTATATGTTGCTGTTCCGGGAGCAATCCGGTGAGATGCGGCCACGGATGCGGCCTTATCCGGACCTAAAAAGCATTTTGTCGCTGCAGAAACCGTCTTTCACTTTGGTTTCATTTTTTTATAATTCGGCAAAAACCAAAACATTCTTCCTGTCATTCAAAGTATCAGAATACCTTTGCTTAGCTTCATCCAACGATACCGAGCAGAACGATAAAGGAGCATCGTGACTAATATTTGTGTTTCGATATCAATATGCAAAGTTACGTTGATATCGGAAAATGAATATATTCCGATAAATATTCATGAAGTAATCCAAAGTTCCAGCGATAACATATAATTTAACGAAATGAAGTTACGTTTCGGTAATGGTTTTTATCTTATGACCGATAAAGGATATTTTTTAAGTGTGGTTATCGATCGATGAAGTTTTTTGAATATGTGTAACGAAATAACCAGTAAATAATAGTCGACATTAATCTTTATATTTTGGTAAAGAACTTTAACGAAGTTTGTGAAATGGTTGACCGGGGTATCGGAAGGCCGGCTCCAGAGGCACGTTATTGTGGATTTACAGGCTACTTGTTTTCTACCGGTCGCTTCAGTATGGCCTCCAAGTAGCCGTTTTTATAAAAGGAGTAACTTAAAAATGATTTTAAATGTTTTTATTGAATGCGCTATTCCTCGTTGCCACTAGCTACTCAGCGACATTCATTTTTTGACAATCAAGTTGATTTTTATATGAAAACGGCTACTTAACCTTTCAGTACTCGCGCCAATTTTTGTAACGCGAGCAGTCGCGCGTTGTACTTTGTACAACACCCATACATTCTGAAATATCTAAGGATCCTGATTGTTTAGAGGAGGACTGCCTTTGGCAAAGTTGTTGTAAATTTCATGGGCTACTTGATGCTGACAAAGTTGATTCGCAATACGTCCACTAGGCGGCGCTAGTGAGCAATATCATGTTATATCTTATATCTCAGGATCCTGATGACTTAGAAAGATGGTGTCTTCGGCAAAGTTGTTTGGTAAGTCAACGGCTTACAGATTATTGACCGTTTAATTGGAAATTCCACCACTAGGCGGCGCTAGTGAGCAAATAAACTTTATATTCTATGTATCTCGGGATCCTGATTACTTAGAAAGATGGTGTCTTTGACAAAGTTATTTGGTAGGTCAAGGACTTACGGATGATTCGCAGTTTAATTTGAAATTTCACCACTAGGCGGCGCTAGTGAGCAATTTAATGTTATATCGTATATCTCAGGATCCTGATGTCTTAGAAAGATGGTGTCTTCGGCAAAGTTGTTTGGTAGGTAAACGGCTTACAGATTATTGGCTGTTTAATTTGTTAAGTGCATTTGGTTGATGGGTCGTTGAAATCAATATTTCGCCAGTAAGTGGTGCTAATGAGTATGCAAATTTTATATCTCATATATCTCCGAGTCTGATTACCTGGGAAGTTGATATCTTTGGCAAGGATGATTGGTAGATCAAGGGCTTTCAGTTGATTGACCATTTGATTCGTGCTTCTGCCACCAGAAAACGCAAGTTGTAAATTTGCAAAAGCATGAACATGTTATTGTTCATCTAGAAAAAAATAAACGAGCTGTAAGTTATTATACTTCCGAAAGTTTTCAAAATTTGAAAATTACACAACTAGTTGATTATAATTTGCTTAAATTTGCACTTGATTGATTAATTTTACATGAAGTTAAAGCGCTTAGTAAAATGTTCAATATCTGACCGTCGTATTTCAATATACTCTATCTTAAGGTTGTCAATGTCACGGGATAAGTACATCCATCCTTTATCCATCAAACAACAATGTCGAAGACATCATCTTTCTAAGTATTCAGGATCTTGAGATATATGCGGTATAAAATGGGAATGCTCACTAGTACCACCTGGATGTAAAATTGCACGTCATATTTGTCTTCATCAGTTAGTGTTTGATCTACTAAACAACTTTTCAGAAGACACCATCTTTCTAAGTAATCAGGGTCCTGAGACACATGAGTTATAAAATTTGAATACCCCTAGCGCCACCTAGATGTGAAGTTTCAAATCATACGGCTCTCCATCAGTTAGTGTTCGATCTACTGAACAACTTTGCTGAAGACATAATCTTTCTAAGTAATCAGGATCTCGAGATATATGAGTTATAAAATGTCAATGCCCACTAGCGCCACCTAGATGTGGAGTTTCAAACCAAACGGCTCTCCATCAGTTATTGTTTAACCAACCAAACAACTTTGCCGAAGACACCATCTTTCTAAGTACTCAGGATCCTGAGTTATATGGGATATAAAAATTAGGCGCTGTCCATAAACTACGTAGACTCAATTTTGGCAATATGAGACCCCCCCCTCCCCCCTCGTAGACTTTCGTCCATACAAAATTTTCGAAATTTGTATGGACCGGAGACTTTGGCCAGACCCCCCCGTCCCCCCCTCTGAGTCTACGTAGTTTATGGACAGGCCCTTACATGCTCACTAGCGCCGCCTATCGGTTGAAATCTGAATTTCGCAGATCACCTCGCGGAAGCCCTTGATATCCCAAGTAACTTTGCCGAAGACACCATATTTCTAGATCATTTAGATTTTGAAATACACTAATTCACATTCAACTGTCTATCTTACTTAAATATAGTACGTTCTTCATATTGCGATTTTCAATTTTCCGCATTATAAGGAGTTATACTGTTTTCAAAAAAAGTGTTATAATATTCCAAATAAGATACCTGTAGAATACATTTGGGGTTGACATCGATAGAAAAGATGGTTTCAAAGTAATAGTCGATAATTCTCATGTGTTGTACAAAGTACAACAGCGCGATTAACGGAAGGTTAATAAAAAATCAAAAACCAAAAAGTGAGGATTTGCTTCCAGTTTCGCCTTAAATCATATGATTGGAAATCCGGATTTTCCAAAACCCATGTTGACCGGACTGGTACGCTCAGATATGGTTCCAATAGCAGAAGAATTTCTGAATCTAATGAGCTCAAAATGTTTGAAATCTGTGGAAACAGGTAGGGAGGTATGGCCATTTCAGTTTCGCGGATTTCGCTAGTGTTCAATTTAGAGCTCGCACGCGTTATAAATTTAGAACTGAACAAAGTTCAAACATTTTTGAGCAACAGTTAGGTACAATAGTTTTTGCCTCAACTACCGCTTATTACCCGAATTACCCGAACAATTGTTTACATCTAAGACTCATTCAACCTAGTTTCCGAGTTGACACACATAATACTTCAAACGAGTGGAAATAAATTGTTGGCGAAATCCTTTGTCAATTTGAGCTAAAATAGTTTAGTATTAGCGGGGTATTGGCCGATATGATACTGAAGAAAGAGAAGACATTATGATACCGAAATACATAACATTATGTTCTTTTCATCAGTTAGAGTTAGCTCACGTAACCAGATGTCCATTCGATGAATAGTCAAATCGATTGAATGTCATATACTTCCTCTTCCGTAAAATGGGTTTTGACCAAATGATCGTTTGACCAAATGTACTTTCGAGCAAAGATTCTTTTGTTTCCTATGATCATTTTCAAGTCGAGTCAAATGTTTATCAAAGATTAGCCATAAATGTCCAAAATGTCATTTCATTTGATTCTCTACAACTTTCAAAACTTTTCAACATTTTGATATCTTTCAGCCTTTTGATATATTTCAGCCTTTTGATGCTTTCAGCCTTTTGATCATTCAGCCTTATGTGTTTCAGCCTTTTGATCATTCAGCCTTATGTGATTCAGCCTTTTGTACGTAACCCCAAACGGGGATGGTAACATAAGGCTGAATTTCAAAAGGCTGAATGCACATAAGGCTGAATACAAAAGGCTGAAACTATGGATATGTAACAAAAGGCTGAAATTACAAAAGGCTGAAATAACAAAAGGCTGAAAACATGGCAAATTCCAAAACTTGAAATATGCATAATAATGAACTCTATAGAATCTGAGCTGAGGGTTCAATGATTTAAAAGATGGTATTACACAAGGTATTATATTTTCCGGAATACTATTCCACGGAGTGGCATTTGCCGAAATGTCGTTCCCGTTGGTGCTGTGTCATTAAGCCGAAGGATATCAGGCCTCAAATGCAACTAAGGCGAATGGGTTATAATGATTTAATGCAAAGGAGGTTTACTAGGCAGCCTAGTTGAATGATTAAATTATTATCTATGCATTTACCTCGAAAGAACAGTCTTTCTAAAAAAGCGGGAAAAATCTCTGATGGAAGAGTAAGTATTGTGGCCGCAAATGGTACAGTATAACGACCAAGCGGAAAGGTTTGATGATAATATCTGCAAACTAATAACTCTCCCGTGAGTGATTTTTCCTTCTTTTAAAAACAGGTTGTTCTTTTGAGGTATTTGCTTAAACTCAGTGTTGGCATTTTTACCAATGTGTAAAATGCAGCGAGCTTTTGCGTGCGCATATTCCTTAAAAACGATTCATCGGAGATTTCCCCTTCTTTTGAACATAGGCTTTTCTTAATGTGTTTGAATGTTATAGCTGCATCTTTTATTTATGAAAGGTTTTCCTTCTTTTAAAATGTTGGAAGAACCATAATTTAAGTTCAGGTGTTGAAGCTGCTTACTTTTTACCAGATGTTTCTCCTTCTTATAAAATAGGCTATTCTTTCAAGCATTATTGTATTCGAACAGAACGTGAGCCAAAAATGAACTGAACACTTTAATTTTTTTGGTTGACAAAGCATTGAACTTGCCTGTCAGAGCTTTTGTTGCTTAAGAGCGCCCGCTCGGTTCCCATTTGACTCTGAGTTCACATGCGCTTATCTTCATCATTAAATCCTATGTGTCTTCTTTCCTAGGACTAGAACCATGTGCCGCATCCACATGTTTGGACGTTATTATGTTATGTCACAGGAAAATGCATCATAGATCCTTTGATACGACATTGTGGTCTCGGATATTGAAATAAATACAGCTCCAGGACTTTAGATTTTTCGAAACACACGATGGTCGGACTGGTTCACTCTTCAGTAAAAGGAGATTGAATAAGCCCAAAAGATTGCCAAAGATTGCCAAGGGTGAAATGGCGCAACTATAACCAGTATCACAGATACCAGGGTAACATGTTAGTCAGCATGCTACGGGTTCAGTCCTTTCCAGTTCATGTCGCGTTCAATTTGTATGTTCAAATATATTTGATCGCAGTGTGCGGAGTATGAACTTCAATGCAAATTGAACGCGTTCACACTGCAGTGCTGCAATTCGGTTCTGAATTCTTATGCGCACAACATTGGAGGAAATAGTTTCTGTCGAAATGTGATGCTAATAAACCTGTTTAGTCACCCCGAGTTCCTTGAGAAACTTAATCAGGAATGGCCAACTGATGGACTGACGATCAGACTCTATTGGTTTAGGCAATTATGATTTTCGATAATTCATGCCAATAACTCTGTTACTGTGTTGTATTAAATCATATGATTGGAAATCCGGATTTTCCAAAACCCATGTTGACCGGACTGTGGTACGCTCAGATATGGTTCCAATAGCAGAAGAATTTCTGAATCTAATGAGCTCAAAATGTTTGAAATCTGTGGAAATATGGTGGAAGTATGACCATTTCAGTTTCGCGGATTTCGCTAGTGTTCAATTTAGAGCTCACACGCGTTATAAATTTAGAACTCAACAAATTTCAAACATTTTTTGACAACAGTTAGGTACAATAGATTTTGCCTCAACTACCGCTTATTACCCGAATTACCCGAATCTTTTTTTACATCTAAGACTCATTCAACCTAGTTTCCGAGTTGACACACACAATACTTCAAATAAGTGGAAATAAATTGTTGGCGAAATACTTTGTCAATTTGAGCTAAAATAGTTTAGTATTAGCGGGGTATTGGCCGATATGATACTGAAGAAAGTACAATAACATAGACATTATGATACCGAAATCCATAAGAATATGTTCCACTTGAATGTCTTTTCATCAGTTAGAGTTAGCTCACGTGGCCAGATGTCAATTCGTTGAATAGTCAAATCGATTGAATGCCATATACTTCCTCTTCCGTAAAATGGGTTTTGACCAAATATACTTTCGAGCAAAGATTTTTTTGTTTCCTATGATCATTTTCAAGTCGAGTCAAATGTTTATCAAAGACCAATAGATTAGCCATTAATGTCCAAAATGTCATCTCATTCGATTCTCTACAACTTTCAAAACTTTTCAAAATGTTCATATCTTTCAGCCTTTTGATATATTTCAGCCGTTTGATGCTTTCAGCCTTTTGATCATTCAGCCTTATGTGTTTCAGCCTTTTGATCATTCAGCCTTATGTGATTCAGCCTTTTGTACGTAACCCATGCGGGCCGTCCTTTTCCTGCTACTTGGCTGATGGCCCTCAGCAACCATGCTCCGTCCATAACCTCCGCCGGCTGGCTTGCCGTGGAGTGGACAGGAGCTCCCACGCTTGAGCTGCGTAAGCAGCTTCCAGCACCTGACTCCTCGCTTCTCCTTGTTGGAGACCGCATCAACCCGCTTCTTGCGAAGGGGTTGATCGCACCACTACTACCTGTTACACTTGTTTTTGAAATTTGTTTACTCATATTTTATTCCCACGAGTCGCACGAGAAAGAATGTCCACCACGCCAGAGCTCTGCATTAACGCGGCAAGGGACAGCTTACTGTGGGGGGTGCCCAGGTGCCCCACAGGCTCCGTTAAAAGATCGAGCATCTGTGTGTGTGTGTGTGTGTGTGTGTGTGTGTGTGTGTGTGTGTGTGTGTGTGTGTGTGTGTGTGTGTGTGTGTGTGTGTGTGTGTGTGTGTGTGTGTGTGTGTGTGTGTGTGTGTGTGTGTGTGTGTGTGTGTGTGTGTGTGTGTGTGTGTGTGTGTGTGTGTGTGTGTGTGTGTGTGTGTGTGTGTGTGTGTGTGTGTGTGTGTGTGTGTGTTTTTTTTTCCTCCCAACCTCCCCAGCAGAGAAAACCGATTGGAAAAACTCTGCTACACCTTGATGCCTCGATCCCCCTGGTACCACTGATATGCGACTGCTTCAGGGGGGGCAATGCGCTCATGCGCTCTTCTGCTACTGTGCTCATGCACTTTTTATCGCTCCAAATCTGTACTCATACACGTCTCGTATTTTGCTTACTCCGATTGGTGTTGGCTCGCCATTAAGCGGACAACATGCTTAGTTTCAAATTTGTTATTCTACACGTTCTAATGTTAGTACCTAACATATCGCCATTCAGCGACACATAGGTACAACATACACACAATTTGTTATTCTAATACCACGCAAGGCATTCGGATCCTACTAACTTGCTCCGAACGGTGTCCTCCCCGTGCCGCCGTTGTGCCATTTAGCACTCCAGCTTTTCGCGCACGACTCGTGTAGTCCCCGACGGTGGATCTACCCTACGCCGACAAAGAGTTCCCCGGCAGTGGAGCATCTTCCGAAACCGTTTCTTCCCAGACAGGTGCCGAGGTCTCTCCTGCGATTCCGGTTGGAGACTGGCTTCCGGTTCACAGGCGCCCCGACGACCAAATTCCGGTGCTTCTTCGCGATAGACTCGGTCTAGTCCCCGGCGGTGGACCTAGCCTACTCCGACGGAGAAAAACCCCGGCGGTGGAAGTTCTCCCGATACCGATGCTTCTATCCCGACCAGTAAGGTGCCGAAGTCGGTCCGGCGATTCCGGTTGGTGGTAGACTTCCGGTTCACCGGCGCTCCGACGACCAAAAACCGGTGTTACGTTACGGACGACTCAGTCATGTCCCCGGCGGTGGATCATGCCTACCCGGATCGCGTTCCGCCGCTCTCTGGTCTTCGCGCCACTTCCTCTGCAGCGCGGACAGCATCCTCGTTACTGCTCTGTCGACAGCGTTCCACGTGTTTTCATCGCGACACATCTCTTCGACAATGTTCTCGACTGTCACTCCGCGCAGCAAGACGCGAATTTCTTCGAACCTGGGGCATTCGAAAACGACATGTTCCGGTGTCTCCTCCACATTAACACACTCCGGGCAAAAGGGCGAAAGAGCGTGCCCAAACCGGTGCAGGTACTTCCTGAAGCAGCCATGGCCGGACAGGAACTGCGTCAGATGGAAGTTCACCTCCCCATGCTTCCTATTCACCCACGCTGACACGCTAGGGATAAGCCGGTGAGTCCACCTGCCATTCGCCGAATTGTCCCACTCTTGCTGCCATTTAGCCAACGAGTTCGCTCTGACTATATCTCTTACGCTCCTGGTACTTCTGCGTTGGTAGCATTCCATGTCTTCGGCGATGGTGATGCAAATGGGCATCATTCCCGCGATAACACATACTGCCTCCGTCGAAATGGTTCTGTACGCGCTGGCGACCCGAGTGGCCATGAGTCGGAATGCGCTGTCTAGCGCTCTTCTATTCCGCTTCGTACTCAGTGCTTCAGCCCATGCTGGGGCACCATACCTGAGTATTGAGCCTGCTACGCTCGCCAGAAGACGCCTCTTACTACTTCGTGGTCCCCCGACGTTCGGCATTATCGTCGCTATAGCATTGACAGCCTTCGCCGCCTTTCCGCAGGCGTAGTCGACGTGCTCCTTGAAGTTAAGTCGATCATCGACCATCACTCCTAGATGCTTCAAAGCTCGTTTCGATGTGATTACGTGCTCTCCGACTACGATCTCCATCGTTTGGGCTGCTTTACAGTTGCTGACCAGAAGCACCTCCGTTTTGTGATGGGCAATCTGTAGCTTGACCCCAGTCATCCATCTTTCAACAGTGGACATTGATTCCGTCGCCAGCATTTCAACTTCTTCAAGAGTCTCTCCCATTACCGTCAACACGACGTCGTCTGCGAAGCCCACAATGGCGACTCCTTTGGGAAGTTTTAACGACAGTACGCCGTTGTACATGGCATTCCAGAGCGTTGGGCCTAGTATGGACCCTTGTGGAACACCTGCCGTTACTTCTATAGACCTCTGCCCTTCGTTGGTCTCGTACACCAGTACCCTGTTCTGGAAGTAGCTCCGTAAAATCTGGCACAGATAATCGGGAACCTGCATACTGTGTAGCGCTACGGCGATAGCCTCCCAACTGGCACTGTTAAACGCATTTTTGACGTCTATCGTTACCACAGCGCAGAATCGGTCACCTCTCCGTTTTTTCTTGGACGCCTTCTGGGCATCCTCGATGACTACCCGAATCGCATCCACCGTCGATTTTCCCTTACGGAATCCGAATTGCATCGCTGACAGTCCCCTCTCGCTTTCGGCGTATTCTGTCAACCTGTTAAGGATGACCTTCTCTAACAGTTTTCCTAGGGTATCCAGCAGGCAGATCGGTCTATACGATCCTGGGTCCCCCGGCGGCTTTCCTGGTTTCGGTAGAAGCACCAACTTTTGAACCTTCCAACCGTCTGGGAAGTAGCCTTCATCCAGGCATTTTTGGAGCACCATCCTGATCATGTCCGGAAACGCCAATATCGCCGTTTTAACTGCTACGTTCGGGATCCCATCCGGACCGGGAGCTTTCCTGATCTTGAGCCCCTTCGCAATTACCAGCAACTCTGCATTGGATATCCGAGCACCTTCGTTGGGTTCTTCTGCATTCTCTGCGTATGGTGTGGGCGGCCAAAACGTTGGGCCATGGTGCGGAAAAAGACCTTCCACGATCCTCCTTAGTTTGTCCGGGCACATTTCCACGGTTACTGCTGGACCTTTGAGCTTCGATACCACGATTCGGTACGCGTTGCCCCAGGGGTTGGCGTCGGCTTCTCGACACAACTCTTTGTAGCAGTTCGACTTACTCAGCTTTATCTCGCGTTTAAGAGCGGCTCGAGCTCCCCGAAAAACGGTTCGCCTTGCTTCTCTCTCAGCTTCATTTCTGGCCCTCTGGAAACGTCTCCTAGCACGGAGGCAAGCAGCACGGAGGGTACTGATCGTCGCGTTCCACCAATACGCTGGCCGTCTTCTGTTTCTGGGCTCTATCTTCCTCGGCATTGCTATGTCGCATGCCGTAACAATCGCTTCCGTTAGTTCACCTGCATCAAGGGTTGCACCGCCGTATGGCCGCAGCGCCTCGACAAAGACTTCTTTGTCGAAGTCTTTTGTCTTCCACCTTCGTTCGCATGTTCGCGTTCTCCTCGTCGAAGTAGAGGCTCGCCGGCCAATGCTGTAGAGGATCGCCTGGTGATCACTGTTGGAATATTCCTCGCTGACTCTCCAGTTCATGTCTTCCGTAAGCGACGGACTACAGAACGTAACATCGATGATGGATTCACGGCCGTCTCTGCGGAATGTGCTGGCCATACCATCGTTGCAAAGCCTCACATCCAGCTTCGCCAGGGCTTCCAGTAGGCTGTACCCCCTAGCATTGGTGAGCCTACTACCCCATTCCACGGCCCAGGCGTTGAAATCTCCTCCGATGACTACCGGCTTCCGCCCGACCAGCGTGTCCGTGAGTGCATCCAACATCCTGTTGTACTCTTCATCTGACCACCTTGGAGGTGCATAGCAACTGCAAACGAAGACTTCATTGATTTTGGCAACCACAAAGCCTTCGTATGAACACTCGATCACTTCTTGAATGTGGAATCTACCCATCACCTGTATGGCCGCTATCTGGGATCTGTCCGTCACCCAATTGCCGTTCTCAGGGGGCACCCGATACGGCTCTGCGATGATTGCAACATCGCACTTAGTCTCTGTTGTCGACTGCCACAACAGTTGCTGTGCGACGTCGCAGTGATTGAGGTTGATTTTGGTTAGCTCAATCATTGTTGACCTGCCATCGCCTTTTTATAGGCCGGGCACTTAAAGCCTCCCGTCTTATGGTCGTTTCCGTCCTCCGGCTTACACAGCATGCACTTGGGTTGGCTCGTGCAGTCCCGAGCAACGTGGCCGTTTCCACCGCAACTCCAGCATCGTCCGGACCTGTCGGGGCCCTTGCAATTTCTCGCCTGATGACCAAACTCCATGCATTTAAAGCATCGCTCCATTTGTTTGGTGGCTCGGGGAGCCAGTCGCAACGAGCACTCCGCCCATCGAATTTTCACCTTGCCAGTTGCTACCAGCTTATTGGCAATATCCACAGGCAATCGGATTGCCGCCGTCTGAGTATACGACTTCCATACGACTTCCTTATCCGAATCACCATCGGTCCTTCGACGTTGCACTGCTCCTTCAATGCGCGTTTCAGATCATCTTCTGTCGTGATCTCGTCCAGATCCTTGACTTCAACCACCGCCTCCTGTGATAAGGCTCTCACATTGGCCTCGTTCTCCAGGGATTTGGCAACGAGCTCCCTGAACGCCGAGCTCTTAACCGTCGGATCCTTCTTGAGCTCGAACAGCATCTCTCCTTTTTGGGTGCGTCTGGTCTTCACTACGTTTTCGCCCAACACCTTTAACTCCGGGTCCTCCTGCAGTTTCCTAAGCAGAGCAGCGTACGTCGTCGTGTCCTTCGCCTCGACGATCAATGCATCTCCCTTCTTCCTCTCCCTAGGAGGCCGGTGGGTTTCTTTCTTCTTCTGTTCCTTCTTCTTTTCTTCCTTCTTCTTATCTTCTTTTTCCTTTCGCTTTTTCTTCTTCTTCGCCTGCTGGTTCTCCACAGTGCGCCATCCATCATCACTCCGATTGCTGGCACGCTCCCGTTCGCTTCTCTGTTTCTTCGGGACTTCCTCTTCTCCTGGCGTGTCCCTGCCTCGTTTCTCTGAGCGAGTACTCCGGTGGCTCCTCGGCGTCTCCATGTTTTCAGCCGTAGGTCTATCCGTGGCTTCCGCCAGAGACTTCTCGGCTGTTTCCACTCTCAGCTTGAGCGCCTTCTGATCGCGTTCCACAACTGTAACGGCAGACTTGATGCTCGTCACTAGTTGCTTGATCTTCAGGTGAACGTTGTGCTTGTCTTTGACAACTTCGAACAAGCTCGACTCTTGACCTGTGCCGCTGTTCGAGTTCGGTGTAAGCACTCGCTGATTCAGGAATGCTAGCTCCCGTTGGCTTCCTTGAGGCTCGCTCCGTATCGCGCTACTACTCGTTCTCGCAGCAGTTTCCAGCGGCGTCACTGGTGATCGCTGCATCATTCCACTTCTTCTGAACACGTCCGCGTTCTCTCCAACTACTTCGGTATAATTTGATGTCTCCATTCTATTGGGTCCCCCCTCCGAGCCGCTATCTCCACCTGCTGTACGTAGTCGCTTTCGTGATCTCTTGGTTGTCTATGAATCAGGGAGGCCAAGCGAGGGTTGAACACGTACCTTCATGGGGTCCGTGTCCAGAGCCAGATCAGCGCAAGTCGGGAGTGTTACATCCGAGCCTAGTACCCATCAAAAATGATGGACAGATGAAGAACGTATCCGGAGGCCTGCCAAGGTTTTACCGGGACGGAGGCAGACGCACCATTAGCCCGCTCGCCGTTTCAAGTAGGTGTCACCCTTCCTTACTCAGGGAGCAGAATGGCACGAATGTCAGCCCATCGTCGTCATCCTATCCGTAATCCGTCGTCCGTTGTCGTTTGCGTTGACCAGTATGCCATAATCAGGATGTTACTGGCATCGATCCTGATGTGCTGGTTGGCACTCCGAGTATTTGGCCTAAGGCACTTTGGAAGCGGTACCAGGTCGCTTGTACAGAGTTGCTTGCGGATGTGTGGCTTTTTATGGAGATCCAACAGAGCCCACTGTTGAAACCCCGCCACATCCTAGGCATCCTCTGCTTGAGCTATCTGGAAACCAGAAGCTCGGTCACTCCCCGAAGGAAGAGCCAAAGGTGGTAATCCACACGGATGTGTGAACGATTTTCGCTTAGGAAGAATTCCCAAGCTGCCACCCGACTCGCAGAAGGGGGGGTTCGTCAAGCCCCTGGACTCCTGTCCCTGCTGCCCTTTGTGTGTGTGTGTGGGTGTGTGTGTGTGTGTGTGTTTTTTTTTTTTTTTTTTTTTTTTTTTTACTTGGTGGTAAAGCCTTTCTGCCTTCCCGACACGCGTTCGATAAGCATGACCAGTGCTACCGATTTCGTCCATCGCGTGCCAGTTCGTGAGGGACTCAGAACAGAGAAGAGAACTCTGAACCCTACGCCTCTAACCTCCACCAAGGTCTACAGTGCCTGCTTCCCCCGGATTCCACTAGAAGCGACTACTTCGGGGGGGCTGTGCTCATGCACTTCACTTGTTATCAGGCATAGCTAGTCACGCTAGATCGCTGACTTTATCTCCAACATAACTGCTGCGCTCTCATGAGCTTTATCTTAATCTTTAACTGCTGCGCTCTCGTGACCTTTGACATACTGCTGCTGCTCTCCAAGATGACCAGTGGAATGCCGAGGTCAGTTCGGCAATGCCAGTTGGAGGGTGGCTATTCTACTTCGGGTGGCTTTCTCGCTGCGTTCGTTGACCTTTTCCTGGGCGAACCGGTTGAGTGCCGAGGTCGGTCCGGCGATTCCGGTTGGAGGGTGGCTTCCGGTTCGCTGGCGCCCCGACGACTCGAACCCGGTTGATTCGACGTAGTTTCTTGCGACTCAGCGTAGTCCCCGGCGGTGGAGCTAGCTTACTCCGACGGAGAGTTCTCCGGCGGTAGAATATCTCCCGACACCGTTGTTCGCGTTGCGTATTCCTTCGATGTTGATTGGCAGGGTGTCGAAGTCGGTCCGGCGATTCCGGTTGGAGGATGGCTTCCGGTACGCTGGCGCTCCGACGACCCGAACCAGTGGTTTTCCACGGGCGCTGATTACTCAGATAGTCCCCGGCGGTGAATCTATCCTACTCCGACGAAGAGTTCCCCGGCGATGGAAGATCTTGTGTGTGTGTGTGTGTGTTTGTGTGTGTGTGTGTGTGTGTGTGTGTGTGTGTGTGTGTGTGTGTGTGTGTGTGTGTGTGTGTGTGTGTGTGTGTGTGTGTGTGTGTGTGTGTGTGTGTGTGTGTGTGTGTGTGTGTGTGTGTGTGTGTGTGTGTGTGTGTTTTTTTCTAGGAGTCCAAAAAGCTTCTAAAGAAGCTGTGTGGGATTCGAATGTGCGCCTACCCACTAAAAACACTCTCCTAGTTCACCTCCACCTTAAATTCCCCTCCGGTACCATCAGTATTTCTTCGGAGGGGAGGCGTTATGTGCCTTAGGCACCATCACCAATTTGTTATCCTAGTCTTCTTCATGCTATGCGCACCGCTTCGTTAGTATGCTGTTAATATTCCAGTATCGCCACTAAGCGACATACATGCTACTTTTCAAATTTGTTATTCTAATCGTTCTTAGCCGTTCGGCTCCGGATAGCTTGTTAATGCTTAATGTGCCGCCATTGAGCGGTAAACTCTATGTTAGTACCACTTCCATCAAATTTGTTATTCTAAAGCCACGCTGAGTTCATCGGCTCCTACTAATTTGCCCCGAGAACGTTGCCCTCCCTTTGCCGCCCGAGTGCAAATCAGCACTCGAGGTTTCCGCGCACGACTCGGATAGTCCCCGACGGTGGATATATCCTACCCGACGAAGAGTTTCCCGACACTGAAACTTCTCCCGCAACCGACTTCCCGGGCAGATGCCAAGGTCGGTCCTGCGATTCCGGTTGGAGACGGCTTCCGGTTCACAGGCGCCCTGACGACCATGCTCCGGTGCTTCTTCCCGATCGCTCTACTCTGACAGTCCCCGGCGGTGGATCTGTATTACTCCGACAGAGAAGTCCCCGACGAAAGACGTTCTCCCGTTACCGCCCGTGTGCCATTGAGCACAATGACTTCACGCGCACTACTCGGATACTCCCCGGCAGTGGATCTATCCTACTCCGACAGAGAGTTCCCCGACGTAGGAAGTTCTCCCGAATACCGACCGAGAGCCAGTAAGCTCCACAAAGTGTGTGTGTGTGTGTGTGTGTGTGTGTGTGTGTGTGTGTGTGTGTGTGTGTGTGTGTGTGTGTGTGTGTGTGTGTGTGTGTGTGTGTGTGTGTGTGTGTGTGTGTGTGTGTGTGTGTGTGTGTGTGTGTGTGTGTGTGTGTGTGTGTGTGTGTGTGTGTGTGTGTGTGTGTGTGTGTGTGTGTGTGTGTGTGTGTGTGTGTGTGTGTGTGTGTGTGTGTGTGTGTGTGTGTGTGTGTGTGTGTGTGTGTGTGTGTTTTTTTATTCTAGGAGTCCAAAAATCTTCAAAAGACGCTGTGTGGGATTCGAATGTGCGCCTACCCACTAAAAACACTCTCCTAGTTCGCCTCCACCTTAAATTCCCCTCCGGTACCACCATGCAGTATTTCTTCGAAGAGGAGGCGTTATGTGCCTTGTGCACCATCACCAATTTGTTATTCTACGCTGTTATTGTTAAAATTTTCTATGCTCTTTCGCTACCTCCATGCTAAGCCATTTAGCTCTTGTTGTTAATTTGTTAGGTTTCGCCAATCAGCAAGCAACATGCGTCATGCTGAACCATTTAGCTCCTGTTAGTAATTTGTTAATTTCCTACATTTTTCGCCATTCAGCGCAGACCCGCCCGGAGGCAGACATCTTCTACGCCTTGCGGACATTACGAACTTACCGGCAGGGTGCCGAAGTCACTCCAGCGATGCCGGTGGGTCCTGGCGTCCGGTTCACTGGCGCTCCGACGACCCAGACCAGTGCTACGACGCGTTCTACTCTACTAGCCCTCGGCTCTACTCCGTCAGAGAGTTTCCCGGCGAAGGAATGTCTCCCGAAACCGATCGTTGTTCCTCCCGCCAACTTTGCTGTAGTACAACCATGATCTGAACTACAGTCCTGTTAACTACGTTCCACTTTTCTTCGTCGCTGCACATACGTTCGACGATATTTTCCACATTTACGTCGACGCCGACAATTGCTGTCATTTCTCCTCGCGAATGCGCGAACCTTGGACAACTGAAGATGACGTGCTCCGGTGTTTCTTCTGTGTCCCGACACTCAGGACAGATCGGTGAACTGGCATGGCAGAATCTGTACAAGTACAGCTTAAAGCACCCATGACCAGACAGAAATTGTGTCATGTGGAAGTTAACCTCCCCGTGTGCTCTGGTGATCCACATCGACACGTTGGGAATTAGACGATGAGTCCACCTGCCATTCGCAGCGTTATCCCACTGCTGCTGCCACTTGTGTAGTGTGCTGACTCGCGCTCTCTTCCGAATTCCTCTTGTGCTTCGGTCCCTGTAGCATTCGCTATCTTCTTCCAGTTCCAGTAGAAGGCAGATAGGGATCATCCCGGCTATTACACACACGGCGTCTGACGAGATGGTTCGATACGCACTCGACACTCGCATCGCCATCAGCCTGGACGTACGGTTCAGCTGGGCGCGGTTTCTTCCAGTCTTTAATGCCGACGACCACACTGGGGCTGCGTATCTGACGATGGATGATGATACGCTCGCTAGTAGTCTCCGCTTGCTGCTGATGATCGCAGAGTTGTTAGGCATGATCCGGGATAGTGCCGAGATCACCTCCGTGGCCTTCTTGCAGACGTAGTCAACGTGGTTGTTGAAGTTCAGTCGGTCGTCTAGCATCACTCCCAAGTGCCTGACTTCGCGCTTCGAGTCGATAGTACACTCGCCAACCACAATTGTTGCATGCTGCACATTATTCCGGTTGCTGATGACAACTATCTCAGTCTTGTGGTGAGCTAGAGATAGCTTCTTCTCCCGCATCCAGTCTTCCACCGTGTCTATCGCCTCCGTGGCCAGTACTTCTACTTCCTCTCGTGTTTCTCCGATCACAAGCAGCGCCACGTCATCCGCAAATCCGACGACCTTTACTCCTCTGGGAAGGCTCAGTTTCAAAACCTCATCGTACATGACGTTCCAGAGAGTCGGGCCCAGAATGGATCCCTGTGGAACGCCCGCCGTAATAGCCACACTCCTCTTTCCGGCGTCTGTTTCGTAGATCAATCTGCGGTTCTGGAAATAACTTTTCAGAATCTGGCACAGATACTCAGGTACCCTCAGTCTGTGCAGCGAATCGGCAATTGCTGTCCAGCTGGCACTGTTGAAAGCATTTTTGACGTCTAGGGCTTCTCCTAGCTCGCACTGCTCCTTCATAGCTACTTCAACTTCCTGCTCCGATGTGACCTCGTCCAAGTCTTTGCATAGGAGGGTTGCTTCCGGACATAGGGCCCTGACTTCGACCTTATCGCCCATAGCTTTCTCGGTAAGCTCTTTGTAGGAGGA
Source organism: Aedes albopictus (assembly GCF_035046485.1). Taxonomy (NCBI): domain Eukaryota; kingdom Metazoa; phylum Arthropoda; class Insecta; order Diptera; family Culicidae; genus Aedes; species Aedes albopictus. The sequence goes on along the minus strand of NC_085137.1, from coordinate 279,226,052 downwards.
GCTGCTTCCTTTTGGATCCCTTCTTAACTCGAGGATCATTTCCCCATTGCGGGTGCGCCTAATTTTCTTCACGTCTTCCCCTAGCTCCCTAAGGTCCGGATTAGTCCGCATGGTGCGCAGAACTTCCGCGTACGAGTCGTCACTTGTTTTGACGATGAGAGCTTCGCCTTTATTTTTTCTCTTTATGAGCTTCCGTTTGTCGGACCTGCTTTTACCAGCCGACTTCGCTTTTCTTTTGCCGACGACCTGCCACGGGGTATGGCCGTCTGCGACGACATTCTCTACTGGATGGCGTGCACCCGTAACGGGGGCGTCCTTATGTTTCTTGGAGCCACCGGGTCTCACTTCTCCTGGCGATGCCCTTGGTCTCTTCGGCGTGAAAAAGGGTGTAGTTTGCATCCTCTGGGAGATGCTTTCCACCACGCTATTTTTCTCCGCAGTTTTGTTAGTGATCTGCCTTCTCGCTTCCGACGTTCGGCTTGCTTCACTGGCAGTCTTGGCTGCCAAGAGCTCCTTCTCTGCATCTTCGGCTCTCTGTGCCATACTCTTCCACTCTTTAACTGCCGATCCAAGGGCCCCTTGGATCTTAATCACCAACGCTTTGATGTCCTTGTGCACGTTGCTCCGTTTGTCGACGTATTCGTGCAGCTCGTCTACCAGCTTTTTGGCTACTTCTACCCTTGGTAGTTTTGGTACTCTCGACCATGCGCTGTATTGCTGCTGCTGCATCTGTTGGTGCTCCTTCTCTTGCCCTTGTAGCTTTTGCACCTGCTGGGTTTGCGATGGTGGTGTCCTCGCCAACCCAGTTCTGGCAAACGGATTTGCCGCTCCTGCTTCGTTGTTTGTTGTTTGATCTTCCATTCTTCAGGGTCCCCCCTCCGCACCGCTATCACCATCCGTTGTATCTAGTCGCTTTCGTGATCTCTTGGTTATCTATGAATCAGGGAGGCCAAGCGAGGGTTGGACACGTTCCTTCATGGGGTTCATGTCCAGAGCCAGATCAGCGTTAGTCGGGAATGGTTCATCCGAGCCTAGTACGCATCAGAGATGATGGACAGATGATGAACGTATCCGGAGGCCTGCCAAGGTTTTACCGGGACGGAGGCAAACGTACCATTAGCCCACTCGCCGTTTCAAGTTGGTGTCACCCTACTTTACTCAGGGAGTAGAATAGCACGAGTACCAGCCCATCGTCGCCATCCGATCCGTATTCCGTGTGTGTGTGTGTGTGTGTGTGTGTGTGTGTGTGTGTGTGTGTGTGTGTGTGTGTGTGTGTGTGTGTGTGTGTGTGTGTGTGTGTGTGTGTGTGTGTGTGTGTGTGTGTGTGTGTGTGTGTGTGTGTGTGTGTGTGTGTGTGTGTGTGTGTGTGTGTGTGTGTGTGTGTGTGTGTGTGTGTGTGTGTGTGTGTGTGTGTGTGTGTGTGTGTGTGTGTGTGTGTGTGTGTGTGTGTGTGTGTGTGTGTGTGTGTGTGTGTGTGTGTGTGTGTGGATTGTATGACAATTGCCAGAAAACCATTTGCCAGAATCAATTTGCCAGAATGATTTTTGCCAGAAAACCATTTGCCAGAATAGACCATTCCCCAGAAAGCCATTCACCAGAATGGACCATTTGCCAGAATGGACCATTCCCCAGAATTAAATATTTTCTCTTATTTCTCGGCTATTGTTCTATCAGAAACAGAATTTGTATGAATTGTTTCCGTTGAATGTGATATGTTTTGGAATAAAATCATAAAATATAAGGGAAGTAAAATAAAATAAAATTGTTTTCTCATTATGTGATCCTTCTGGTATTCTACGAAAAGATGGAGGAAAATACCTTTTTTTCTGTCAGTTTCGAAAGAACGGCCCTAACTTCTTTCTTCTTATTCTTCTTCTTCTTCTTTATGGCTCTACGTCCCCACTGGGACAGTGGCCTGCCTCGCTTCAATTTAGTGTTCCTTGTGCACTTCCACAGTTATTAATTGAAGGGCTTTCATTGCCTGTCATTGCATGAATTTGTATATAAGTATAGGCATGTATAGGCAAGTACAATGATACACTACACTACCCGTCATAAGTACGGACTCACAAAATGTATTGCAACAATATTGCATCACCCTGACTCAACTCGGTATCTCCAAAACCTGAGGACTTACAAAGATGCTGTCTTCAAGAAAGTTATTCAGAAGACCAAAAGCAACAACTTTTCTGAAGACGGCATTTTTGTAGGTGTTCTGGTTTTAGAGATATCGAGGTGAGTCAGGGTGATGCAATATTGTTGCAATACTTTTTGTGACTCCGTACTTATGACGGGTAGTGTATATCCAGAGAGTCGAGAAAATTTCACTGACTGGAACGGGAATCGAACCCGCCGTCTCATGATTGGCGATCCATAGCCTTGACCACTAGGCTAACTGGTCAAGAAGATTGAATCAGAAGAATGTCGGTTCTGTGGTTTCAACTCTGAAACCTCGGAACATCTACTTTGTGAGTGTAGTTTTCTCTTTAAGAAGAGAGAACGTTATTTCGGTGGATGTATCATGCATCCCCGAGATATCTGGTGGAATATAAATCCCAAGAAGGTAGTGGCTTTCATTTTGGAAGCTATTCCAGACTGGGGTATAATGCAGGCCTAAAAAAAAACAATCGCTAGTTCTTAATACTAGTGAGTGTACTAATGTACTGCATAAAGCAACTGGGTCTTACCACAATAGATCAATTAATGGTCGCAGTGGTTGTGTACCCCTACAGGGAAAAAAAAAAAAAAAAAAAAGGCTAACTGGAGACCCAAATGCCTGGGCCCTAACTTTATAGAAATTAAAATCTTTGGTTAAATTTTTACGATTCATTATGCCAATTGATATATAGGCACTGTTATAAAAAGAACATCTTTCAATTGAAAAAGGAAAAGTTTCAGATTGAATTAAATATGAAGAACAGCCTAAATTTCAAAGGAAGGTAAAATTTGTCATGGAAATGATGTAACTAAGTTCCTCTGTCATATCAACTTTGATATAGTTATATCTATGCTGGGTCATTAGGCAGAAAGAAATTAGGCCGGAATTATTTTTGGGCTGAATAGATAGACCCTGTTAGACCGATCGGATAATAGACTTCAAAAAATCTGCCAATTTTAAGAAAAAAAGTAAAAAAATCAGAAAAAATAATAATTAGTTGGCCTATTATAAAAAGGAAAACAAACTATGGAGTTAGCTGTAAGACCACCACAAGGGCTATTCATAACATCCGGGACTATCTTGTACCGACTTTTCGAACCCTCTAAGCAGAATACCCTCTTCAAATGAGTGTTATCAGTTTCGTACCTTTTAATTAAATTTAAATTAAAAGGTACGGGACTATACTGCCCGGTCCATATGACATATTTTAATACGAAATATAGTTCATAAATTTGTGCCTTTTGTTTGGACGTTATGCCATGGAATGCTTCGTCAAAAAGACCTGAGACTTTATGGCCGCAGACGATGATGATACTGCACCACAGCAACTCGAAAGAACAACCTTTGATTAAAAGAAGGATACATTTCTTATGAGAAGGATAGCAGTTTGGCCACTTCAAAATTCAATGACAGTTTCACTAGTAAGAATGGCCCATTGTTTAAAGAAGGGAATGCTAACATATTTGTCGCTTGCCAAATCTTTAACAGCGTAATTTGAAAGAACAGCCTATTATCAAAAAGAAGGGTGAATCTACTACAGAGTTAGTAGTTTGATCGCCACAAAACAGCGATTCCCAAAAGAACAACCTTTGATGAAAAGAAGAAAAATTGTTAGAAGGGATATTTAGCAGTTCGACCACCAAACAACAATGTTATGAAAAGAACAACCTTTTCCATAAGAAGTGAAAATCGCATATGGAATCAACAATATAAGGAGCTTAAAAATACAAACTGTATTACAAATGTTGCTTGATCACCGTATTGTCATATCGTCGGTTTCCTGCAATAGGGGCACAACTCAAAAAATGTGAATTTTCAGAATGAGCGTTTGAAAATTAGCAATCTTGAAGCACCTCCTACAAGTTCACTAATTTCTCTCATTATTCGACAAAAGTAAACGAATTTCGATTGTTGTATCATGAAAAGGGACTGAAGGACTATCTGTTTCATGAATTTTGGATTACTATTTTTCAACGACTATTAAAATAGTTGACTAATTTTGAGTTGTGCCTTTATTGCGAAAAATTGGTGAAAATGCCAAAATCTCGCGTGTTTCAACGAATTTCGGAACTGGTCTTTGTGAGATGATAGTTTACATAGTTTTTCATCATTTGCCATCAAAATCTCAAAAATGACAAATTTTGAGTTGTGCCCCTATTGCAGGAAACCGACGATATGTTCACTCAGCCTGAGGACCTTCTTGCTTTCAGCCTGATACCAAAATGGTTTAGGTGTCTGTATTAGAGAGATTTTCAGCGCGAGGCTGGTTCATCTCTTAGGCGGCACCAAAATATTAGCAACTCAAAGATAACTACTGTTCTTATACTTAGCACTCCTTTCAAGAACAGCCCCCGCTTAAAAGAAGGAAAATGTCGTGATTAGTTTTTTAACAGTTCAACCTCAACAATATGTTAAACAAATCTTCATTGAACAATATAAACTAAGATGTTTTGTTTATTTTGTAGCTTTTACATAGAGATCACGCAGAAAAAAGCATGGTAAAATCAAAAATATTCCAGGTAAACTCAAATAAATTGTCAATTTGTTCTGGCAACAAAAATAAAACTGTTTGGAGCAAATCGAACGTCACATTTGAAGCAAATTCAATCCATTTTTGAAACAAACATGTATCTTCTGACTGGTTATGTTAGAAACAAATGTAAAAATTTTTGTTTTTTTTTGTGGCAGGTCGGCCCTACGGAAATATTTGTTTTCCAATTAAATTTACAAAATTATTTCCTTCTCTAGGAAAATCCACTTCCCGCGTGGCACTTTCAATGCCAACATCATGTAGATAACATACGCTCCCGAAATCAATGGGATTTCGTGGAAACTTTTGGTAAAACTTGCCTTTTTTGCAAGAGGAAATCTTGTTTGGTGATGCAGCTGGAACTTGAGAGTTTTGTTTATGTTCTCGACGGCGGAACGGGGGGCTCTTCAATGGATATTGTAGAAATCAATATGTAATTGAGTTTGTTTTAAAAATTAATATTTTAGTTTTAAATATTTTTTCAGTTTATCGAATAAACATGAATATTTTTGTTTCAAACGAACGAAATTTGTCTCCGTGTATAAAAAAAAAATGAAAAAATGACACTTTTGCTAATACGCAATAAGGTGAGATCGCTACTGATTGGTAACTAGAATATGATTCAAATTTTCAGTCATTGCTATAACTATTCCTGGAATCAACGAACATCATATACTGCTCAAAAAGAATTTTGTTGGGCCAATGTCAAGGCTATCAATCTGGCCTAGAATCTAGCCAAACATAAAATTAACATTTATTCTGATAAATACAACTTTTTCTGGGGAATGTCCTTTCTGGGGAATGGTCTTCTGGCGAATGGTGCATACTGGCAAATGGTTTTCTGGGAAACGGTCCATTCTGGCAAACGGATTCTGGCAAGTGGCATTCTGGCAAGTGACTTTCTGGCAAATGCCATACAACCTGTGTGGATTGTGCGATATTTGCCAGGAAACCATTCGCCAGAATGCCATTGGCCAGAAAGACATTTGCCAGAAAATACAATTTCCCGGAAAACCGTTTGCCAGAAAGAACCCTTTCCCAGAAAACCATTTGCCAGAATGTACCATTCCCCAAAAGGTACCATTCCAGAGAAAGTTCCATTTCCCGGAGATTTTCCAAAGTTCTCAATCCAGAAGTGTTCTCAATCTAATGATAATTTAAAACATTCTTATTGAAAAATAAATCGTGTTTGTTTATTTGTTTGGGATCGATCAGCCCACAATAACGATTGTATAAATGTAAAATTTTATTTTTGTTCAGATTTATATGCGAAAGTTTAATAAATTATTGGAACAGATGTAAGAGCAAACAAGAAATGGTTTTAAAGTAACTTTTAAAGTAAAGCCTATAGTTTGAAGAAGGGTAAATCATTCTGAAACAAAAAAAAATTGTGAACTCAAACCTTTCAAACTTCTTAATACTTTAAATCTTGTATGTTTATTAAATTATTTTATTGCGCACAACAGCTTATTTTTTTTCTATTGGAACATTTACACAAATTTGTCTTGTGAACACGTAGATCATGATATGGATCCAATTGATCAAACATTATTTTGACGGAATTTGATCAATACTCATCAAAGATATTCCTTTCTTCAACACATAGGATGTTCTTTCCAGTTTCTACTGATATGGAATTTTTGGTTTTACTTATATTTTTCAAAGATTCCTATCTTTCGATTGAAAGTCATTTTTAAGCATATTTTTTGACCGTAACAATAACATGATCACTTTAAATAATAATTTGTGTGCAAAACAGCAAAATTACTTATTATTGTTCTTGAGGAAATTAATTATAATAATTCCATCAGATTTTTTTTCCTTCTTTTAATCATCCGCTGTTCTTTCTAGATGAACTTTTTAGTTTTTTTTGCGCCATTTCTAACCAATATATTCTCTTATCACGGTGATTGTAACATGTGAGCTTAACATATTTGGGCTTATGGTATTATGGTTAATGGTGCCCCGGCTACTGCTATAGAATCTTAATATCATTGGTGTTAGGGCATTCGACTGAAGGCCGTGGGGTCGAATGCCATTTAATCGAAGTTAATTAGGCCAAAAAGTTATTTTGCCGAATGGCCATATTTTTTTTCGTTTTCTCCTTTTATGCTGTTAAAATAATTGTTGAAGTTGAAGCTACTGTATTTTACCCATGAATCTTTCCTTCTTTTAAATATAGGAACAATAGACGGGTTTAGATCTGTTATTTTTTTTTTCAATAATTAAACTATTAGTTCCGCAATACCAATATTGCTTTATGGTTCTAACTCAATCAACAATTGGGAATTGAACGACTGTAGGGTTAATTTAGAGTTTTTCCGGCTACGCAGCGTCGAAACGTTGGGATAACAACAAACGTCGTTAGCTTATCAAAGACTGCATAGCCGGAAAAACTCTAAGACAATCAACAATTTATGCCAAAACCCAGTCTTATCTGCAATGATCGATTTCTCTTCATCGATTTTTTCCCGACTGGAACGGGAATCGAATCCGCCGTCGCCGGATTGGCGATCCATAGCTTCACCTAGCCTGGTGGTTAAGGCTATGAATCGCCAATCCGGCGACGGCGGGTTCGTTTCTCGTTCCAGTCTCGACGCCCTGGGCATACCACACAATGTACAAATTCATGCAATGGCAGGCAAAGAAAGCCCTTCAATTAATAACTGTGGGAGTGCTCTGAGAACACTAAGTTGAAGAGAGGCAGGCCAAGTTCCAATGCGAACGTCGAGCCACAAATAAAAAGAAGAAGAATCTCAGCCGTTTGTCAACCGATTTGGGTTCTCTTGGCGCCAAAATGAAAGCTACAACATCATAGTAGAATCCTACTAAATTTGATAACGATTGGACATTTGGTTACTGATATATTTTTCAAAGAGTACTTAGGAGTTATGTAACTGAACTTTATGAGATTTTTGACAAAGTGTATCATATTAAATATCTTTGCCATCTGTCAACCGATTTTGGTTCTCTTAGCCCCAAATAAAAGCTACAATACTACTTCGTAGCTAATTTAATCGGCTGATTAAGAGGTATTAGACAACGTGTAGGGTAGTGGAGGTATTTTGGACCACCTAACGAAGTGAGAAAACATTTTCACAAAATAAGTATAGTTTTGTGCTTTGATATAGTGTTTTCTGCTTGATACTAAATAAAACTATGTTCCCTTTTGTAAAAAAGCCAAACATATTGAAATTTTACGGGGTAAACCCCGAGAAATACTGAGAGTATTGATGGAATGTTGGCTGCTATTTTGGACCACTTGATTTAATTTTTTTCCCGTAAATGTATATATTTTGGCCCACCTCCATGAATTACAATTATCAAATGAAACTGCAGCATATTAGGTTTAGATAAAACAGATTTTCATAACTAAATGAAATTTTTTTTTTTTTACTTTTGAGAAAGGGCTCATTGAAATTTTACGCAACTGTTAGAAGATGGAAATTCTTCTTAACAAGTATAAATCGTATTTGTATGAAGTTACTATAGGGGCCACTAATTTTAGTCTCATATTAGACATTACACGCCTGTTAACACGACGCATGCTTCTCAGTTTTTTTTTTTTTCAAAATATGAGGGAGCCTTCATAAACTACGTCGTGATGATCGAAGAAGCTTGGAGGAGGAAGCAGTTTCTCACAAAAAAAAAAAAAAAAAAATCAATCAAAAAAATTGAGGCTATAAGAACACACGGCATAAAGGAAGGTATATGAGGAAGAAGTCAATATATGTGACATAATTTATAGACGTTCCCGTACGTTATGTTAGTGATCCATTTGATGACATTGATAATCAATTTTCGATTTTAAATTCGAAAATCTAATATAATTGCCCAAATACAGTGATTATTTTGGATTCAGATAATACTATAATAATTAAGTTGCTGATTATTTGAGCAGTGCAAAGAATGTGATATGTCTAATTAGAATTAAACATATTTATACCAATTTTATTATATTCCACATCGAAATGAATTCTCTTAATTCAGTGCAAAAATAAGTGTACAGATTGTTTTCTCTAATCTTTATTTAATTTTTCATCATTTGTTTGATTTTCTTCTTTTCATCGTTTTACTGTTATTTTTTATTTGACCCTAACTTCAGCTTCCTTCTTCTTTCCGTATTTGCCCGTTTTCTTATTGACCGTCTTCTGTTTGATTTTTCGTTCCTCAGCTCTCATTTGCTTTTCTTTGAGCTTCTTCTGTTTTTCTTCCACTTCTTTCTTCTTCTCTTCCGCTACAGCTTTGTGGTACATCAGTCTTCACCGAGAAGTCAGAACAGCTGGGCTCCTACGTTTGTATCTTTTTGTTCCTTTTCAATGAGGTGTCTCCGGTGAGTCCAGAAATCCAGATAGAAGACTATGGTTTTGGTCCTCATCCTTTGGTACTAGTGCATCTGCTTCTGGCTGACCATGGTCACTATGATTGGGGACTAGTTTTTCGTTCGCTGCTGCATCTTCCACAGGTGCTACATGGTCAATTTCCAAAATGTAGTGACCCTCCAACTTGTGTTCTGTTTCGTCGATTAAATATTCCGTTAATATTTCTTCGGTCGGTCCAGCGCCGTCTGTTAAGCGTTCGGCATTCCCTTCGGTTGCTTCGGAGAGATCTTGAGCATTTGCGTTGCAGTCTAGAGGTTCGAGTAACTTGAAAACCCGTGCGAGAATAAGGTCGTCCAGCGAGTCAAAATCGTCTGCATCACGAGTTTGATACCTTTCTCGACGGTCAGGTCCCATTAATTGAAGTATTTCTTCAGCTTTCCTTCGGTTAGCTGAAACCGTTTCGACAGAAGTAGCAGTAACATCATTTACAATCTTCGAATGACCTTCTGCAGATGGAACTGAGTTCGAATTTGAAAGTCGACAATCCACATTTGTGCTGCCCCCAATTTCAGCTTGCTCTTCTGGTTGAGTCGATAACGGATTTCGGACCAAGCACTTACAGTAGTCGGTTTTGTTCGCGTCAAACGGGAACAACCCGCAGCACTCAAACCCTTTCACGATATCTTTATCTTCAACCGCATCAATCGCTTTTACCAGAAGTGGTGAAAAGTTTTCGCTTTTCAGATATTTGTTCTCTTTTTTCAGCTTCCAATCTTGAACAACGCGAAGCCAAGCTGTTTTAAGGGGTTTGAATACTGCCACGTCCAGGGGCTGTAAAATTCGAGTACAATTTGGGTACAGGCATACCAGATGGATGCCCAACTTTCGACACTCATCAGCGGTCACCCAGGCCATATGTGAAAAGTGGCCATCAATGAAGTAAATAGCCGGGAGAGCATCTTCGACCATTTGTGGATGCAACACGTATCGTATGTACTTACGAAAACAATCCGTCGTCATCCATCCAGAATCAGTCTTCCCTATGCCCCAATCCACGGGCACACTTTGGATAACTTCAGTGGGAGTTTTTTGTACTGAAAAACTACCATTGGTGGGTACATTTTCCCATAGGCCGAACAGGTAAACATAACCGTTATGTTTTTCTTGGCTGGCCCCTGGTCAACTTTGTAGACGTTCTTTTGACCTCGCAAGGCGATCACTTTATCTACAGTTGGTTCGAGATAGAAACTTGATTCGTCGCGGTTCAGGACACACTTTGCTTTTCGAAGAATTTCTACTAGGCCCTCTTCCTGAAAAAGTTCATAAACTTCCGCGAACCACTTCCTTATATTTTGTTCCACAACATTGGCACTCGCATTAGTCACGCTTTCTGGCTTCCGGATTGCAAGCTCCTTGTGCCGGTTCATAAAACTTTGAAACCATGCCCGACCTGCAAGTCAAAGAAAAAAAAAAGTTAATTACACCACTCTTCAGTTCAAACTATGTTCACGTACTTGGTTTGCCAGTTTTGAAGTTACCCTTGTCAGGATGCTCCTCTATGTAGGCCGTAACCAAAGAATAAAAATATAAAGAATGCCCTCTCTTGTCAATTTCTATGTAAACTTCAAGCGACAAGACAAGTGGCGCTCTCTAAGCGTTTCAAGGTAGAAGCTCTATGTAACTGTGTTTGTGATTTGTCATAAGAGAAGGTGGTGTGCGTATGTTTTGGTATCCGCATACAGTTGTAACGGGATCGAGCCGTAACTGTAACCGAACTTAGCTTCTTATGAATCGAACTCGTTTCTGTAACCGACCTCCCCACTCACTTTCAAAATTGCAACCGAACTTCTTAATTCGCACTCGCAGTCTTAAAGATATGTCATCATTTCAATAGATTCACCAACACTTGTTAACACTACACCACTTTATTCTTCTTTTTAACAAAAATAATGTCTTACAAGAAAAACCCGACTAACTGACTCATTGACTAAATGCACTGAAAACTGAAACACCTGCTAACAGCCTAAACTAAACTGACTACAGAAACTTCTAGGAAAAAAAATAATATGAGGAGACCAGCAGTGGCAGCCGCCCCGATCCTTGGATCTGCAACCCTTTATATAGGGGTCCTCTCCCTAACCATCAACTCTTATTCTCCTGATCAAAGATTCTCCAGGACTCTCCCCATACCAAAGAGAAATTAATTTCACAATGCCCCCATGCGTAATTGATTTTTAATTACGCTCCTTTCTAATATTTGCATCTCCCCCATCCGTGAGAGCAATTCTAATCTCTCCCCTACACGGATGATCAATTTTCCCTATGCCCCCCATTTCGCCATCTCACATCTGCGAGATTAATTGAGCCTCCAGATCGAATGGCCAATTTATTCTCACCTCTGAGATTCGGACCTCCCAACAACTCTCCCCAAAACAGAATACAGAAAGGCTAAATCTCCGATGCATCATAGCATCCCCCATCCACATTCTCACATCTGTGAGACCATACCAAAATTCTGAGGAGAGCGAAATTACTCGCGAATTCAATCTCAAAATTTCTTCCCTTAGTGGCTGAGTCATCAAGGGCCACACCAACCATCATCATCCCCGAACTTGATTTTTCATGAACGCACCGGGCGATCGTAAATTTATAGTGTTTACTTTTCTTCGTCACCCGTCTTAGTTTTACGATCACTCATGCGTTAGAGTTTTCACGCCTTCTAAGCATGGATGCGTGGACGGTCGTCCATAAACATAATTTTACGATCCAATTATGATCGTCGTCTGTGATTACCTTTCTCTTTCGGGGAAGGTTATGCATTTCCAAGTTTTTTCTTGTTGCAAAAACAATCAGATCATTCTTCTCAACCCATTTTACGATCATCCCTTCATTTCCATATCGGCTTGAGGTTGCTGCATAATCAGCAAAAATCCTCGGCGTGTGAAGTCTTGTATAATTTACGACCCGAAAGAAAAAACCTGTAGTTCTAGCCTCCCGTCGTTAGCGATCGGATTTCTAGGCAATTGTTTATTTCATCAAGACAACCCTGTAGGTACTTGAATTTCGTCACCCCGAATACAGGCAGAGAAGGCTTCAACATATGTTGAAAACCATGCCCAATGTTTATGCCATAAATTAAAAGCCGAGATCCCAAAATGTTGGTTTCCCTTTCTCGAGTCATTCTTGAATTCCTGTCTCTTCTCCTTCTGGGCGCTTTCCGTCCGTGTTTCTAACAATTGGTGTCATTGTGCTCCACACATCGTGTGGGCTCAAGAAATCTTTTTCCTTTGGCATTCTTCATATCCCTTATTTCGTCATGAGCGAAAAATGCAAAATTGTTGCAATTGATTGGGGAAAAGGGTGACGTATGCCCCATTCCCGAAAAATGGCAAAAATTATCATCTTGGCAATAAATTGCTGAATCTCAATTCAGCGGTTTGTTGCATTCCCTTACTTTTCCCGCAAAAAATTAAGAAATTTCTTAAAATTTCTTAATTTTTTAAAATGTTGGTCCTGTTTCTGGTCCTATGAGGTTTTTTCGTTTTTCGAATAAGAGTTGATTTACATACTGCTTTGCTTCTGCTTATAAATATTATATTTATAGTGCTCTTGTTTTGTTTCTATTGAATCTGATTCGATAATATCCTTGGCTGACCATTTTCTAGCTAATGTTAATCCTTACAAGTTTTAAAACTAGATTATTATTCTTCTTCTTTCCTAATATTTTTTTTTTTATTTAACTAGACTCATACCTGTGATTCAAATGGCAACTGTTGACTCCGTATTCCGCTACCTCCTTCGCCTCGGAATTGTGATATAAATTACTTTGCTTTTTGATGAATCTCGATGTCTCGATGTTGTTGATCATGGCTGAGTCTTTCAGTGAGTCATTAGGGCAAAAACCAAGCATCTCCTTCTCGTTGCGTCGTTGTGTTTTTCGCTGATTATCATTAACTGTTGTGCGATCCCCATACTGCTTCTTTGATTTCTTCTTATGGTTGATCTCATTTGTTACGATATTTTCTCCTTGTCTGGGACTTCAATTCTACGTGATTCTTGAAACTTCTGCTTATTTCTGTTTATACCATGAGAAAAATCTTGTGCCCACTTGCTTTAACAGCTGTTCCATTGAAAACAGGATGTTCACGCATACTGTCCTTTTGATTCCAATTAATAGTCTTAAAATCATTGTGATGAAAAACGTATTTTGTTGGTTGTGTTTTTTTTTTCGGTATATCGATAATTGGTTCTTGCTGCCTTAGGATGCTGTTGAAATTTGCGTATGTGACGACAGCTTGAAAAATGTGGCTTTTTCTGCTGAAATGTTTGTTGTATCTGTCGTTTATGAATTTAATGTCATCCTTCCTCTAATTGGTTGTGTTGTTGATACTTGTTCAGCTAAGAACATTTTGACTATTTCTTTGGCGGAAATTGTTCGTTGCTAGTGGCAATTGCAACTTTTGGAGTTATGCTACTGTTGAACCATCCTTTATTACATGCCAGCTACAAGAATCTTGATGTTTTCTCGTCCGAAAATTGGTATTACATGAAATGGTTGATGTGTTTGGGAAAAATCATCTGATTTGTTTTAAAGTATTTGCGATCATTTTTCGTCCCAAGAGGTTGAAAACCGCGTATTGACTCTTTCTGCAACAATTTGCTTTGACTGTAGACGATATGCTCCGTTGACCCTGATGTTTGATGTTTGATGCTCAGTTTACCCTTCTGACCAACCTAATCGACTCGCCAATCATGAACTCGTTGTTGATGCTGGAACTTTTCTTTCAATTACCGTACATCCCTGTTAATACGGTTCCGATGTTTTCGTTGACCTCTGATTGATGATTTCTGGAACTTTTTCTTTCATATATCATACATCCATGTTTGTATGGTTGAAACTTGTTGCCTTTGAATTATTGTCTTATTATTCACACTTCCTAATGGCCTACGTTTTCTCTTGATTCTTATTCATCTAAAAGCTTCAAACGACTATTTTGGTTATTGATTATGAGCACTTTACAATTGATTTATTTTTATTGAACACACGTTTTAATGAATGGTTATGAAAAAAAATTCCAACAAATTCCCTTAATTGACAAAAACCATGCTAATTGAAATTTTCATCCCCCAGCATAAATAAAAAAAAAAAAAATAAAAAAATAATTCTCCAACATTTAAAATTGTTGGAAATAAAATAAATATCCCTTTCTAAAGATTTTTGTAAAATTCTTATTTAACACAGTTTATTAAAAAGTTTTCAACTTTAACATTTAAAAAAATAATTTCGCAAAAATAATCCCCACGTTCCTATATTTTTTTTATGTGACGATATTTCCTAATTTTGTACTTTTCGATAAAAGAGAACTTAGCTCTTACAATTGATCCTGAAAAAAAAAAAAAATATTTATGTTGGTTAGTCTGCTGATTTCTTACCCACTCGTTCTTAAACATCCACTGCACGATCGCTTCTTCTTCATCCCGTGTTCGTCGCCTTTGATCTTTTACATCTATCTCTCCTCTAGAACGTGTTTGCTGTTTGTACTGTTGAATAAGAAAATTGTGCTTTTCTATGCATCTTCCTTCTGTAGATAAATAAACAATTTATTAGATTTAATTTTTTTGATTTTAGCACTTTTCCTATTTTTCCCTTAATACATTGATTTCAGGCCATAAATTATCGATTCAATCATTGATGCATGTTCGAAGTGAATCTTTTTATTTACTCTTGATACTCTTATTATTCTTTTTTTATTGAAAATATGGAATAGGCAAGATTGACAGTCTTTTTCTTATCTTTGGGAGCAATATTTGGCTGTATATTTTTTTTTTTTTCATTCAAGAACTTCATCGTACTGTTACAGTACCGTACCTTGATGAAATCAAGAAGTTGTTTTTTTTTTTCTGGCGATAACTGGGTATACTAAACCTTTACCATTGCGTATTCATTTGGAATTGTTTCTTGTTTCATGGTCATGTTATTCATTCAAGAACTATTTGTATCACTGGATACAGTACCTTGACGAATCAGGAATGTTTTAATTCCTGGTGGTAGCTTGGTTTACCAGACCAGACCATCTTTTTTTTTTATTATTATTATTATTATTTTTTTCTGGACCTTAGGTATTTTTTTTTTTATGGCTCATTTGATATTCATTCAAGAACTATTTGTATCATTGGATACAGTACCTTGATGAATCAGGAATGCCTCATTCCTGGTGGTAGCTTGGTTTACCAGACCCTGCCATTTTCGTTTATTCTTGTACTTATTCTCATTTTTCTTATATTTGTGGATGTTTCATGCTTCATGGCATGCTCATTTTATTTATTATTATTGTCTTATTCATTCAAGAACTTTTCAGTATCGTAAGATACAGTACCTTGATGAATCAGGAATGTTGTATTCCTGGTGGTAGCTTGGTTTACCAATCGTTTGTCATTCTGTACCTTGGCAATGTGGAAAAACAAAACTGTCCATTTTCGTACTTTTCATTCTCAAACAGCTCGTGTCTATACCCTGCGCATTCATTCTGGTGTGCACCAACCTTGTCCAATCATTTCTTCCAACAAACAAACTTAAATAATTTGATAAAACTTTTTCATGATTTAGAATGTGGCATCATGGTACAGAATGTTACTTCTATTCGGAAATATATTCCTCAGATTCATTTGATCTTAATTCAGTGTTTTTATATTCATCCACATCATAGGTCCAATTATCTATCATGAATTCTTTAACGTCAATTTCCGATGACAGTTCTTCTTGCCATATTAAATCTTCATCTTCATCTATATCCATTGGTATGCCTTGGTCGAATTGATTTTTTTGCGAATTAGCATTTATCTGCTCTTCCAATTTTAACGGTGTCGTATCAGCCTCTGATTCTGAGTTTATATTTCGTTGTTCATTTTCTTGCCTTTCCAGATCTAAATTTTGATTATTTGAAATTTCATCGCATTGTGTAGCTTTTGATATGATTTTTTTAATTAGTCTGTCAATTTTGCCAACATGCTTTGGTACATTTATGATAGGAATTATTGATCCATTTTCAATAAATGCTTCCATAACTTCATCTACCTCTTTAAAAAATTTTACACATGCATCAATGTTTTTTATTCTGTTTGAACATTTCTTGCAAATTTTCCTAGTAACCATGTCACTAAGATACGATCCTTTCCCTAGATACCCCACAATCAGATTATTGAGTAATAAATCCGTTTGTATATCTATAAGGCCTCTTTTTTGTCTAAAACACAATCTACAAATGGATAACGCGTTCAAAGCAAATATGCGATCGGTTGGAGTACTCATTTTTTTTTTTTTAAACACTTACCTGATAAATACCCTTTGTGGTGTACCTAAAAATGTTTTGTTTTTTTTTTTTTTTTTGGTTTTAATATTATTTATTTTTAATATTCTTGTATATATACAATATTTAGTTTTAATTAGATCAATGTCTTTGTTATTAACACGGAAAACAAATATTCCCAAATTAGAATCTTTATGTATTAGCTGTAGTAAAACTGAATAATATTGAGAGAGAAAATTATTATAGTTATAAAAATATATTATGATATACAGTTATTAATATAAATTTAGATAGTTATTTTGTGTTATAGTTAATAAAATTTTATATAAGAAAGTTAAACGATTATTATTATTAGTATTTATTTGGGACACTTTACCACCCCTGTGGCATTTGTGTCCGGAGTTAAATGATGGTTAAATGTAAATAAATTATGTTAAACGATTAATGTATATATATTTGGTTTTTTTTTCCTCTTCCCTTTTTTTCTTTTTTTTTTTTTAATATAATATAGTTATTTCTGCAATTGTTTAGGATAAAGACGAACCAGCCAAGGGCTGAAAGTCTCTTTAATATTGCTGTGTGCCTTCAAAATGCAAATATCAAATGCGGGAGCACCAAATGCGGTAAGATTTTCTAACAAGTAACCCGATGTCAGCGGGAGCATTTGAAACCTAGGTTGGTGATATTGACTATGGTTGCTAAGTTGCCTTTGGTAACACTGTGTTACCGCGTTTGAAGCGCATTTGGGCACCGTTTGCATCTTGAACGTACACTGCAATAAAGACAAATCAGTCAATCAAATTATTTCTGCAACGATATTTTTATTATACAATTATCTTTCATTACGTAACTTACTTCAGTTTTACGCTATGGGTATGTCTATATTGGGTTAGATTTTCAAATTTTAAAATATGAATGCCTAATCGTTATATTTTCGCAAACGATTATTGTGTATTTTTTTTAATTTTTTTCCATTTTTTATTATTGTGGTTTGCTCACTCGGCAGGTCTACAACTTCATACGGGCCTTTCCACAATTCTTGCAGTTTTTTTCCTGCTCCAATTGGGTTGGTTTTTACTAAAACTAATTCTCCCCACATCGGCTGCCAATTATTAGTTTGTCGGTCGTAAATTTCTTTTCGTGTAATTTTAGAAGCAACAAGATTTTCTTTGGCCTTGCCATGAACATTTTTGAAGTTTGCTTTCAATTCTTCCGAGTAGTCTGCATAATTTAGTTCATTGTTATTTGAACAATAAACTGAATTTGGGATTCTCGCTTTTCTCCCGTAAAGTAATTCATACGGGGAATAGCCTGTCGAAGAATTGATTGTCGTATTATACTCGAACGAAAAAAATGGTAGTAATTCGTCCCAAATTAACGGATTACTTACAATGTACTGTCTGAGGTAAATTTTCAATTCCCGGTTCGATCGTTCCACTAAATTAGCTTGTGGATGATATGCACTCGTGGTAATCTTTTTAATTTTTAAAATTTTGCACACATTTTTCATTAATGAACTTACAAAGTTTGAACCGTTATCGGTGACTAATTCTAATGGAGTACCGAAACGACAAATAAAATTTTCAACAAATGCTTTCGCAACTGTGTAACTTTCCTGATTTTTCATTGGCACCACTGTTAAAAATCTTGTCAAATCATCTTGTATTACTAAACCATACCTATTCTTTTCTTCGGACACTGGTAAAACCACAATATCCATATAGATTTTCTGAAATGGTTCTTCTGAAGTTGTTGTAATTTTCATTGGTATTCGATTCGCCGGCCATATTTTATTTTTCTGGCATGAGTCGCATTGTCTAACATAGTTTTGAATATCTCTTTTCATATTTTCCCAAATAAATAATGGTCTTAAACGTTTAAGCATTCTTTCGCTTCCAACATGTCCTCCAAGTGGGGCATCATGGAATTCTTTCAGGACTGTTGCTCTATTTTCTGGTTCCACAAACATTCTGTCTGAATCAGAACTATACAAATGAAAAACTTTATTAAACTTTTTTGCAATATGGCATAATATGTCAAAATCTTGCGACGATTTTATTTTTCTGAAAGAGATTATTTGAATATTAGTACCAGAATTGGAAAAATCCACATTATTTCGTAGGATACTTCTCAAAGTATTGAATAACTTTCTAGATTCTAAAGCAGATTGTTTAGAACCATTTAGTATAATTCCCCATATCTTATCTTTTGGCATGGAAATTACTTCGCCTGAAAGAAAATCTTTAAATCCATGTGGTAGATCAATTAATTCCTGCAACTCTTTGAATGCAGTTCTGCTATTTAGAATTGCTATTGTAGCATCCACCTCGTTCAATTTCATTTTATTTTTATTAAATTTGAGCAAATTATAATCAACTTCTGAGTCAAAAATTTCTTTCTCATCTTTATTTTGCTCCACCTCTAATGAATCATCAAAATTAATATCAATGTTCATTAGGTCGTTAAATGCCGTATCATCGTCATTGCTTTGCATCTGGTTTTGATTTTGATTATCATCAGATTTTTCTTTGTCATCAGGCTTCACTGCATCACATTTGTTTTCTGATAATTGTGTTGGAGGATGAACAATACTATTCTGGTTTTGGCATCTCTTTTGGAATCGTGTCAAAACTCCAATTAAATTAGACTCTTGTTTTGGTGCTTCTTCATCATTGTATTGTTGAGAATTGGTTTCCTTCTCAACTTTTGGCTGTTCAAGCCTGGATAAGAAATCTGCCACGACATTTTCTTTACCTTGCTTGTATCTGATTTCACAATTTAGTCCCTGGATTTTCAACCTTAGTTTAGAAAGGGTTGAAGAATTTTCTTTTAGTCTCCATATGGCAATTAATGGTCTATGATCCGTGTACACAATAAATTTTTGATTGAAAACAAAATGTTTAAAATATTCAATAGCCCATACAATTGCAAGCAATTCTTTTTCAATTATATAGTACCGAAGCTCGGCTCCAATTAATGCTCTACTCGCATAAGCAATTGGATGATCAGTTGTTTTCTCATTTGAGAGAACTGCTCCAATAGCATAGTCACTCGCATCTGTGGTAATAACGAAAGTATCCTGATAATTTGGACGCACTAATATTGGTTCCGATATTAAACATTCTTTTAACTGATTGAATGCTACATCACATTCGTCCGTCCATCTAAATTTTACATTTTTCTTAAGCAGATTGTTCAACGGTTTCCGCTTATCTGCCATATTAGGAATGAATTTTCCATAAAAATTTACCGTTCCTAAAAATGATCGAACACCTTTAATTGTTTTTGGTTTTTCCATCTTCTGAATAGTTTTAATATTCTCATCTGTAGGTCTAATTCCATTCTTATCAATGATATGGCCTAAGTATTTTATCTCTGTTTTGAGAATATTGCATTTCTCAGGCTCTATTTTCAAATTATTCCTTTTAAGAGCTTCTAGAACTTTACATAAATTCTCATTATGTTCCTGAATTGTTTTTCCAAAAATAACAATATCATCCAGATACACAAAAGCTTTGACTGGTTGAATTTCGTATAAAATTGTATTCATTAATTTTTGAAAAGTTGATGGACTGTTTTTCAAACCCATTGGCATGCGATTGAATTCAAAGTGTCCCTTAGATGTTGAAAATGCTGTTTTAGAAGCATCTTTTGGGTTAATAGGAATTTGATAGAATCCTGACTTAAGATCGATTGAAGAAAAATATTGGCTATCTCCAATGTTATCTAAAATTTCATTGATTAGTGGAATCGGAAACACATATTGTTTTGTTATCGTATTTAGTGCTCTGAAATCTACTACAATTCGATATCGCTTGTTACCATTAGCGTCATCCTTTTTGGGCACACATAAAACTGGAGCATTCCACGGACTCTTGCTTGGTTTGATTATCTTTAATTTCAGCATCTCATCAATTTGTTCATCAATGTGCCTTTTTGTGGACTCTGGCATTCTATATTGCCTTTTATTTATTGGTATATTCGTCGTTGTTTCTATTTCATGAGTTGCCATGTTCGTGTAAGTTAAGTCATCGCCTTCTATGAAAAACAGATTATTGTAGCGTTTTATGATACATTTGATTTCATCCAACAACCCATTGTTAAGGTGTTTCAAATCCACAATGCTTAGTATTTTGTTCATTCGTTCTTGACCTTTTAACATTTGGCAGCTTTTGTGTTCCAATAAATCATAATCTCTACCACTATCCAAATCCAATTCCCTTGTGACTTGATAATCCTCTTCTTCGTTTTGTAAATCCATGCTGTTAAAATTTTGGATTTTATAATTCTCATGTCTTGCATTAAAATTTATTGCATTTCGCTTAGCCATTGTTTCCACTTCCGATTGCGTGTTGTTAAAGAAAGAGATTTCATTATTGCGATTATATTGACGATTTCTTAGATTGTTACTGATCAGTTCTTCCTGTTGGTTATTGCTGTCTCCACATTTTTTTAATGCAATATAGTCAAAATTTTGACTAACAAAGACAGTGTGCTGTTTTATGAAATCTGCACCAATTATTCCCGAAACTGGGAGATTTTCAACGACGTAAAATTTGGTATCAAAAACGGAATTTCCCACAAGTAGTTGCAGTTTTGCTGATCCTATCGATGAAATAGAAGTGTTACAAATACCTGTTATTAAGATTTTGTCCTTTCGATTTATGTTATAGACGCCGCACGCATACAAACACTTTTTTAAAATCAGGTTTCTGCATGCTCCTGTATCGAGAAGATAGTTTACATGACAATTTGGTCTGTTTAATGTGGCAATTTTCAAATGGAACTGCTTTTTCCTTGTAAAAATAATAGATAGAATTTCATAAGGCTGTTGAAATTCTGAAAGCATTTTTGCTTCATTATTTTGATCTCTTGATGTGTAAATGCTGGGGCCAACTGTCTCTTTGTTGTAATAATAATTGTGTTGAATTGGGTTGCGCCCGTTTCTAAATTTTCTTTGTGTATGGGGTTTTCGGACGCTTGTATTATTAAACGCCCCATAAGTTAGTTTTTTTGATCATATCTTTGGTTTCCATATCTGCCATTATATGATCTATTAAAGTTTTGTGGATTGTATCTTCGTTCTTGATTTGCAGATGATAATTGTTGATAATTATTGTTTCGGTTTCGATTTTCATTTACTTCATTGCTAAAATTTCTAAAATTATTATTTTGTCTCAATTGATGGTATGAATTGTTATTAAAATTCACTTTAGAGTTCATGTTTCCTTGAAATCTGTTGTCGTTTCTAAGATTTTGTTGCGAATTATTGAAATTTCTTCGGAATGCATTAGATTCCATTTGTCCGGTCGTTCTCTGCCAAGGTTTACTGGTCTGATAATTCGAGGGATTCTGCCTCGAGTAATATTGACCCGAAAAATTAATGTTACGAAGCCTTTTTCCTATATCTTCCATTTGTTCACATTCAACAAATTCTTCTTCCAAAAACAGCAGAAGATCGGCAAAAGATGATCCGCGCTGTGTTTTAGCGAGCAGTTTGAGATGAGAGCTCCTTAGACCACTAAGAAAATGGATTTTCAAGCTTTTTTCCGCAAACGATGGTTGAAGTTGTCCTGGTGGTTCAATTGATCTTATTGCTTCCAGTATTTTGAAACCTCGTTCTTTGTAGCTTTTGAAAGATTCCTGAAACCCTTGTTCCAGTTTTTCAATTTTCTGCAATATTTCTTCTGCAGTAAGTTTTGCTGAAAATTCCCGAATTAAATTTCGTTTCACTTCCAACCAGGATGGGCCTTGAATTCGGCTTGTATATGCCGTTGCCTTTCCTTTCAATTTGAGTAGCACTATGTTTATGAGTGGTGCATGATTAGCATTGGCAGGAAATTGATTTGCAAAAAATTCAATCTGATACAAAAATGGATTCAATTCTTCAGGCGAACCATTGAATTCCGGAATGCACTGGAAAGCTAGTTGCATTGGAAAATTGTAATTAACTGCTGCAGAAATGCCTGGCTGGAGTGGTAAATTTGAGCTGCCTGCTGCAGAATTTGCTAATAAAACATGTTTGTATTTATCATTCAGTAAATTGGCAAAATCTTGATGTGAAATATTTTGTGGATTGTAATTTTTTTGTTCGCTAGGGCTATCAGTCTGTTTTGAATCCTCTTTATCTGTATGAGTCGAAATGTTAGATATTCCTTTTGCTCCTTCATTATCTTCATTATTTTGTACGTTTGTTTCAGATGTGACTTTTAATATTTTGTTGTTATTCAAAATCATCAACGCCTCCTCAACTTTTCCTTTCACTCTTTTATATTGTTCTGAATATTTAGTCTTTTGTGCTTCATCCATTTTATTAACATTCTTTTTGAAGATTTTATCAAATTCTTCAAACCATCCTGTAAAATAAGATATTTTTTCTTCCGTATTTTCGGCAGATCTTGGCCTGTTAATACTTTTCTTAATATTCAACAATTCTTCGGAAATAAAAGTTTCAATAGTCTCCATATTCGACATATTTGCAAATTTTTAAGATTCTTTTCGTGGAGAAAAAAAAATAAGGGAAGATTAAAGCTTAGACAAAATACATAGATTAGATAAATTATTACTCACCAAAAGCAAACTAGTGATTGACGCATTTTAAACACTCACAGTAGTCCGTGTTTCTAATAAATAACAAGGATGTCACTTTATTACTTCAAATTGTTCTTACACAGTACAATTGTTCTTATACCAACTTAAAAAAATGTTTCTTGATTTGTTTTGAAAGTTTCTTCTTGATGAGTCTTTTACTTTAACGTGTTGTAAACTATTACCACTGTTGTTTTAATTGTACGTAGTCCGGTTTTTTTTTATTATTTGCACAGTTTCGCACACCAATAAAAAGGTAAAACCACCTTGAAAGGCCTAAAGAGAGTTTAAAAAGAGTTTATTCACTTTTTATTCGCGCCTAAACAGTTCCTTAAATTGCACAGTTTTGCACCAGTCAAAAATGACGCACCAAATTTCATCTAAATCTGAAATTCTTTTCCGCTGTCACCATCTGTAACGGGATCGAGCCGTAACTGTAACCGAACTTAGCTTCTTATGAATCGAACTCGTTTCTGTAACCGACCTCCCCACTCACTTTCAAAATTGCAACCGAACTTCTTAATTCGCACTCGCAGTCTTAAAGATATGTCATCATTTCAATAGATTCACCAACACTTGTTAACACTACACCACTTTATTCTTCTTTTTAACAAAAATAATGTCTTACAAGAAAAACCCGACTAACTGACTCATTGACTAAATGCACTGAAAACTGAAACACCTGCTAACAGCCTAAACTAAACTGACTACAGAAACTTCTAGGAAAAAAAATAATATGAGGAGACCAGCAGTGGCAGCCGCCCCGATCCTTGGATCTGCAACCCTTTATATAGGGGTCCTCTCCCTAACCATCAACTCTTATTCTCCTGATCAAAGATTCTCCAGGACTCTCCCCATACCAAAGAGAAATTAATTTCACAATGCCCCCATGCGTAATTGATTTTTAATTACGCTCCTTTCTAATATTTGCATCTCCCCCATCCGTGAGAGCAATTCTAATCTCTCCCCTACACGGATGATCAATTTTCCCTATGCCCCCCATTTCGCCATCTCACATCTGCGAGATTAATTGAGCCTCCAGATCGAATGGCCAATTTATTCTCACCTCTGAGATTCGGACCTCCCAACAACTCTCCCCAAAACAGAATACAGAAAGGCTAAATCTCCGATGCATCATAGCATCCCCCATCCACATTCTCACATCTGTGAGACCATACCAAAATTCTGAGGAGAGCGAAATTACTCGCGAATTCAATCTCAAAATTTCTTCCCTTAGTGGCTGAGTCATCAAGGGCCACACCAACCATCATCATCCCCGAACTTGATTTTTCATGAACGCACCGGGCGATCGTAAATTTATAGTGTTTACTTTTCTTCGTCACCCGTCTTAGTTTTACGATCACTCATGCGTTAGAGTTTTCACGCCTTCTAAGCATGGATGCGTGGACGGTCGTCCATAAACATAATTTTACGATCCAATTATGATCGTCGTCTGTGATTACCTTTCTCTTTCGGGGAAGGTTATGCATTTCCAAGTTTTTTCTTGTTGCAAAAACAATCAGATCATTCTTCTCAACCCATTTTACGATCATCCCTTCATTTCCATATCGGCTTGAGGTTGCTGCATAATCAGCAAAAATCCTCGGCGTGTGAAGTCTTGTATAATTTACGACCCGAAAGAAAAAACCTGTAGTTCTAGCCTCCCGTCGTTAGCGATCGGATTTCTAGGCAATTGTTTATTTCATCAAGACAACCCTGTAGGTACTTGAATTTCGTCACCCCGAATACAGGCAGAGAAGGCTTCAACATATGTTGAAAACCATGCCCAATGTTTATGCCATAAATTAAAAGCCGAGATCCCAAAATGTTGGTTTCCCTTTCTCGAGTCATTCTTGAATTCCTGTCTCTTCTCCTTCTGGGCGCTTTCCGTCCGTGTTTCTAACAATTGGTGTCATTGTGCTCCACACATCGTGTGGGCTCAAGAAATCTTTTTCCTTTGGCATTCTTCATATCCCTTATTTCGTCATGAGCGAAAAATGCAAAATTGTTGCAATTGATTGGGGAAAAGGGTGACGTATGCCCCATTCCCGAAAAATGGCAAAAATTATCATCTTGGCAATAAATTGCTGAATCTCAATTCAGCGGTTTGTTGCACAGTCAGTAACGCACACTACCGCATCAAGGTTGAACTTTCATCCGCAAATAGCGCAGCGGTAGTGTCCCCCCGAACATCAGCGGAGTGGGCATTCTTGATATTCTTATTCTTTGCCGTAACGCTGCTCATAACACGGTATTTAGTAACTGGAAAACCTTTACGAGACATTTTAATGATCCAATCGGCCAGGTCTTTTTCTTCCGCCGTTCCAAGAGCAGTGGGTGGCCCTGTTCTTCCCTGCCCTTTGCACCGTGCTCCCAAGCGAAATTTGATGGTGGATCGAGGAACTCTGTTCCGGAGGCAGGCCCTACGATCAGGAACTCCTTGTCGGATTTCTTGCAAGCACTTCCTTACATCTCTGAATATGCCTTCTGGCGTACACCTTTCTTGGTTTTCGCCATCTGGAAAACAACAGAATGATTCCGTAAAGTTTCATTAGTAGTTTACATCCATTTATAAAAGTTAAATCATAATAAATCATAGAAATAATTACCTGGAGAACACTGAACGCTGTTGGTCTTCTCGTCAGAACAAAACTGCAAGTTGTCAACAAAGAGCTGTCAGCGCGCAGCTGCAAGGGTGGGCCAAAATTTGTCCAGTGCAGATAACGGAGAACATATTTTGGCCATGCCTCAAAATGCATTTTTAACATATTGTACTTACTGTTTTTAACTCAACAACAGAAAATATATAACTCTGAAAAGCATTGAATACATTTACGTATTTCTATAAATATTATCCGAGAAAAAATAAGCTTTTGAAGTTGACTTCAACATTGTCGTCTTCTATTGATTCGGAGTCAAACCACTGAGACTGTGGTACTGCGCAAACTATTTTTCAATTTTCTAACACTAAATAAAACAAATCACTTGGAACAAATGTGACAGACGATCCATTTTGAGTCACTTTATACGCTTCATTCGCGAGTAACAAGCTTCTTGACAATTTTAAGTTATAAATTGTTAGAAAAGGTACAAGGTGGGCCAAAATACCTGCCCGGGCCAAAATACCTCCACTACCCTACAACAATAATTTTAATAAGTGTAAGAAGGGTTCTGTTCACCATAGGTGTATTAAATTGGGTTTGTATTGCAACAGTTGATTAAATCAATTGTTCAAAAATCAATTATTTATGGAAACTTCTGATTTATTTATGCATTTTCTTATTTGTTTATGGAATTTTTAGAATTTATTACTGCTTACACCCCTGTTTTTCACTTTGACTTTTCGAATTAGGCTGATACAAATTTCGATTTTCTCTTATGTCACCGCCCCCCTGGAAAATTTTGGTCGAAATTCAACATTTTGAGGGGGGACACCAATAAATTATTCAAGAAATTTTAAAATTTTAAGGTGAAATTAGAGTTGCACAGAAAATTCCTTAACAAATCCGATGAGTTTATAGATTTTGCCGAATTGTTTGGGTATTTCTTCGTCAAATACATTTATTATTTATTGTCCTCCCCCTTAGCGAGCAAACGAGTATTGTGACAAAAGAAGAAAATGGGATTTGTTACGGCCTTATTTATGGAAAATTTTGTATTTATTATGGTAAACGTTCCATTGTCTGCCCGAGTTTGAGCGAGTTGCTCGGTCACGTTTGACCAAATGCTTGAGTGTGGTATGTTGGCACTTTCAAGGGCACATTGATTGAGAACTTATCATTTTTGTAACTTACCAAAACGGCTGTATTTGGTATAATAACTGTTTTATTCAGTATTCCATTTTCATTAAGGTCCGGCATGAAATGAAGCAGTCTTCGGGAGTTGTATGATATAGTTGAGTTTTCTTCATGAAAAACAACGTTATGATGGTCTAGTGTTTCTCGATACACTATGGGTCCAATCTCCTCGAAATTTAATTGATCGTCTATATTATTCATCCATCTCTCAGCATTTGTAACAGAGAACACATATACCTTGCAAGTTACCTGAAACGATTTGTATAATGATTAGGATAAGGGATTAGGATTTTGAAATAGGTAGGGAAGTGGAACCATCTCACAGGGGTCCTATTTTGGGCACTTTTCTGCTATAACTCAGCCAATTTTGAACCAATGAATTAACTACATCGGCTGTTTTCCTACTCTCCGCATCGACCAATGTGGCGCTAGCTTCTATGCGCGAAAAATTGCTAAAAGTAAATCGCAAAAATATTGTATGGCGAATACCATCTAAAGGCAAATTCTTCAAAGTGGAACACATTATTCGAAAAATTTGGTAGTGGTTGTGCACAATGGTGACTACTATTAAGCCTACCAAATATTTTTTCGGGAAAAGCTTTGTATTTCAAGTAATTCAAGTTTAGATGCATTTCGCCATACAAAATTAAATTGATTTATTCCTGCTGATCAATAGTATGGGACAAATATCGAATCCTCGCTCCAGTCGACTTTTTAGATCCCATTTAGGTCCCATATGAACTGTGCAAAATTTCAGCGCAATCGGTGAAACTATAATTTAGCGCAAGCGGTTCAAAGTTTTCAAAGGATTTACTATGGGAAAAGTTACACTTTCAGATAAAAAATCCCAAAGGTCGTCCCTTGTCTCCTTAATTCAAATCGATCAATGTTTCTTGTTGAAAAATCAATTATGAAACTTTCCTTCGAAGACCGCAAAACAATTGGATGCTTGTGTTAAAAGTTATTGATTTATTACCGATTAGTGATCCAATGAACGGCTTTTTGTTTTGTTTTATTAGCAGCACTGTAGCTGCTGCCTTGGCTGCTGCTGTTTCTGGGGGTGGTGATGCCTCCCGCCACCCCATGCAACAACGGCAGCAGCAGTGCTGCTGATAAAATAAAACAAAAAGCCGTTCGTTATATCACTAATCGGTAATAAATCAATAACTTTTTCCACAAGCATCCAATTGTTTTGCGGTCTTCGAAGGAAAGTTTCATAATTGATTTTTCTACAAGAATCATTGATCGATTTGAATTAAGGAGACAAGGGACGACCTCTGGGATTTTTTATCTGAAAGTGTAACTTTTCCCATAGTAAATACTATGAAAACTTTGAACCGCTTGCGCTAAATTATAGTTTCACCGATTGCGCTGAAATTTTGTACAGTTCATATGGGACCTAAATGGGATCTGAAAACGCGACTGGAGCGAGGATTTATTTTTTCCATACAAGCGTGTACCATACTACTGATCAACTGTGGCTGCGCGCAAAGCGGGTAGTCCATTGACACAATTTTTAGAACGCGATGAGATACGTATAGTATCTAGCCGAGAACAAAATTTCAAGTCAATTGGTTTGGAATTGATTGAGTTATAGCGAAGAGTGCCCAAAAAAAAAAAAAAAAAAAAAATAGAGACGAACCAGCCAAGGGCTGAAAGTCTCTCTAATAAAGACAAATCAATCAATCAGTGCCCAAAAAACCGGCCGCTGCCCAAGTGGTTCGCTACCCTACCTAGTTCAATACTACGATTTAACTCCTAAACTACCAAGGGTCCAAAAAAAGTCGGAAGTCCAACTTTGACAAGGCATTTCTCGGCCGTTTTTCAACCGATTTCAAAACTTTTTTTTTGCGATGGAACCGGACAGGTTTCAAGATCATCGTCCATTTGAAAAAATATAAAATAGATGCGTCTACCCAAAGTTATTAAGCAAAAGGCACTTCCTAGTTTTTTTGAGAGCGCATTTTTTGCGCACATTGATCAATAAATCAAAATTTAAAGCGATGACATATGGTTTTTTCGACTCTAAATCATGCGTACAGCTGGAGTGAACATGTTCATGCAAAATTAGTGATTTTCCAGTACACTGAAATTTTACATTACTCAAAAAACTGCTAAAATACCCTATTTTTCACATAAAATAAGCAATAAATCAAAATTCAAAGCGATGACATATAGTTTTTTTGGTCTTAAATTGTTCGTAGGATTGTACTCGACATTTTTGATGA
Organism: Aedes albopictus; assembly: GCF_035046485.1. Taxonomy (NCBI): domain Eukaryota; kingdom Metazoa; phylum Arthropoda; class Insecta; order Diptera; family Culicidae; genus Aedes; species Aedes albopictus. The sequence goes on along the minus strand of NC_085137.1, from coordinate 279,197,122 downwards.
ACAATGAAAATGTTCTAACTACACTCTTATTTTGTTTTACCCGGAAAACTACGGAAATTCCATACTTTTCACACAAAGTAATCAACAAAACTAAATTTATAACGATAACATGTATTTTTTTAGCCTTGAAATGTTCGCAGCAGTTTGGGGGACATACTTGAAGAATAAAAGTGATGTTTTCATTACACTCAAATTTTGATTCACTCAAAAATCAACGAAAGTACCACATTTTTCACGCAAAGTGGTTAACAAAAATAATAGCTTACAATGCAAAGTAGTTTTTTGCCTTTAAATTATTCGTGAAAGCGTACTGGACGTTATTGATGAGTAAAAGTGACGTTTTCACGACACACTTAATTGATTTTACTCGAAAAGCTACAAAAATGCCATAATTTTTATACAAAACAGTCAATAAAACAAAATTTAAAGCCATAACATGTAGTTGTATGGCCTGAAATTTTCCGTTACAATGTACTGGACCTGTTTTTGATAAAATGTTGATGTTTATAATACACTAATATTTTGTTTTATAAAAAATGTACGAAAATACCACAAAAAAGCGAATAAGTCAAAATTAAAGTAATAATATGTAGTTTTTCAACTTTGAATTTATCGTAGTAGTTTAGTGGATTTATTTGAACAACCCAAGTGATGTTTTTATTACACTTATATATTATATCACTCAAAATACTAGGAAAATACTGAGGGATGCGGACTCAACTTTTTTAGTCATTCAATTTGAGCACGTATCTTTTCATCCAGTGCTCCCCGTTGTTGAGTTGCTTATCTCTATGGAGATCAATTTCATAGTACACGCATGAACTACTCCACACAAAATTTAAACATACTGATTGCAGCAAAAGTTACAATTAAACATAAATAATCAGCTGATTGTGTACCACATGGACTTGGAAGAATAATATTACAAATTTTGGGTAAGTTTTACACGTGATTTTCACACGTTTCAAACGTTTTTTGCACATGATGACAAAGTTTGTGTGTCATTGAACGTTTCACTTGCTTTAGCGTGACTCAGCAAACAATTTGTGTATCCAGGCACACTCTGATCATTTTGGAGGTTTGGCAGCAGCCAGGCTGCTGTCAAATTTCAGTCCGCAATCCTCAGGGAAAATACAACATTTTGTATTCAAAGTAGTCATCAAATAAAAATTGGAGTCAATGCATTATAGCTTTTTTTTGCCATGAAATTATTTGTAAAAAAGTACTAGACTTGTTGACTGTGACTCAAACTACTCAAATAAAGAGAACTTACTATGCGCAGCATATGGTCACATGTTGATTTACCGTAAAAATATATTTTTACACAGATAATGATTTTTGATATCTGAGTCTCTGAATCTCAGTGCTTTTAGATTTTAACTCATGTTGATACAATAAATTAACCTAACATGTTTCATACGGCTTTTTCCATCACGCTGATACTCTTTGCGTTGCAATCTGTAATATTTTTTGAGATTTAATATGTTTTTCAGAGCACTATAAAAGTTTCCCCAAAATGAAAATGTGATTCTCGCTCATATGAAAAAAATATTGATGACCCAAAACAATTAAAACTGACCAATCCTTATATTGCAATCATAACTGAGGAATAATATTATCAAAGTTATTCCTTTTTACGGTATTGCTTCAGAAACTTTTCTATATACATTTGTTTTTCAGCAATTTCCCAAAAGGTGCACTGAATGGAGGAACGCTGGTTTCCATCCGGAGTTTCTCCCGGGATTTCTCTTAGAGATTTTCAGAGTTCTTTCATAAATTTTCTAAATATTTCCTACCTGAGCTTTTTTCCGAGATTTCCCAGTTCTTCTCAGGATTTCTTCCGAAGTTTCTCTTGCGTTCTTCATTGCAGAATTTCTCGCAAAAATCACGTGGATTCATTCTGACATGTCTCCGGGAATTTACAACAATGAAATTTGTAGGTTATCTCAGGCAGGAGGTTTTCCGAGAAACACTCATAGAAAAGTACAGTACTGGACGCATTGACCAATTTTCAAAAAAAAAATGCCTAAGTTTGGAGTTCCGTATTTCAGCTTCTAGAGCACGAACTCCGAGAGTAATCTCAGGTGAAACTTCAAAAAACTCTCGCGAGAACTTTTATAAAATATCCCGAATGAAACTTCTGTAGAAATCCGGGGAGAAACTCCAGAAAAAAAAATCATTGAAATTTCTTAAAACTTCTGGAGAAATCCCAGAATCAATTCCTTCAGAAAACTCGTGAAAAACTCCTTTAAAAACCGGGAGGAGCCTTAGTTGAAATCCCAGCAATAGTTTCTGTAAATACCTTAGAAATCCCAGGAAAATCTCATGGAGAGAAGTACCAAGAGGAATACCGAAAGAAATCGCGGAAAACCTTCAAGGAAAATTCCAAGAGAAACTCTAAGAGTAATTCTACGACAACATCTAAGGTATATTCCAGGAGAAAAGAGAATAAATTCCACGAAAATTTGTTTGGGCAAAACGCAGGAGGAAAAATCCAACGAGAGACTCTGAGAGCAAACATGGGAAAACCTCTGGAAGAAAATCTATAGGATTCCCATGAAAACCTTCAGGAGACAATATTTGGATTTCAGAAATCCTGCAATATTCTCCAGGAATTTTTCCGGAAACAGCTGTTTGAATCTAGGGTAAAAACGTCGATAGAAATACGAAAGAATCTCCGAGAGGAATTTGAAAAGGAATCCCAAGAAACAGGAATGAAAGAAGGCTGAAAATCTCTCTAATAAAGACACATAACCTAACCTTAACTTTGGAAACCAGTTAAGTTCGTAACTTTTTTCATTTTCACGGGATTTCCGTTTATTTTTTGGTGGTTGCTACTGCATGTTCAGGAGACGCAAATGGATTCAAATAAAAACATATTTAAAAAAATCCCTGGTGGATTTTCGGTTTGCCTTGTATTTTTTTCAGGTAGCAGATAACTTGAAACTGGTACAAAAAATCAGTAATAGAAATCTGCATGTGTTTGTTTTGAATTTTGTGTTATTGGCTATTTTGTGTGAAAAATATGGACATTCGTGATTTTTTAGTAAAACAAAATGTGGATGTGATGTAATCATCAAAATTTTATCAAATACATGTCTAGTACATTCTAACGGAAATTTTTAAGACTAGCAACTACATGTCATTGCTTTAAATTTTGTTTTATTGACTATTTTGTAAGAAAATTATGGTATTTCAAAAACTTGTTTGGTAAAATAAATTAATAGTGCAATGAAGGCGGTATTATTGTTCAATGTTCATCATTTCACGAAAAAAATCAAGGCAAAAAAAACAGAATGCATTGCCTTATATTTTTATTTGTTGACTACTTTGTGTGAAAAATGTGGTATTTTTCTAGTATTCCGAGTGGAATAAAATATTAGTGTCATAAAAACAACACTAGGGTTGTTCAAATAAATCCACTAAACTACTACGATAAATCCAAAGTTGAAAAACTACATGGGTCATTCCACGCCAAGTGACCGACCGCTTGCAATCGACCATCACGGATTTGAACCGAATTTGGCTGAAACATTTGTTTAGATGGAAAAAGAAAAAATCCAAATTTTGGTGCCGATCGGATCACCCTCGGCCCGTGGCAGCACCCCTCGTTTTGGCCGATAAGAAAATTATCCCCTCTTTCTTTTCTTTTTATCATTGAAACGATTGCACCTACAGATTTTCGACCTTCGGCTTTCTTAAAGGAAATCGTTCAGGGAATCCAGAAAAAATATTATTTTTTGATACAGTGTTGCCAGATATCATATTTTTCAATTTTAAATTTAAAAATCGATTTTTCTCAAAATACGTATATTTTGATTTTAAAAATTTTGATTCCATCGTGTTTATCAGACGTTTTTCTATCGAAAAAGCTTAACTCCCCAAAGTAATTTGCGTCGTTCCTGAGATATAGCGTTTTTAAGAAAAAATATTCATTTTTTTCATATAAAGTATCATATAAAATCAGGTGCAGTTTATAAATTTCGTAAAAAAACATTGTTCGATGCCATATAATCACGTTTTGTGCTGATTTGAACAATATCGAGTATAAAAAGGATTAAAAAAAAATTGTGACAGTGTTGCCAGTTTACCTTTTTTATTATATCATGAAACCTAACCTTTTAGTGTTTGACAATGTACAGGTTATCCTGAAAAATCGCACCATGTGTGTTGCAAGATGTATGAGCAAGATAAAAACAATACACATCAACTCTAACGACCCTGTTGTTGACCTTTTCTTCACAGACAAATAGACGTGACACCTAGAAAATTTTCGCGAAAATCCATCGCCTAGATAACACTAGGTGAAACGTCTAACGCTTAGAATAATGATGTGTGCACCTCTGGTTGTGAAAGCTACAACTAGAAAGGCTTAAAAAGATCGTTAAAATCGTGGTCGTTGGAATTTTTTCCAATGTTACGTCTGTCTGTGTTTTCTTGTTTATGATCCTATATGACAAAATGACCCGATAATTGACAGTTATTGTTAGTTTGATAGTTAGCAATAAAAAAAATGGTTTATTGGAAAAGATGAGGATAAATTGTTAAAATATAAAATGTATCTATTGTGAAATTCATTTCAATTGTCATTTTATTCATTTCAACGATGTTGTAGATGGAAGTCTTGCCACACATGTCATTTTTATTGTAAGCATCTAATTTACACGAAAGCTTTCGTAAATAGATAACACCAAATAAAAACAAATGATTTCTGTTTTTTATACATAACGAGCACATTTGGCAACACTGCATGAGTATGAGTATAGATGGCAACACAATTCATAATTGCTACTCCATGGTTAATCGCAGCGAACGCAGCGATTGTCGCTTTAGTTTGTGTGTTTGCTTATCAGCGACGACAGCAGCCACTTCGATCACTCACCAGCATTCTTCACCATTCGCCATTCATTCATTCGCTTGCGATCAAAACTGCGACGAACGGCAACGAATATCCATGTCGAGCAACTTGCGCATGGCTTTTCACTGGTGATGGGGTTGCGTGCTTGATCACGACAATCCGTTTGCTGCATCTTTCTCGATTCGATTCAGCAAAGAGGAGTGAATATGAATGGAATGAGGCGAATATACCGATCCTTAATATATACATTGTCGATCTGGGAGTCACCTATAAATTGATCGAACAATCGATTTGATTTATCGGAATTAACCATCGCGTACAACCGATCTCTTCTCCATGCAAAAAAAGCCTAAGAAAAGTAGGCTCTAGGGAGCAAACGCCACTAATCCATTTCACTCAGAAATTTTTGTTCATTCTTCGCCACGAAGAACAAACACAAACTCATACCATATGCAATCACATCAATAGACAACACAATACTCAACACTGTTCTTCACTTCTCTGCCCGGGACAATAAAGGACATGATCTATTATTCTGCAATCCAGTAAGAGTAAACGCAATACTAAGCATCCCCGCACCTATTGTTTGCGTTTCCGCTAAATACTAGCATACTTGGCAACACTGCCGTAAAAATCAATCAAAAGATATTTTTACAGGGATTTTTATAAGGAGTTACCTTCGAATATAAAATAAAAATACTGAAGTCTGAGCTACCAGTTGCGCGACGATGCGTAGTATCTAATATTATCTAATTCCGAAGGATATCATACTTCATATTTTATCATATGCCATATTTTCAGGTTGAGCTTCTGAAATTAGCTGTGGGTCATTGAATGTAGTTATATCGAAATGACATTTTCAGCACTTTTGCTTATAAATACACTCATCAAATGTTTTCCTGAATATATTTTACGTCGATGTTGCCAAATGTACTAAACCTAAATAAAAAAATACTTTTGGCTTGTTAATTAGATTTCATACTAATGTTCTAGTAAATTTAAGATTTCTACAATAAATATTACATATTTGGCAGCACTTCTGTTCAGATAATGTTAATATATATGAAATTTGTTTAGAATTGAAGATCTCAATAGATACATTTTTTTAGTTCAACAGCTTATGCTAGTCCATTACGATAGACTCATAATTGATGAACTGGCAACACTGTATCATTTTTTAAATCCTTTTTATACTCGATATTGTTCAAATCAGCACAACTCGTGATTATATGGCATCGAACAATGTTTTTTTTACGAAATTTATAAACTGCACCTGATTTTATATGATACTTTATATGAAAAAAATGAATATTTTTTCTTAAAAACGCTATATCTCAGGAACGATTCAAATTACCTTGGGGAGTTAAGCTTTTTCGATAGAAAAACGTCTGATAAACACGATGGAATCAAAATTTTTAAAATCAAAATATACGTATTTTGAGAAAAATTGATTTTTAGATTTAAAATTGAAAAATATGATATCTGGCAACACTGTATCAAAAAAATAATATTTTTTCTGGATTCCCTGAACGATTTCCTTTAAAAAAGCTGAAGGTCGAAAATGTGTAAGTGCAATCGTTTCAATGATAAAAATAAAAGAAAGAGAGGATAATTTTCATATCGGCCAAAACGAGGGGTGCTGCCACGGGCCGAGGGGTGATCCGATCGGCATCAAAATTTGGATTTTTTCTTATCGGTCGAAAAACGGCCGAGAAATGCCTTGTCAAAGTTGGACTTCCGACTTTTTTTGGACCCTTGGTAGTTCGCGGGAGTTTTTACCCCCTCAGTAGGTTAAGTGTTAAGTAACCACGCTGTTCAAGCAGTACTCATTGTATGATCAAGGCATATACATACAGGATGATTGGTTCCGGACTTTACAAAATTTTAGGGCAGCTAGGTCTTCAAAAGTTATGAAAAAATGCCCAAGGAACATAGGGTCGGAAATCATTGCTAAGTGAGCATAGGCGCCAACTTGTGACGTAGTTGGGGGGGGCGAAGCTCTCCAAATTGGACAAAATTCAACTTTTTTTAGCTCAATGCACTAATTTTCACGTAAATATGCCTAAACTAGATGAACTGCGTCGAAATTTTACGAATGTGGTTGATTTTGAGAAGCCTCGCCCCCCCAACTACGTCACAAGTTGGCGCGTATGTAAGTGAGTTATTCACATTTTAATGTATTTTTTTGAATTAGCTCATTTTTGAAACTTAATATCTCAGCAATTAAAGGTCGTACATTAAACATTGATGCTTGAAATGAAAGCTTATGAACTCATCTTTTTTAGCTTCTTTGACGGGGATTTGATAAAAACTACTTAAAAGGTTCAAATTTCAAAAAGTTTGCAAAAAGTGCCTGTAAAATCAGTCTTTTTAAGGTATTTTTCAAAAATTTCAAATGAATAAATAATTCCTGTTAAAAAAGTTCTTCTACAAAACATGCACAAACTTGTTCTCCAAAAATGTTTCTCTGACAGCAAAACTCTATCTTTTGTAGATTACTCAAAAAATGATTTTAAAAATAACACTCCAAATTGCATAAACTTCATGCCAATGGTCATCCCCTATCAGTTTGCGCGTTCGTTTGTTTTTGCTCCACAGTATGAGGACGAAAACCCGGAAATTATTTAACCGGGCTAAAAGAACACAACAGTGGGAACAATACAAAGAGTCCCTCACGATTTATAACAGGGAAATCCGAAGGTTGAAGAGAATAAATTGGAGGCATACATGTGAAAACATTGAAAGTACTCCGATTGTTGCTAGATTGCAAAAAGTCCTCGCTAAAGATCATTCAATAGGTCTTAAAACTCTTAAAAAAGAAGACGGTTCTTTTACGAAGAGCTCCGAAGAAATCTTAGAAACAATGATGAAAACATATTTTACGTGTTCTATTGTTACTTTCACTGAAGACCAGAATACATCTATATCACAAACTGAGGCCAATGAAACCAGGAGATATATTCATGAAGATGATGAATCAACTGAGATAGAAGGTGCCAGGAGTGATGCATGCATTCTGACCGATCAAATTACTAAAGTACTCCGATTGTTGCTAGATTGCAAAAAGTCCTCGCTAAAGATCATTCAATAGGTCTTAAAACTCTTAAAAAAGAAGACGGTTCTTTTACGAAGAGCTCCGAAGAAATCTTAGAAACAATGATGAAAACATATTTTCCGTGTTCTATTGTTACTTTCACTGAAGACCAGAATACATCTATATCACAAACTGAGGCCAATGAAACCAGGAGATATATTCATGAAGATGATGAATCAACTGAGATAGAAGGTGCCAGGAGTGATGCATGCATTCTGACCGATCAAATTATTACTGAACAAAAGGTCAAATGGACGATTGATTCCTTTGAGCCCTTCAAAGCGCCAGGTAGGGATGGAATTTTTCCTGTATTACTGCAGAAGGGTAAAGAAATCTTAACACCTATCTTAATCAAGTTGTTCCGATAAAGCTTACACAGCGCAACATTTTTTTGTATCAAGAGTAAAATTATGTGTCTCCGAAGCATTTTGGGCCGCTGAATCCGAATTTGGGCTCAGATTTGCTCCAACACGTTACAATTTTGAGCTATACCTCAATTTATAGGGCAAAATATGTGATTTTGGGCTTTTTTGACTGCAAGCCATTAAGCTTGGAAATATTTTTTTTTTGAGCAATCAAAAGGTTAATTGGTCAATTAACATCTAAATTAACGACTCATGCAAAATATTTCGTTTTACCAAATCAAATTTGATGGATTTAAGCATTTTTTGTTAGTATCAAAACTTGCATGCAACTTTTGGAGGATGACTTGTATGGGAAATATCGTACCTAACATAAATCGATTAAAACTATCAAATTCGATTTGGTAAAACGCATGATTGATGCATGCATGATTCGTTAATTTAGATGTTAATTGACCAATTAACCTTTTGATTGCTTAAATAAAATATTTTCAAGCTTAATGGCTTGCAGTCAAAAAAGCCCAAAATCGCATATTTTGCCCTATAAATTGAGGTATAGTTCAAAATTGTGACGTGTTAGAGTAAATCTGAGCCCGGGTTCGGATTCCGCGGCTCAAAATCCTTCGGAGACACATGAGTTTGCTCTTGAGACAGACAAAAAGTTAATTTTTGTTACGCTGTGTTATCATTAAGCCATATCCCTACAGCTTGGAGAGAAGTACGAGTCACTTTTATCCCAAAGGCAAATAAGAGGATAAATCATCACCAAAATCCTTCAGACCTATAAGTTGGATGATGATGGTGACGATGATGATGATGGGGAGGATGATGATGACGTCGATGGTGGGGTTCAATTCTTTCACACACCCAAGCCTTGTATACGCTCAAGTGAGGCGGGGCTAGAAGATGTAGGCCTTGGTGTAAAGATTCTCAGTAGGTTTTGTGCGAACACGCCCAAGTCAGGCGTGGTTAGGAAATTTAAGTTTTTCGTAGGAATTAAGATTCTTGGTAGGGCTTGGGATACACCCAAGATAGAAGAGTCGTGATGTTTTCAAGAAGAGAAGGATGTTAATCACGATGAGGACAAGTAGGATAGCTAGAGGTCTAGGTTTTGGACTTATTAGTATTTTCATTTGGTAGGGTTTTGGATACGCCCAAGTTGGTTCGGGCATTGTTAGGAATTATCGTGACTTCTTCGGCAAGACGAGAATGCTGGTAGGAGTTTTAGACACGCCCAAGCTGGTTCGGGTATTGCTAAGAAATTTAGGCTATAAATACTGAGGCTTTGGCTTCCGTCGGGGTCAGTTGTAGAGTAGGCAGCATATCGGATAAGTCTTGAAATCCCATGTGGGACACTTCTATATACTGTCCTAGAGCTGTAGGTAGGACTTAGTAGTCGGGTTAAGAAGAAGCTAGAAGTGTTTTTAGATTGTTAAACTTAGTAGTTCGGTGAAGAAATACAGAAAATGTTAAGGTGATATAAGAAAAAGTGAATCGTTGTTATATAAGATAAGTGATACTTCAATATAGTTTATTAAAAAGATGTCGTCGGACTGTAATGAAATTAAAGATATCACATTCCGTGTAGGGTAAACAGGTATAATATGCCCCCCCTAAGCAGAAATGGCAATATATCTAAAATTGGCGCCTTATTTCATCTATTGTCCACTGCAAATCGTTGTTTCTAAAGTCAGTGAAGTGTTGCATGAGAACTTTACCTCTGGAGGGGCGGCTATGAATGCTTTGCAACGTTTTCCGAAAACGTTCCAAAATTTACCTTATCAAAACAAACAGGGCAATACGCCCCATCAAAAGAAAACGTCCAGCGCCGTGATAAAACTGTACCAGGGGATAATTCTACCACATGCTTATCCTAGGAGGGCCTTTTAACAAGTGTTTAACTGCATAAAAGTTGCAAAATAACATAAGCGAACAGAACTAGCTTCGTTTACAATGAAGCCAGCTTGCAAGAGGTAAAATATTACACCAAAAGCCTCGATTTCAGACTTTTTGATATTTTTATTGCTTTTCTATACCAATCAACTAACGGACCAGCTTGATGGCAATTAATCATCAATATTTAAGATTTCCAATTGATCCCGCATGCAAAAAGCGCTTGAATCGCTAGAAAATGAAGGGGGCGTTTTGCCCCGGTGGGGCGTATTATACCCTTTTACCCTACCCAGTCAACACACGATCACATATGATGTTTAATAGGATGCAAAAATGGAGGCGATATACGCACACTTTACACGCGGTTAAATGGAAGCATGTACGCATATGGCCTCCACTTTAGCATCCTATTCATCATCATATAGGACTTTGTGTTTGCTGGGTAGTGTTTAGTTGAGCCCCTGGACGGTACAGGGCGCTTCATATGGTGACAGCTAAAAACTGTTCGACAATTAGAACAGAGGGACGCCAATTTTCTGGCTGGAAGAAAAAATCACTGTCAGAATCAGTGCAAACCATGAACATTGAACAGTTTTGAGAACAACACAATTGAGAAGAAAACAATGTTACAGACTGGATGGAAAAGATGAAATTCTTGGCAGCGCAAGTGCTAGTGGAATACAACGTAGCACCGAATTGGAAATAGCAACGCAACAACCTGTGTATGGAACCGAGTGTCTGGACCAATGGACATTATTCAGCCTGCATTATTTGATGGTACCGTGAGTATTAACCTTTTAAATGATTAAGTGTTTTGAGATGGTTTAAATTTTTTGTGAGTTGGTTTGAAATGATGAAAAATTTTAAGATGATATAAACAAAAACATTGTAATTAAAATACTGTTGAGGGAAAAATAAAGAAGTTATTCAAAAATTTATAAAAAAAGGAAATCAGCGATTTTTAATAAATAATGGAAAAATATAACAAGAATGATGATTTCAAGAAGAACAAGTGGATGAAAAATAGGAAACACTAGTTAACAAAATCAAAGGCAAGTCGCGAACTTCTGGTAACGATTAAAATTATTGATGCATAATTACGTGCTGATTTTGAAACCGTATACAGTTTTTTTTAATTATACGAGAGAATCGCAACCAAGTTTTTTTTTAGAATTTACTAAAATTCAAATATCTCAAGTTACAATTCACCAAATTTAAATATCTTTTTTGCAATAATAAGAAGCTGAATGTAATATGTTTTAAATGTCTGATAATTTTTTTCTCGTCAGATTAAATATTGATGAGTGTTGGGAACAATCTCCTTAAATTGAAGCAAAATATTCAATAAATAAAACAAGATTTGTATTTTTCTTTAAAAAAAAAAAACTTTATCAGTTGTAGCAATGTTGATTCAAAATCGCCAGCTTTGTACGGGATATCGAAAATATTTTCAGCTCTACTGTATTTTTCTTTCCTTATGCTTTCAAACTTAGGGCATAATTTTACACTAAACATGATTTTCAGCTGCAAAGTAGCATTACAATGGAATGGAATCAATTAAAGGTTGGAAAAATAATAATAATTTTGTAACTATGCAGCAGATCGGCAACAATTAGGTCGTGTTAATTTGAATTAAAAAAAAAATCAGTAAAAACATCAACATAAAAATGAACACGAATACAATGGATGAAATAGGCAACAATAGTGGAGCGAACAACGCTAGATTTGAATTTCCAATAAATTTTGCTATGCAGTGTATTCCATAATTTCATGGTAGTGCGTGTGAATTAGATGCTTTCATATATTAAATAAATTGTTTTTTGAAACCCATAGGGTAGTGGAGGTATTTTGGACCGGGCAGCTATTTTGGCCCACCTAGGGAGTTTTATGATATTTATCGCATAATCGCTACTAAATCTTGGTAATTTTTATTGGAACACGAAAAGTATTCAACTATGTGATGACCTTTATTTTGGATGTCAGTTAGATATGCTGTTCAGTATCAAAAATAGAGAAAATGTTTTCACTTCCAATGAAACGCACGGAAAAGCACCAAAAACAAAGAAGGTGACAAATTTGTAGTCGGATTCGAAGAGGTATTAAATTTTACAAATAAATATTTATTTCATGTGAATGTAGTTAGGGCCTTGTAAGAACTCAAAATAAACTGTTCTTAACCTCGGTGGAGCGATAATATTTACTAAAATGGTGGTTTGAGGTATGGCCAAAATATGTTCAACATAATCAGATGTGGACATATTTTGGACCACCTGTCAGATCCATCTCTCCAGTTCCTTCTAAAGGGAGAAAATATTCATGCCAATGTAATGTACTCTAAAAACAGATAAATAGAATAAGTTTGGACCTTCCGTGATCTGGGTTGTTTTACGTTAATTTTACAATGAGATTGTTGTGGGTTCGATTTGTTCTAACAACTTTTCGCCAAGTTAAAAATTTCGATTCGATTTGTGTCCTAACAACTTTTCGACAAGTTGAAATTTTCTGGTGTTCAGTCATCCAGTTTAGAAAAGTTGTCCTTCTCGGCAATCAATTGATGACTGAGACAATGTGTTATCTAATGTATGTTTGATAATTTACGTATCATTCAAATTACTTTATTTTTGATGGCCTTTCCACTCATTACAATATGTGTGGAACGCCTTTATATTTAGCAAAATCACTAGACTTTCACACTTCTATGAAGCGTTACGTGATTTATGCATGGTGACTGACGTCATGCAATAGTTAATAAATACACGTTTTGCGTAACATTTTTTTATGAAACATCATACTACAATGCGTAAAAACTGGCAATTGCAACAAAATTTAATCTTTTTTTATCATTACGTATTTTTTAAACGTTCCCTGCCTCAAAAAATGAAAAGAAAAGATGTAAACTTCACGTAGTTTTAACTATGTTTAAATTTTTGCTGAGGTGGCATTTATTTCATCAATCAATTGAAGTTTAATTTGGTGGGCCAAAATATGTGCACTTGGTGGTCCAAAATAAAATCAGGTGGTCCAAAATAGAAGCCCAAGATCCTTCAGGAGTTTTGATATTTCTTGTATTTACTACAACAATTTTAAGTGCTGGTTGGCCTTTTTCGATAGAAAACATGTTGCTCTGCGTAATGCCTACTGAAATTATCCATATTTTGAAGTAGAAACTTTCTCTTTTCGCTGAATTGTTCATCCACTTCCTAAAGGGGTCCAAAATACCTCCCTTACCCTAAAACGGATAACTAATGTTAGTGAAAGAAAAAATGCAGAAACCGTACTCATTCAAATTGCACTGTCTAAACTTAAAGGTCCAGCAGCGTTAAAATTTAAAAACATTCTTGCAAATACTTGGGATAAAGTGAAAGATAATCTTCAAAAAGAATTCGGAATTAGTTTACAATTGGAAGAACTGTTTAACAAAATAGAGACCCTTGAGCAAGGCAAGTGTGAAAGTTTTAAAAGCTACAAAGAACGCGTTCTTCAATTTAAGAGAAATATTGATGAATTTGAAAAAGATTATATTAAAAATCCTATAATTGAGTCATACCCTCAAAGACATTTAAGAACACATTTTCTAGCGGGCTTGACAGATAGAAATTTGAATTTTTTTGCAAAAACGAAGAAAGAAAAGTCATTGGAGGATTTGGTAGATTACCTACAAGAAGAATGCATCGAGGTAGAACAACAAGAGCGCGTCGAACAGAGATTGAGGGATTCCCACATTGCAGAATCTTACAGGCAACAAAATGAAGAACAGAGATTCAGTAATCTACTAGGTATCTGTAGTGTTTCGGCCGTTCGGAATATTGTACTTAACCGCACACGCGTCCGTCTCTGATCGTGGATAGAAATGAACTGCTTTATTCTGTCAACAAGGTATGTTACAACAAAAGGTATGCTTCTCGATATTGCTAAGGTGTATACATAGTTAAGGTATGATATGCTCAAGGTTAATACACATTTAGGAAAACCAAGTAGATCGACACTACATTCCTCTTTTTCTTAAATCTAATCAAGGCTATTAACTTTGTAATCTTTCAAATAAACCGGATGTTTTACTTCTCGTTTTGGACGGGCATTCGATTCATCTCTTGGTGTTGGAAAGTTGTGTGGAATACGGTCTCGGTTTACTTCAGCAGTTCTTGATCGGCTTGAATCGCGGTCGCCGGACGTGGTGTCATCTGTGCTTGATGACGTCTGCTTCGAATGGTCGTATTGGTCCGTGGGGTTCATGATCGCTTCCGGGGTTTCACAAGTGACGTTTCCATCTGAAAAAATCTTTTTAAGGTGAGACACATTTCGATGAATAACCCTCCCGCTTTCTTTTGACTTCAATGTCACATCTGAACCGCTACGAGAAACGACAATGTATTCTTCAGGGTCAAATGGCGTAGACAATTTGTTTTCTTTCTGCATACGTTTTGTTACCACCACATCACCTTCTTGTAGATCATTTGGTTTAGCGAATCGTCGATTATCTGCGTATACGGCTCCTTTCATTTTCTGCAAACAGTCCCGATCTTGAATCTCCTCGAGGATTTTGGTGTCTTTCATCAGCAATCCTGGAAGCTTATCCTTGATCTTCCTCCCAAACATCAGGAGAGAGGGTGCTACGCCGGTTGTGGAATGTGGTGTTGAGTTATGCATGAGAATGAATGATCTCAGATCCCACTGCCAATCGGATCCAGGCGTTTCTTGGCTGATCTTCAATCTTTTTCCAATGGAACGGTTGATTCTCTCTACCTCTCCATTGGCTTGAGGCCAGTAGGGAGTCGTTTTTCTGTGCTCAATGCCAAATTGTTTACAAAAGTCTTGAAGTTCGGTGCTGATAAACTGGGGTCCATTGTCGGTTTTTATTGAATCCGGCATACCAAAACGGCTAAATATTTCGTGCAGTGCCTTAACAGTCATGCATGCCGTAATTTGTCGCATAATGACCACTTCAGTGAAACGACTGAAATAGTCTACAATCACAAGCAAATTGTGGCCAGATGGTAAAGGTCCTACGAAGTCAATTGCAAGGTCCATCCATGCTTTATCAGTTTTGTTCGGATCATCGGCTCAGGGGGACTCGGTGCTGATACAAGAGTACAATTTTTACACTTCTTCACGTACGATTCGACTTCCGTATCCATTTGGGGCCACCAAACTTTTTGCCGCAACCTTCTCTTCATAACCACTATTCCTGGATGCAACTCATGGGCAATGTCAAGAATTATTGGCTTTAGCTGTGTGGGAATGACCAGTCTGTCGCCTCTCAGAAGAAGGTTTCCAACTCTACATAGTTCCGATCTGAAAGGTTTGAAGTCCTTAGCAATCTCGTCCCATATCCCGGTTTCCAAACATTCTAGGACATTTTGTAGTCCCTTGTCTTTCATAGTTTCTTCTTCGACCTCTTTCACTGATATGGCGTTTGGAATTCCTGCTACCGCTAGTTGTAATATGCAGCCTTCATCTGAACTACTGAAAGGGACTGGGTCCATTATTGACAATCTGGACAGTGAATCAGCCAAATTGTTCGATCCAGGCTGGTAAACTACTTTGAAGTTGTAAGCCTGCAAGCGCAGAACCCAACGTTCGATTCTAGCGCAGGGTTTGGATCTTTCTTTGAACAGAAAAAGAAGAGGTTTGCAGTCGGTCACCAGTTGGAATCTTTTGCCCAGCAGATATAGCTGAAACTTGTCGACCGCCCAAACCAATGAGAGGGCCTCTTTTTCTGTTTGGAAATATTTTTGCTCGACGTCAGTAAGGGCTTTGCTGGCAAATGATATTATTCGTCTGTGCCCGTCGGAGCTTTGCTGCAGCAAAACAGCTCCCAGACCTGTGGGACTTGCATCGGTCATCACAATGCAGAGATCCTTAGGATCATAATAACCGAGAAAATCCGTTTCGGTTACCGCTTTCTTGATCCCTTCAAACGCATCGGAATGTTGCGATTTCCAAGCAAATTTTTCACCCGTACGTAATAGTTGTCGCAATGGTTCTGTCTTGTCGGCCAGAGAAGGTATAAATCGACCCACATATGTGATTAGCCCCAGGAAACTACGTAGCTCCGACAAATTCCTCGGAGCTCTGAATGCTTTGATGGCTTCGATCCTGTTCTCTGTTGGGCGAATACCGGTATTGGACAACTCGTGGCCAACAAACTCTATTTTAGGAACATTATACAAACATTTTTCTTCGTTCAGCAAAATTCCGTATTCCTTTAGACGAGCCAAAAGAGCATGTAGCCTTTCATCATGCTCCTTTTGAGTACGCCCTGTAACCATTACATCGTCCAAATAAACGACCACACCATCCAAACCCGCCACGATGGACTCCATCACCTTTTGGAATAATTCCGGCGCGCAACTGATGCCAAACATTAGCCTTTTGTATCTAAACAGAAAGAAAATCTCCTCTTATGAAATTGAACACGATTATCGTAAAAAAATAACAAAACTGAAGAATACATTTTAATTTTCTCTTTTGCGTCGGTCTTCAGATATGCTTTACCTGTACAGTCCTTGCTTAGCTATGAAAGTTGTTATCTCCCTTGAACGCTCAGAAATCTCTACCTGGTGATACGCCTCACGAATGTCCAGTTTTGAGAACCGTACTGCTCCATGAATGCTACCGAAAAGTTCTTCAACTATCGGTAACGGATGCGTCTCTCGAATAACCGCTTGGTTCGCGCGCCGCATGTCTACGCAAAGGCGAATCTCCCCATTGTCCTTCAAAACAGGAACAATTGGTGATACCCAAGCTGAAGGCTGATGGACACGCTCGATTATGTCTCGGTCGAGGAGGTATTGAAGCTTCGCTGCAACCTTATCTTCTACAGCGAACGGAGCTCGACGGTATGGTTGTTGGACAGGTTTGACGTCGGGGTTAACGGGGATTTCTACGAGTACACCTTTGATCTTGGGAAACATTGTCGGAGTCTCTTGCAGCGATCCAACATTATAGCCTATCTTCAGCACTTTGAGCTTTTTAGCCGTTTCATCACCAAGAAGGCTTTGCGTTCCATTTTCAGCAATGTAGAATGTCGCATCCACCTTGTTATCGACTGCTTCTATTTCTGCTACGAACATTCCAATCATACGCAGGGGAGAATCTGAACCGTAGGCTTTGAATGACCGATCCACGTCAGGGCTGTAGACCAGTTTAGCTCCGCACCTTTGTAGCGTTGCCCAAGTATGAAGATCGATAATATTTGCCGCTGCTCCAGAGTCGATTGTCATTATGGTCTCAATGCCGCCCACTTTGAATCGGAATACATTTCCTCCCATAACGAAACAAATCTCTTGATCCTGTCCCATAATTTCGTTATTTCCAAAGGAATTTCGCTTCTCAAAGGATTCCTCTACCGTCTTGATGCGTTTTGTTGGAGCCAGGTCTTGTATTGGTTCATCGTTAACCCTCTTTGTGCACCATTTAGCGAAATGACCGAATGTTCGACACTTGATGCATTGCGCATCACGAGCGATACAAGCTGAACTGCCCTTGCGATGTCCTCGACGGCCACACGCAAAACAAATTCTGTTGTCGGTATTTTTCGATATCTTCCAGGTGTTACGAATGGTTGCTGATTGTCGGGGTTGCTCCAATTACGTTTCACTTCTGGTCTGTATCCGGGTTGGTCGTAGGTGTTGCGCCGACGAAATTGTCCTGACTGATTGAAGGCGCGCTGTGAGGTTGTCTGGAACGATGTTCTCGAAGGCTGAAAGGGCTGTCGATTTATCTTATTCACGATCGACGAAGACCTGCCGACCCCCTCTTTTGCAGCCAGTTCCTTGCATTGTTGTTCGACATCTTCTATTGTTTTACCTATAGCCACCACTTCATCAAGAGACCGATCTTTCTCTAGGATTTTCTTTCGAAGTGCTGAAGAAAGACATTTCTCAGCTATTTGATCGATAATCATGCTTTCCATGACCGAACTTCCATCCTGATCAAAATCACACCGATTTGCTTGTACACGCAGCTTCATGACGAAATCTCCGAAGCGCTCTCCTTGCTGCTGAGAAATCTGGCGGAATACGTGTCTTTCATACGTGCGCCGGCGACATGGCTGGAAATGGGAATCTAACTGTTGGACGGCCACGTCGTAGAATGGTGGATCAGGAGACACATGCGGAACGTCATGAATTCCGGGCAGGTTATCGAAAATGTCCTGAAGGTCGGGTCCTCCCAGGTGCAAGAGCTGATTTCGTTTCTCTCGTTGGCCAGTGATTCCACTGGCGGCCAAGTAGTACTCCAGGCTCCGCTTCCACTTACGCCACTCCGTTGCCAGCTGGGATTGATCCACCTTGGTGTCGAACTGTTTAACCGGTCTGAACGATTCCATATCTATAAGATGATTTTTTTTAACAATTATCTCCCCAATTATATTTGATTCCCTTTTATTTAGTCTTCGATAGTGCATTATTCCAATATCAGCGTAAAATGCCTATTTATTTTCTTTTCGGTATTGGTTTGCCATATATACCTGTTTATCATTAGTATCAATTTTAACGTAACCAAATTTTAGAGAAAAAAATCAAACAGTTCTCGTTTTTATTTAATCCATAGAAAAAAAAGTTTTTTTTTTATTTTAATGATCCTAACCCTTTTTTTTAACTCCGTAAATTACTTGTGTATTAATCACTCTTTATGTATTTTTAAATAAATTGCTTCCCCACTATGCTTGACCTGAAAATCGAAATCATTGTTATTAAGAATTTTAGGAACCTTACCATTTCCTTTCAACTTGTTATTTCCCATTATTTCTGAAATACGGGTAATTTGGGAAATTAAGATTTGAAGGTTGAAATAAATTTTGACTAGAACTCAAACACAAACAGATGGGTAGATAGCACTGCTCATTTCACCTTAATCATTGCAACTTTTCATCATTTGAGAATCCGGCTCTCAGCCCATGACTCAACACCAACACCACACTAAGACATTTGCTTTTAAACCTGGTGAATCCGGATCGCGTCCCATTTCACTCTGATGATTTCAACTATTCATAATTTGAGAATCCGGCGCTCGGCCCATGACTCAATACTATTCCTACGAATGCTAACCCTGATAAAAAAAGATCATAGAGATACAATAGAATGTCTTGTTACAACACGCTGCAATGAATGGTATTTACCAATAATTCATTTGTTTAAAACGATAGAGTACCAAAAGACCCTATGGTTTTCCACCACAGCATGTAATGTAAATGTCACTTTAACAATAAAAAATGGGGGTTGTTATGTTAAGTTAACTATTATTCAATTTATGGTGATTTTATTGGGATTTTTTTTATCAGGGCAGCAATTAGATTCTGAACCTGGTGAATCCGGATCTCGTCCCATTTCACCTTAACTGATGCAATAATCGAACAACAATTCATAATTTGAGAATCCGGCTCTCGGCCCATGACTCAAAACCATTCAAAGTTCTCTCATTTTTCTATTGGCGGTTGAAGGTAGAGGTTATGTTGTGAAAATTAGGAAGTTTGAAAGGGAAATACCAGTTCCCCATCAGTTTAATCATAAATTTTTTTTGGTACATTTATCGATAAAATGATTTTTTTCTACCCCGATCCCACATTAAATTTTATCTGGAACGACTCAATCACTAAAGTACGAAATGTGATTTCACAAAACTTAACCTCACTTTAGGAGGCCAATTACCTTCTGAATAATTGCACCAAAATCTTCCATTTTCGATTTTTTTACGCCATATGAATAAATATTGTTGTGGACTTACCCTGCCAGCATTGGCTTACGTTATCAGATCCGTAATTTGTAAATACGGATTATCCATCGTATTTCTCTAGTAGTGTTGTATAACAGATGCTGTCGATGGTTGTAATTTCACCATGTACCCTTTCCCAAATTCATCAACTCAAATTACTTTTCTATCAATATGATTTTGATTTCTATTCCATCTATCTTTCATAATAGTTTAATTCACATGCACTTGAAGTTGCTAAAAGCCATCAATATTTTCACATGCATCTATCTTTCCCCAACTTCTTTCTGGCATTAATAGCAATATTCATCGTTTCTTCTCCACTTTCAATAATTTCCAATGACGCCATTTTATTTTTTTCCGCCACTCAAAACACCAATCCAAGCACCAACAATCATCGTGGAATCCAGTTCACCAACACTAACACGAGCCCAAATAGCTTTCTTTTCATTTCATTACCGTTTGTAGTAAAGCTTTTCCGCAACCACTACCACTGTTTTTCTTTTGGTGTACGTGACGACCTAACACAGAATATACCTTTTTTGAACCAATACTAGCACTTGGTAATACAATCTAAGTAATACATTACCCTGTTTATTTGAAAACGTTCACCAACACCATCACGCTTCTCATTTTCTATACAAACTTGATGCCTCTCTTTCTCTCCCCATGTTCCAATGAACGAAGACGCCATTTTATTTTTCTTGCAAACCAACCACATGTTTCACGCCATTTTCTGCTATCACACTCTTGGCATCATTTCATGCATCAAAACCACGCTTTCCAGAATAATGCACTTCGAAGACTATTTTTCCTTTTAAATTCTTTTGCACTATCCCACCTACCGCTTTTCCTTTTCACTTGACAAGATTCTTTTGACCCAAAACTTCCACAAAACTGATCAAATCAACCTCGAAATCAACAGCTTCCGGGTTTCCACCCTTTTACCACAGCTACCGCGACGAAATTGTTCGGAATTTTCCTCGTCTGCCAATGTAGTGTTTCGGCCGTTCGGAATATTGCACTTAACCGCACACGCGTCCGTCTCTGATCGTGGATAGAAATGAACTGCTTTATTCTGTCAACAAGGTATGTTACAACAAAAGGTTGTAACGTTGTTCGTCTTTCTGTTAAAATTTCCTTTTTTTTACCTTATATTTTATAGTAAAGTTACAGTTACTGTTATCAAAAAACGTTTCAAAATTAATTGTTGCTATTTTTTAGATGTGCTATAAATTTATAGCATCTTTTGATAATTTTAAGAACCATTGATATATCAGCCGCAAATTTGAAATTTCTAGCCATAAATTTTGAAGCTTTATCAGGATAAAAGCTTGTTAGTAGTAGAACTTAGACATAGATGACCTGTAAATGAAATAATTTCGTCTAATGTTTATATAAAAGTATGCGTTAATATTGAATGTATTGCAAAATGACTAAGCATTTTAGGGCATGACATATTCCTTTTGCGACTACTGTTTCATTCCAAATTAGTCTTGGCTGAAGAGTAGAAGCCAGTTCAGTGATATCTATTATTTCTTTTTTATAATCCAAGGTGTGTAAAAGTTCAAAGTGAATTATTAAAATTATTGAAAAGTTATTAGAAGAATATTTAGTGCAGTAAAGTGAACCGTAATTTATTTAAATGTTTTATTCTATTCTTTTTCAACGAACAATAGTTTGAGTTGTATTCTATCACGAGGAACAGAGGTTCTGCTCTCGTGCATTCTTGTATAGTACAAAAGGTAATTGTTTATTGAATTCCTTTAATTGTAAGAAATTAATCAAAGATTCAAATCGGACAGCAGCGTCCGATTGACGCTTTTTGTACGGGCTTGAAAGCTCTACGGCCTTCGTTGGCCAGCTACGTTCCACGAAGTGCCATTCCGGACCGTGCGGGCCCGCCATTACGGTAGCTAAACGGGAATAGAGGCCATCCGACCTGCCGAGAGTCTTCGAGGGAAGGTTTCATTACGTCACGGTGGTTGAGTAGTCCCACAGGCGAGAACCAGTTGGAGGCACGTTGGCCTTCCGGACGAGAGGAGACGGTAGAGTATCGGACCATCAGCCACAGCCCATTCCCGCAACGTTGTTTCGGCCCCTTACGCACGTGTGTCCCTCCCGGCGACGCTTCTGCCGAGGAGCTCTGGTGATCCCTGGAACAAAAGGTTCGGACACCCGCTGTAGCCGGTACCCCGGCCGCTGGACGTCACGCAGCGTCGACCCACCCCTGACGGTTCGAGCAGCTGCCAGCATCAGCATAAAATCCCTGATCAGGTATGTTGTTAAGCATGGCCATGTCACACACACTACAACACATACACTTTCACGTTACACATAAATGAATCTTTTGAAAAAATGAAGACAATACAAATGAATTCAATCTAAATTACTTTGCGTTTCTCCGTTCATTTTCTACCGAGCCCTGAGGTAACTTTGTCCACCCAGGAAAGTCTTGAGTCACGTGTCTGTTGAGCACGTTTGCGTTATACGTTCACTTTACTGCTTCGGTGCGTTCGCTTCAGGTTAATTCACTTTGAGTTTTGGCAACCTAGTTTCTGCGTTATATACCTAGGTACCGTTCGAGCATTCCTCCCTAGTAGATTGCACTCATGCTGTTAAAAGCTTAGTCGGGCAACTTAATACACGACCAGTGGTCTCTCATCTAGAGAGTGGCGCATAAGCCACTGCGTTTGCGGCATTTCTCATTGGCAGATACGACGGACGGTTACATTGGCGCCCAACGCAAAATTAAAAGGTCCAATTGTTAATAAATTAAAATACTTTGAATTTCTTTAGTTTTAAATTATTTTGAAATTAGTTTTCTTATTTTTTTTCCTTTTTTTTTCTCTTATTTTTACTTAAATCTTGAATTGAATGCTTGACAAGGTCAACACTCTATAAATTATTTAAAGTGAATTACACTTTTTCCTTGAATTGATATTTTTTTTTTGTTTGCTTTTAGTTTTTTTTTTTTTTGTTTATTGCCGATTATTTCTTTTTTCGGAATAGCATTGATATTGTTTTCCCTGATTTAATTATTTTTTTCATTGTCTAGTATTAGAATTTGGAATTGATTTGAATTAGAATTAGATTAATCTAAATTAGAATTGTTTAAAAGTAAGGATACTGAATTTATTCTGAAACCGTTTTTTTTTTCATTCTTTCTTTAAATCTGAATTAACATTATCAAATCTATCTTTGTTTATTTTTTTTTCTTTTTCTATTATTTTTTTTATATTCCTTTTGTTGTTTTGTATTTTAGAATTGAATATAGATTTACATAATTATTACTATTTTTATTTCGTATTTTTTTTTGTTTTTATTGAATTTTATTGAATTTTACAACTACAATCCTTTGAAATTTGTAATTGTTATTCATTTTGGATTGTTGGTAGTAGAAAGTTAGTATTTTTGATCGTAGTCAAAATGGTGAGGTTTTATATTTTGCCTAATGCGGACCATTTGACCGAAGATGAATTGAATTTTGAACTTACTCTTAGAAATGTTCAAGTTGCAATAGATGCAAAACTAGAGGAAAAGACAAGAGCATTGAGATACGCATATAAGACGGAGCGAGTAGACCCAAAACTTTACGATACGGGCCTTTCAATAATTGACGAAGCGAAAAATCTTGAAAAAACAATAAAAGCATTAAAGAAATCTTTGAGGGAAACTTTTGATTATGTCATCGTTTCCAGACTCAGACATTATTTAATTAGACTGTCCTCTGCAAGCGCAGCGAATGAAGAAGAAAAAGAGTTGAAAATGGAGTACTGTAAGGAAATAGAAGAAATTATGCGGGCCCACAGGCAACGAGTAACTTATGATCCAGAACACTCAAATGACGAAACAGATCAGGATTTAGGTGAAGGAGCTAAAGCATTGAAAGACTCCTGGAGGAACCCCAACCCGCAAGCATTAGTTCAAACTGCAAATTTAAATCGCAGTATTGTTGAAGGCAAAATCAATAGAAGTAGAACCGGTACGTGGCCAAAAGAGTTGAAAGGAAAAGAGGAAAAAGGTAGAGGTTTCTATTCAGACAAGTCATTACACCACAGTGATGGAACAAAGGAGATCGAAATAGGGAAGAAGCGGGTAGATCCCACACCTTTAAGGAAAAAAGAGAAACATGGAGGAAAGACCAACAACACACCAACACATAAAAACGATGAAAGAAATCATAATACAAGGAGTAAACACAAGAAAGACTATAGAAGAACTAGGTCCACCTATTCTGCAACAGAGGATTCAGACTCCGACGAAAGTGAAAAGACAGAAGATAGTTGGAAGAAGAAAAATGCAAAGACAAGTCGTAGATCGAGAGGGAGGTCTTTTTTGACCTCAACAAGTTCTAGTAGTACAGAGGAAGAGGAGGAACTAGGAAGATGGGGAAGACACCGCGATTCTGCACGAAGATCAGTAACGCCTCCTAGACGTGCCAGAAGTTACCGCGATGACTTGTATCGGTCATCGCGATCAAGAGTCGAAAATTGGGATATTATATTTACTGGAGATTCTAGGTCAATGCAGGTAGAAGATTTTTTAAATAGGGTAAAGAAATTAGCGAAGCATGAGCGAGTAGAGAAAAAAGAGCTGCTTGACAAAATACACTATAAACTGAAAGGAGAAGCTAGCGACTGGTGGTTCACCAGAGAGCATCACTGTACCTCGTGGGAGAAATTCGAGAATGAAATTCGGTTCAGGTTCGGGAATCCTAACCGAGACCGAGGAATTCGAGCCCAGTTAAGGGAATTGCGACAAAAACGAGGAGAAACATTTGTGGCCTTTGTTACAGAAGTTGAGAAGTTAAATCAATGCCTTAAACACCCCCATTCTTCACGCACAGTCTTTGAAATTGTGTGGGAGAACATGCGACCCCATTACAGGTCGAAGTTAGCGACAACGCGCGTGCGTAATTTAGAGCATTTATTGGATCTTAACCATCGAATAGATGCGACAGATCTAAGCCTTTATAGATCGAGTAGTAATATGCGAAATGATATTCACAACATTGAGGCTCAGAGTTATTCCGAGGGTGACAATTCGTCAGTTGAAGAACATGTAATAAATGCACTTCAACGTAAACCGAAATTTGTGAAAGATGCTCAAAAGTCAAATGCTCCATCGAACACTCAAATACTGCCATCGACCGACACTTCCGCGGTAAAATGCTGGAATTGTCAAAAAACAGGACATCATTGGCGAACCTGTAAAGAAACTAAATTGATTTTTTGCTACGCGTGTGGGAACCTTGGTCGAACGACTAGAACATGCGAACGCAATCATCCGCAGTTGAACTTTTCAAATCAAAATGCTAGTAATTCACAATCGTTAAACTAGACGCGGGGTGTACCGTTGGGAACCCGTCCATCTCGCAACCGATCAAAGTGGTTCCAGGACCCAAAAACTCTGAAAATTTCGAAAAATATCAGAAGACCCTTCATATTAGGGTGAACCCTAACATATGTCCCAAAATACGTGTCTCTATTTTTAACACTGATATCATAGCTTTGCTAGACTCGGGCGCAAGCATAAGCGTACTGAATTCTACTAAGATTGTTGAAAAACATGGACTGAAAATATTCAAAGCTGCGGTTGTTATTAGCACAGCCGATAATACGGAACATGAGTGTATTGGATACGCGAATGTTCCCTACACGTTTGCAGGGACAACTAAAGTTATTCCAACTATAATTGTTCCCCAACTCTCAAAGACATTAATTCTAGGAATGGATTTTTGGCACGCCTTCGGGATAAAGCCAATGATCAAATGCAAAAATCAGGTATCAGAGGTGGATTTATTGGATATTGATGGCCAACCTATGGTTAGTCATATCACTCCAGAATACCACCTTCAATTAAGTCCACCTGATAATGAACCAGAAATTTGCCTTAAAATTTGCTCGTTAGAATTGACAGAAAATGAAACCATTCTCACCCATAAGGCTATACCAGAAGATGATGATTCCTTAGATCTACCAACGTTAGAACTAGAAAAGGACCCAGAACTAGAACTTGACACGATAGAAACAGAACATGAGTTAACCGAATCCGAAAAATTACAACTTAGAGAGGCACTTAAATGTTTCCAGTGTACTAGTGAGAATAAACTAGGAAGAACTAATTTAATTGAACATGAGATCGAGATAATAGAAGGTGCTAAAATGAGAGATCTTCCCATGTACAGGTACTCACCCAGGGTGTGGGAGAGCATAGAAAAAGAGTTGGAAAGGTATGAGAAATTAGATGTGATTGAAGAGTGCACTAGTGAATTTGCTAGCCCTTTAGTTCCTGTTAAAAAATCAAACGGAAAAATTCGTGTATGCTTGGACTCTAGGAAAATCAATTCGGTAACCAAAAAGGATGCATACCCAATGCGCAATATGAATGAAATTTTCCACAGGCTTCAAAAGGCTAAATATTTTAGTATAATTGACTTAAAGGATGCTTACTTTCAAGTCCCTTTAAAAGAGAACTCTAGGAATTATACAGCATTCAGGACGCCTAAAGGTCTCTTCAGATTTAAGGTTGTCCCATTCGGTTTAAAAAATGCTCCATTTACAATGAGCCGGCTCATGAACAAGGCAATGGGTTTTGACCTTGAGCCATACGTATTTATATACCTCGATGATATAGTGATAGCAACTGAGACCCTTGAAGATCATTTTCGCCTCCTGAAAGAGGTGGCCAAACGTTTAGCCAAGGCTGGTTTGACAATTTCAGTTCAAAAAAGTCGTTTCTGTAGGCGTCAAGTGAAATATTTAGGCTACCTTTTAACCGAAAACGGCCTAGCGATAGATGGGTCCAAATTGGAACCCATACTGAATTACCCAAGGCCTAAATCCATCAGGGACGTAAGAAGACTCATGGGACTTATCGGGTTTTATCAGAAATTTGTCAATAATTACAGCCACATTACCACACCGATAACGGACCTATTAAAAAAGTCAAAGAAATTTAAATGGACTACGGAAGCCGAACAGGCTTTAGAGCAACTGAAATCTGTATTAACATCCTCACCAGTTTTAGCGAACCCGCGGTACGACCTTCCATTCGTAATCGAAACGGACGCATCTCAGCTCGCTGTGGGTGCAGCCCTGCTGCAGGACCACCCTGAGGGCAAACGTATTATTGCGTATTACAGTAAGAAACTGTCTAGTACGCAGCGCAAGTATGCCGCAACAGAGAAAGAGTGCCTCGCGGTGTTACTAGCAATAGAAAATTTTCGTCATTACGTTGAGGGCACAAACTTTAAGGTCATTACCGACGCAAAAAGTATTACGTGGCTTTTCACAATTACGGCGGCCAACAGTAATTCTCGTTTGCTTCGCTGGGCTCTCAAGCTGCAGTCGTATGACTTTAGCATACAGTACAGGAAAGGCAAGGACAACGTGCTCGCTGACTGTCTTTCACGAATTGAAACTGTTCAGATTGTTGATGGAGAGTATTTAAACTTACGTAATCAGATTACTTCCGACCCTGAGAAGTACAGAGAATTTAAGATAGTGGGCGATAAGATCTTTAAATTTGTACAAAACACTGCCAAAATTGAAGATAAAAGGTTTTTGTGGAAGTACTACCCCCCAAAACAGGAACGAGCTGAACTCATTAGAGTGGCTCATGAACCTGGTCATTTTGGATACGATAAAACCCTTTCAAAGTTGAAGGAGAAGTTTTTTTGGCCTGGAATGGCAGTGGAAACTAAACAGTTTTGTAAGTCATGCCTACCTTGCAAAATCTCGAAAAGCACCAATGTCAATAGTGTCCCTCCAATGGGATCACAAAAGCAAAACTGCGACCAACCATGGCAATTTTTGACCTTAGATTACCTTGGTCCTTTTCCACCATCGGGGAAGGCACAAAGCACTTGCCTTCTTGTCGTCACCGATGTGTTCACGAAGTTTGTACTCATCCAACCATTTAAACAAGCCACATCCTCCTCTCTGGTCAAATTCATTGAACAATCCATATTCTTACTGTTCGGTGTACCTCAAACCATTCTCACAGATAATGGAAGCCAGTTTACTTCCAAGATTTTCAAGAATCTACTAGAGCATTACGGTGTTACACATTGGCTGACACCATTCTATCACCCACAGGTGAATAACTCTGAACGAGTTAACAGGGTGATAACATCCGCAATCAGAGCCACGATAAAGTCCAATCATAAAACATGGGCGGACAACATTCAGAACATAGCCAATGCTATCAGGAATGCCTCGCATGAGTCCACGAAACACACGCCATATTTCCTAACGTTTGGACGAAACATTATATCCGATGGTCGGGAATATGAAACGCTCAATAGCAACTGCAAAAACGAGCACACAATAACCCCCGGGGAGAGGGAGTTGTTGTATGAACAGGTGCGCAGAAACCTCCAAGCTGCGTATCAAAAGCAAGCCAAGTTTTATAATTTAAGATCCAGCTCAAAAGCACCAAAATACCAGATTGGAGAACGAGTTCTCAAGAAAGGTACCTTTATGTCTGATAAGGGGAAAGATTTTTGTGCAAAACTGGCTCCTAAATATACGGAAGCTACAGTTACAAATGTACTGGGGGACAGCTATGAATTGGCGGATAACACTGGTAAACGCATAGGAATCTTTCACGCGACCTTTCTTAAAAAGTTTTAGAGAAGCAAAATAAGTGTTAAAGCTATGAACTTTCAATACGGAAAGCACAAAAAGGTAGAAAACGCCCACGAAAATACGTCTCAGGTTCGGTATCAGGAAAACGGTATAAAAATAAACACATCCAGGTAGATTTTCCAGCATTCATATCTGGTTTCTCTGTACTCCATATGTAAATACACTTTCACTTTCACTAATACAAATGAAGAGCACTTTCACTTTTGCTGGGATAGAGTTGAAGCATAATGAATTCCAGGTAGAAAGATGTAAACATATCATAGAGGTTCATCATATTGTTCTCGGTATAGGTAGACATATTTCACGTTTGCGTCCAAACCAGGCGTTAATGATTCTTTAGAGTTAAGGATTTTCCATTCTCGTTTTCACCTGTAAATAAAAGGAAATAGTTTAGATAATGTTTAAATAATAATTGTAGGAAATACTCCCCGGTTTTTCAAGTAATTTTGCCAGGTTTCGAAGATTTTCATGCAGCTCCATAGTAAAACGCGTTCTTCACTATTCTTCTTCTGATGCTTTTGTCGTTTTGACGTTTGCGTTATCATCGCTCTGTCATATCCAGCGCAGGGTTGAACACGATGCTGTCAGTTGCTTACGATGTTTTTCTCCGTATTTTTGAAATCAGTCACAGGGCTATTTTGATAGCATAATTTTTTATAGTATTGGTCAACACAAGGTTGATGTCGTAGAAAATTATGAACCCTTGTTTATTTACGTTTACGTTTCAAGTGCTGGAATCAACAAATAGTCAACTTTGGGTTGATGCTGTTGATCTGAAGCAAGTTCTAATCATGTGTAAAGTGTTTACGAGTAGTCGGTTTATGATCGATGGGGTAGACACTGCATGTGAGGGTTTTATGTTTTATGGAATCTTTTCGTTTTAAAGATGAATCTACGGATGGGTTGGAAGTTTCCAATGTTGTAGATATTTTTTTTTTTTTTTTTTGAATTATAATATCGGCAACAAGACAGTATGTGTTCAACTAGGCGTTAGTTTTATAGAGTAACCTGTTTCAGTATTCAACAATTGGACCATCGACTTGTTATATATATTTGAGTATTTTTCTAGGGTTATGAAAATTTGATCAATCTCAAATTGATCAAATTTTCATAAAATTGCGTGGTGTGATGTAACGTTGTTCGTCTTTCTGTTAAAATTTCCTTTTTTTTACCTTATATTTTATAGTAAAGTTACAGTTACTGTTATCAAAAAACGTTTCAAAATTAATTGTTGCTATTTTTTAGATGTGCTATAAATTTATAGCATCTTTTGATAATTTTAAGAACCATTGATATATCAGCCGCAAATTTGAAATTTCTAGCCATAAATTTTGAAGCTTTATCAGGATAAAAGCTTGTTAGTAGTAGAACTTAGACATAGATGACCTGTAAATGAAATAATTTCGTCTAATGTTTATATAAAAGTATGCGTTAATATTGAATGTATTGCAAAATGACTAAGCATTTTAGGGCATGACATATTCCTTTTGCGACTACTGTTTCATTCCAAATTAGTCTTGGCTGAAGAGTAGAAGCCAGTTCAGTGATATCTATTATTTCTTTTTTATAATCCAAGGTGTGTAAAAGTTCAAAGTGAATTATTAAAATTATTGAAAAGTTATTAGAAGAATATTTAGTGCAGTAAAGTGAACCGTAATTTATTTAAATGTTTTATTCTATTCTTTTTCAACGAACAATAGTTTGAGTTGTATTCTATCACGAGGAACAGAGGTTCTGCTCTCGTGCATTCTTGTATAGTACAAAAGGTAATTGTTTATTGAATTCCTTTAATTGTAAGAAATTAATCAAAGATTCAAATCGGACAGCAGCGTCCGATTGACGCTTTTTGTACGGGCTTGAAAGCTCTACGGCCTTCGTTGGCCAGCTACGTTCCACGAAGTGCCATTCCGGACCGTGCGGGCCCGCCATTACGGTAGCTAAACGGGAATAGAGGCCATCCGACCTGCCGAGAGTCTTCGAGGGAAGGTTTCATTACGTCACGGTGGTTGAGTAGTCCCACAGGCGAGAACCAGTTGGAGGCACGTTGGCCTTCCGGACGAGAGGAGACGGTAGAGTATCGGACCATCAGCCACAGCCCATTCCCGCAACGTTGTTTCGGCCCCTTACGCACGTGTGTCCCTCCCGGCGACGCTTCTGCCGAGGAGCTCTGGTGATCCCTGGAACAAAAGGTTCGGACACCCGCTGTAGCCGGTACCCCGGCCGCTGGACGTCACGCAGCGTCGACCCACCCCTGACGGTTCGAGCAGCTGCCAGCATCAGCATAAAATCCCTGATCAGGTATGTTGTTAAGCATGGCCATGTCACACACACTACAACACATACACTTTCACCACAGACAAACAGACGTAACACCTTGAACGATTTTCATGGAAATCCATCGCCCAGTTCACACTACCACCACCTGGCGGAAAAGTTGCACGAATCACTGTGTTGTGCAATATCGCCAACAGAAGGCGCTAGTGTGAAACGTCAAACGCATAGAAAAACTATGCGCGCGCCTCTGGTTGTGAAAGCCATAACTATGAAAATTTAAAATGTTCGTTGAACGCGTAGTCGATGGAAATTTCGCAAGTGTTACGTCTGTTTGTCTGTGCTTTCACGTTACACATAAATGAATCTTTTGAAAAAATGAAGACAATACAAATGAATTCAATCTAAATTACTTTGCGTTTCTCCGTTCATTTTCTACCGAGCCCTGAGGTAACTTTGTCCACCCAGGAAAGTCTTGAGTCACGTGTCTGTTGAGCACGTTTGCGTTATACGTTCACTTTACTGCTTCGGTGCGTTCGCTTCAGGTTAATTCACTTTGAGTTTTGGCAACCTAGTTTCTGCGTTATATACCTAGGTACCGTTCGAGCATTCCTCCCTAGTAGATTGCACTCATGCTGTTAAAAGCTTAGTCGGGCAACTTAATACACGACCAGTGGTCTCTCATCTAGAGAGTGGCGCATAAGCCACTGCGTTTGCGGCATTTCTCATTGGCAGATACGACGGACGGTTACAAGGTATGCTTCTCGATATTGCTAAGGTGTATACATAGTTAAGGTATGATATGCTCAAGGTTAATACACATTTAGGAAAACCAAGTAGATCGACACTACAGTATCGACCACAACTTTCATTACGATAAAAGTAGATTCAACCAGCCCGAAATAGTGCATGAGGGAAATTTCAACAATTATAGAAATCTGGGACAACAAAAAATTTATCGTGATGATTACCAAACAAGTTTTAATGAAATAACACCTTATTGGACCACCAAAACTTTTGATGAACGCAACATGGGAATTCAAAACAACAGCAAATAGCTATAAGAACAAAATAAAGTTTTTGATTGACACAGGTTCGTCGATAAATTTGCTAAACTATGACATGACCTACTAGATTATGCGGGGATAAAATCCTATGATGCATCAGAAACCCTGGTTGGAATTGAAAATGGTAGTAAAGCAACACTGGGAGCTGCAAAACTAGAAATACTAATGCAAGATGGGAAATTCCCAGCTACATTTCACTTAGTAAAGGACCTAATAGTTCCTGGAATTATTGGGATTGAATTCCTGTGTCAACATGTTGCGACAATATATGAAGGTTTTAAGACCATAACTTTTAACCGAAATAAAAGTGACAGTTTTGCGGTAACACACAAAACATCAACAAATATTGTCGCGCTTATCTTTTATTAGAGTCCTGCGGCGGTCGTACGCTCGCAAGGCATACCGCCGTATGACAGTCGCAAGGCAAAACAAAAGAAAAAGTGATCCCGCCAAAAACAAAAGCACGTGGGTTTCGCGAAGTGACAGATGTTTTTGAATGTATTTGTGACGAACGGCAAGAGTAGCTCAGTGGAATGAGTGTTCTTGCTGTCAAACCCCATATAGTGGAATTATATACTTTTAAATCTGGTGACGCTGTTATGATTAGGGGATTTTTCGGCTTTCAGTCTGTTAAGCGATTGAAACGAAAATATCTTTCTTACGCCCGACGTTTCAATGGGCTATGCCATCTTTTTCAAGGGTTCTGTAAAGGTCAATTGGCTTAGTTACATGAAGATACAAAATTCCCTGTGGAAACTGCGCTGCCAGCTACGTCGGCCTCACCACAACCAGCCTGAAGAAGAGAGTAGCCCACCACAAGAGCGACATCAACAAACTGGACAAGCTAGTGAATGAAATGGACGAAAACAACAACAACGACAACGAGAATTACAACAGCTATGAACTCGGCCGCCTAAAAGAGAGAACGGCTCTCTTGCTGCATTCGGTCGACAACAACCATCGCTTTGCCCTAGATAGAACAGAGATACTCGACAGTCACCGACGGTACTCTGCTCTTCCTATCTTGGAGATTTGCCACATCGTAAACACGGACGAGACGGTAAACAAACGAAGCGATTGCGACGGTCTTAGTAATATTTATGCAGGAATTTTACACACGCTCAAAACCAAAACAAACCGCACAGATACACAGACAATAGATAACCAGACAAACCTGAATGACAATGACACACAATAGCTTATTTGACATAACTTGCATACAACAATTAATGTCCTCCATAACTTTCATAGAATGACTACAAAATGACCGTTTAAATGTACATAGTTTTACGACGAAGAAAGATAGTGTAGTCCAGTGTCCAGTTTTCTTCCCGTTTCGTGTAGTAAATCCAATAGTTAGTAACTGTTTTTGTCTGTTTTATGTAGTTCAAATTGTTAAATCGTGATTTTGATTGTGATATTTTAGGAAATTGATGAACCAGATTATGTTGACAAGTTTTCACGCAAAGATTGAACCTCCAGACGAAAAACGAAAAATATTCTTGTAAGACTGTAGTTTTTTGTATGTTCTCGTATCTTCATGTAACTAAGCCAATTGACCTTTACAGAACCCTTGAAAAAGATGGCATAGCCCATTGAAACGTCGGGCGTAAGAAAGATATTTTCGTTTCAATCGCTTAACAGACTGAAAGCCGAAAAATCCCCTGTGAATTCGAAGCAGTCGATAGCATCTACGTAGCTGTTATGATTAGTGACTGTCGTGCTAATATCAGAAGCCAGAGGCAGATAATCGCCATATTCTGATTTTTCTTGAGAGGCATAATAAATATGTTCACACGATTGATACAGTGCGACATCGAGAAGACTCATTTAGTCGATTGGAAGAAATTTACTATGATTATGACGAAGGAAATTCAGTCAAGTCAGAAGATTTGGGAAAAGAAGAAGAAAAACGAATGCTCAATTTAGATGCTGATATCGACTGTGATGTAGTCGAATATAAACAATATAAAACGTTGATGGGTTATGAACGAGAAGAAGAGTTTTTGAAAACAGTAAAGCTTGATCACTTGGAAAAAGATAATTATGATGAAATCAAAAACATCATATGCGATTTTAATGATGTATTTTTCATAGCATAGCATAGCATAGCATAGCATGCAGCAGTCCACGAAATTGAAACTTCAACAAATGTGCCAATTTACAAACGGCAATACAGATTTCCCGAAGCTACTAAACAACATATAAATGAACAAATTGATGAAATGCTTACTCAAGGAATCATCAAACCAAGCAAAAGTCCTTGGAATGCTCCAGTATTATGTGTACCGAAGAAACCAGATGCTAACGGAAATAAGAAATATCGGATAGTGGTGGATTTCAGAGAACTAAACCTTATCACAAAACCTTTTGTTTATCCGATTCCATTAATAAACGATTTATTGGATAGTCTTGGAAACAGTAAATACCTTGGATCTGAAATCTGGATTTTACCAAGTACCAATACATCCAAAGGATGAAGCAAAAACCGCATTTTCAACCCCAAAAGGACATTTTGAATTTACGCGAATGCCTATGGGACTTAAAAATAGCCCATCGACTTTTCAAAAATTGATGAACACGGTTCTTTACGAGCTTGGAGACGTAAAAATTGTAGTTTACCTCGATGACGCTATTATTTTCGGGGACACTATTGAAGAGCATAATGAAAATCTGTGCAAAATACTCAGTGTGTTGAGAAAACACAATTTAAAATTGGAACCAGGAAAGTGTCACATTCTTAAAGAAAAGTTAAAATACTTAGGCCATATTGTGGATGAACATGGAGTCAGGCCAACAGAAGAAAACGTCGAAGCGATCAAAAATATGCCTGAACCAAAAACAGTAAAAGATGTTCGTTCATTTTTAGGGTCTGTAAATTTCTATGGGAAATTTATTCCAAATGTAGCAAACATCAGGAAACCTCTGAATGACTTATTGAAAAAAGATCATAAGTTTTTTTGGACGAAGGAATGTGAAGATTCATTCAACAAACTGAGACTTTATCTCACATCTGAACCACTTCTGGTCAGGCCGAATTACGCCGACACTTTTGTGATCACGACAGATGCTAGCAACTACGCTATTGGGGCGGTTTTATCGAATGAAAAAACGACAGAACATCCAATTGCATATGCAAGCAGAGCCCTCATTGGAGCTGAAATACGGTATCATACAATCGAAAAAGAATTACTGGCCATTGTATGGGCAGTAGACTATTTTAAACATTATACCTTTAATCAAAAGTTTATAGTAGACAGTGATCATAGACCACTAGTTTCGCAATGGCGATTAAAGGAAACGTCATCAACCTGTAACCGTTGGTCACATAATGTTGACTTGTAGCTTCACCACAAGTATGGTTTATACTTTTATCTCTTCTTGTGCTCACAAATAGAGTCCGGCTCTGTCATTTTGGGAAGGAACTCATACACTCATGCTGTTTGTCCGTCACTCATCTGTCAAGTGTTTGTGGCTTCGTGGTCGTGCGGCTAAGGTCACCAAGCCTTTAGTCACATCGTGCTAAGGAGCGCGGGTTCGATTCCCGCCGCAGCTGTCAGGAAAAGTTTTCGGCTGTGCCACTGGGCGTTGCATGCTAGTCCGTTGTCTAGTGTCGTGCCTCCTTCAAAGAGCAAATAGCTCACTGGAAGCATTAAACGTGTCTGTGTCTTTTTAAGTATTGTTTATTTGCAGCGGTTTGAATCTGTAAATTTGCATGCAAGAAACAACGTATAACGGCAAAACAGGTAACCCACAGAGGACCGTTTGTCAAATTGTCGGCAAAATTCGGGTCCGTTTCTCAAAAATGTTAGCTTTCGTTTGCTTGGCCTAAATTACAAGCTACCTTTATGTCCGTATCCTTTCAAGGAATAAGAAGTGCGCGTCGTGTACTCTAAAGTTAAAGTGTGTTCTTGTTGGTTAATTATTAGTGTAAATTACTTAAATGTTTGGTTTCATTATAGGCATAAACTTAAAATCTAGGCAGTTCTTTAAAATCTTAAAGACTAATATCACAGGAAAATAGTACGGTTAGTTAAAAACGAAAGCAGCAAAATTGTTACATTGTGTGTTAAAGTTCTTTTGTCCTTTGTTTCATTATGAATAGTGAATAGAAATCTATTGTAATCAAAAATTGTAATAGTCGACCATAGTGCGTGAACAGTTGTAGAAAAAGGTATTTGCAAAACTTGGTGTACTGTGCCTACAGTGGTAACGTTTTGTGGTACTGGGAAGGGCAACTTTTCATATGGTCAATAAGTGCTAATGATTTTGGGCAGGTCGGTCCAGCGGACCTTTTTCTTGTATTCCACGCTAGTGGTCTGGTATGGTCACTTTCCGGCAGGTTCACCTCTATTGACGACCCGAAGACTGAAGGATCGGAATAAGCAACCCTTTTCGATCGGCAATCCCACCCACGGACAGAATTATATCCCGGCCGAAGGACCCGTCGCACAGTGATGCGAGGGCGGCGAAAAGTCAAAAAATCAACTTACAGATATGGGTCCTGTATTATTTTTGTACTATTTCTATATATTTCGAGAGCTTATTACCAAAGTTTCAATAAGATTGGACCGAAATTGATTTTTTTACAGCATTACAAAGTAAGTGCTGAAAAGTGTTGCATTTTTAGTTTCTTTGTAAAATGTATGGGGAAACGAAAAAAAAAATCAACTAAGTTTTCAAATATGAGGACGCAGTTGGACACATTTCACGCTATGCTTATTTTGAAGATTGTCATGTCGTCTTTTAGAAAATCAATGGGTCATTTTGCGCAAACTTGCGCAACATATGTTTTAAGTCCCTTGAACATAGAGTATGATACAATATTTAGTGCAAAATAATACCGTCCGTGCCTGTACTTGGTATGCATATCATTGTAGTCAGGGTAAAAGCATCCATTAAAATGTGTTCTTTTTTTTTTCATTTGTAGCTGAGATTGGCGATGCTAAAACGATTTCATTGCATTTTTGTGTTATTCACTTGAGTCGTCCAAGCTCACACGTCCTAGAGTTTAACGGAGCCGCACATGCAGTTCGAATGAAGACAGCGTTCAGTCGTTAGTATACTAGTATACATAGGTCAATATGACCCAAATTCGAATATAAGACAGGCCCAGTGTCATTTTAACCAAACAACACTATTTTATATATCATTCGATTTAAAATTTTGTTAAGAACTCGATGTTGAAGTGAAAAATTTATCTGTAGTACAATGATCACCGGGAATCACCTACAGAGCATATCATGTTGACCATAACACTTACCGCATCTTCAACCATTTAGGTTCTATAGAAAACCTGGTTTTAAGTGAAGTTAAAAAATATGTTTTGAACCCATAGTGTATTCTGCTGGCTGAAACTTGGACAGATCATCGATAGCGGAAGCTAAGCTAAAAAATTTTCGAACGTTTCGTGGTGCCCCGGGGAACTTGTGACAAGAGACATGTACATATGTAGTAACGTCAAAAAATGGCGTGTAACAACTCTTTCGTGTGATTTTTTATGAATGTTCTTCGGGTTATACCTGAACGGATGGGCTTTAGGACAAAAGGTCGAAGTACAGAACGTCTAAAGACAAAAGGTCGAAGGTCTATGGACAAAAGCTCGAATGGACAGAAGGTCGAATGAACAAAACGTCGAATGGACAAATTTACAAATGGATGAATGGACAAAAGGCCAAGTGGACAAAAGGTCGAATGAATAAAAAAAATTAGGAAAATATGCTCTCAGGGGGTTGTAGGACAAAAGGTCAAAGGACAAAAGGTCGAAGGTCAAAAGGTCGAAAGGTCGAAATAAATGAAATAACTAGGACAAAAGGTCTAAAGGGCTGAAAAACGAATGGACTAAAGGTCGAATGGATAAAAGATCGAATGGACAAAAGGTCGAAACAAAATAAATAGTACAAAAGGTTGAAAGGACAGAATGTTGAATTCACTACATAAAGAAGAGAAACAATGCCGATGCGACCATCTTTTTCCTGCTTTATGTTCCCTCTGCAACTTGGCCTGAATTTCTTCAACTCAGAGTTCTTTTAGCACTTCCACAATTATTAAAAGCAGGGTTTCTTTTGCTTTCCATTGTATTGTATTTGTATATTGCATAATAAGCATAATACCACACTATATGTATATAGGAAGTTGACATTTTTTTTTATCGGAATCGAACCTCTAATCTGGGCTTATTATAATAGTTGGTGTTTACCTGGTATAAGTTAGTGTTTACCTGGTCTATTTACAGATATTCCCCTAACAAGCCCAGGTTAATCATCATCATCATGGTATAAGTGTTTTGAAGAACTTATACCTCTTTTGAACGATGGCTGTTCTCTCGAATAACTT
This sequence comes from Aedes albopictus, assembly GCF_035046485.1. Taxonomy (NCBI): domain Eukaryota; kingdom Metazoa; phylum Arthropoda; class Insecta; order Diptera; family Culicidae; genus Aedes; species Aedes albopictus. Next base: position 279,158,876 of record NC_085137.1, on the reverse strand, counting down.
GTTTTACAGTTATTGGCGTGATTACTAATGCTTTTTTTTAAGTATTCTATATTCTTTTGAATAATATTCTTTCTAGTAATGCTAGAAAATAATTACCGTACTTACAAACAATACATTTGTTTCTTATATTTTTAATCTTGAAAAATTCGTCATTCATATTAACAATTGTTTTATAAAGCCGTGATTTAAAATAATCTTAGACGGTTCCGTATACTTGCACATGTTCATTCGTTTGACTTTTGAGTAGAGTCTTGTTTTCTAGATGGCCATCTAGAAAATGTGCTGAAATGACTACATATTTTTAAAATTCATGAAGAATTGTGTGTCGCAAGATGGGGTTTGAAAACATCCAAAAAATGTCCTCTTCCCCGGGGGAACCAGGATTCCGCAACGGTCCTAAATGTGGCAAATCTGACCCAAATGTCCGGAAATGATTTCTACTGGACCTAATTTTCAAAATCATGAAAAATAATGTGTTGCAAGATGGGTTTCAAAAATATCCGAAAATTATCCTCTTCCCCAAGGGAATTAGGATTCCGGAACGGTCCTGAAAGTGGCCAATCTCGCCCAAAAGTCCGGAAATGGCTACTACTGGACCTATTTTTCAAAATCATGAAAAATGGCGTGTCGCAAGATGAGTTCTAAAAACATTCAAAAATTGTCCTATTCCCCGGGGGACCCAGGATTTCGGAATAGGCCTAAAAGTGGCCAATGTGACTCATGGGATGTCAAAATGTCTTCTTGGTAACTAATTCTAATAAATAAGAAAGTTTGAAGGTATGTAATTCATGTTAAGACTTTGTATGGAGCCGCATCACTGTGCGTCGTGTACCTTAGAGGTTGGCCTGGTAATTATCACGGCGTAGGCGGGTAGAGCCCTTTGTCGCCATGGAAAAAGGGATCCGCCGAAGCCAGCTTTAATGCCCGCCATTTCCTGCCAATCGCCAGCACCGCCCTCCATCTTCTACCAACTGTCAGCACCGCCCTCCATCGTCTATCAACCGCCAGCACCGCCCTCCATCTTCCCCCAACCGCCAGTACCGCACTACATGCCACGATTACCCACCACCAATTGTAAAACCGCAAGTATTAGAATAAAAAATAGTGACGTCACTTTATTGTTAGGCCTATCCAGGAATAAATTGCACGAATTTCGAATCGGTGGATTAGTTTTGCTCAGTGTTTCCGGATTTGAGTAATTTATGCTGCTTTTTATTATTTCCGTTTTTTCCGTGCTCGAGTTGTGAGTTCCCAGGCCTCGCCCTGATTGGACAGTTCTGAAGGGTAGGTTGGTGTGGCTTTTGAGCACCCCTATAGTGAGAAATCTGTGGTTCATCTTTCCAGTGTTGCGTTGTTTCTGGCTTCCCCCTTCTGATCCCATGTAGGTTTACATAACAGAGATTGTGTGAGTGTAACTGACTGACAGCATCAGCGACCCTGTTCCAACATAAATACCGTTGATGGTAGTGAATTTGTAAATATTAGCTAGCAGGATACAAACCCTTACTCGATTAAGACTCAAACTACAGGGTCTAGATTTCGAAGTTCGTTACAAAAACGGGAAAGAAAATGTAGTCGCAGATTTCTTGTCTAGACTTTCTAAACCTGAAGATCATCCAGCCGATGAAAGTAATACCGCAAGATCGCAATTAATTGCTGTGGTCACCCGACAGGAAAAGAAAAAAGCAGAACAAGAAAACATATCCATTCATCCAAACAAACAGCTGATGGAAAAAGACACCGTTCCGTGCCGCAGTAACGGGGGCGCGATCGCTGACCGTGACCTAGAAAGCGAGGGAATCAAAACAAAAACGCAAACCATGGGCCGTATGAATGATAGCAAAAAAAAATAATTGGGTTGTTTAGTGAATAAAATATTGCTATTTTCTATAGCCTAATCGAAAGAGCTCATTTTTGTGAGTATAACGTGATTTTATTGGATTTCAATACCTTTGTTTTGATGGTTAAATTAACAAAACAAATTTAATTTTCGTGGATAGAATGGCAGTTCAATCGATAAAATGACAGTTCAACCCGAACAAAAAATTTTCCCCATACAAACTTCAAATGCCTTTCAAAAATAGTTCCCGGACTCCAAAAATTATGAAATTTTGGATTTCGGCAAATTTTTGGGCGGAGAATCAGATTATGAAATAATCGGGATACCCCTAAAGAACCCAATTGCACGGGTTCCGACCTACGAGGCATAAACAAGGTATCAAATATACCTCCAGCAAGTACGAGTGCGATATCGGACGAGGCTGAAGTTAAAGAATTCATTATGGCCGACGTTTTCGATTTATGCAATAACACGCACACTAATGACACATTTGCGGCAAGCGCATATGATGAATTTTTATAGATGTCCAAGAATAATCCAATTGATGTAAATCGATTGAAAATTTCTAGGAATTTGAAAAATGCAGATGCTGATTGTAACATTGTAATTTTGAATAGCAGATCAGCATTTAATGAAATTTCAAAAATTATTGATTTACCCCATGGACTGAAAGATTTTTGCGAAGATGGAGTTGTTTCTATTCCAGATAGTAATTTATTCGGAATTATTGTGGAAGGCAAAAGTAATTCAATGATTAATACCAAAACATTCTTTTACAAACTTAGCAACTGCTTGAATCAAAATAAAGCGCCGATAACAGCATCCAAAAATATTCATTTGATTTCGTTCAGAAAGATTAAACAATTTGAAGTACTTGAGATGATTCAATTTTTAGCTTTGAAAAATCAAATAACGCTAAGCCTTTATAACTCAGATTCCGAGCGCACTGAAATACATAATGACGATATCGAAACAATTCTTCGAGAATTTCATGATGCTCCCTTAGGCGGACATGTTGGAGCAAGGCGAATGCGAAAACGCATTAGTCTCATTTTTAATTGGAAAAACATGAGAAGGGATATCGAAAATTACGTAAAACAATGTGATTCATGCCAGAAAAATAAAATTTGTAAACCCAACAGAATTCCGTTAAAAGTAACTACAACGTCATCCGAGCCATTTGAAAAATTATATATGGACATTGTTGTTCTCCCAGAATCCGAATTAGGCAACAGATACGCGCTGGTCATGCAGGACGACCTTACAAGATTTTTGGTAGTAGCGCCAATGGACAATCAAGAAGCGGAGACAGTATCTAAAACTTTTGTCGAAAAATTCATTTGTAAATTCGGAAGTCCGTTGGAACTGGTGACAGACGAAGGAGCAAATTTCATGAGCAAGTTTTTTAAACACGCATGTAAAATTTTGAAAATCAAAAAAATCAATACAAGTGCTTATCACCCACAAGCAAATCTAGTAGAACGATCAAACAGAGAATTGAAAACATATTTACGACAATTTGTCGGAGGAAACCCGCAACAATGGGACCAACATCTTGATTATTTTACTTTTGAATACAATACTACAAATAATAGCTCAACCAGCTACAGTCCGTTCGAACTTTTATATGGAAGAAAGGCAAGGATTCCTACCTCCATATACACTCCAACAGATTCAGATCTAACAAATAATGACTATTTTTGCGAAATAAAACAAATTCTTAAAAATTTGCATGAAAACGCCAAAAGAAATTTGAAACGTAAACTTATTTACGATAAGAAAACCGAAGAATGGCAACCTATGTGGGGCGAATTGGTTTTAGTGCAAGCAATCCCCTACAGGAACAGGTCAAAAACTTCAGAGTAAATGGAGAGGCCCAGACGCAGTAGTTGACCTACCCAGCGAACAAACTACAATTATTAAAAATGGGAATAAATTGGAAAAAGTCCATAATAATAGGTTTAAAAAGTATAATGATTGATCAGCTATGCGCATCAATCAGTGTACAAATTTTGTAAATATAATATATTCCATACTTTAGTTACTACATGTTTTGTTTGAACACAAAACAGTAAAAAAAATATAATATGTAAGCCTAACGGTTAGCATAAGTCAAGCACAGGTGTCGATTAAAATAAACTATAAATAATTAATAAATACATTCAGTGGACAAGGAATACAAATGAAATCTGAACAAAGTGACAAATCTACAACAAAATGACAAATCTACAAGTGACTGATTATTAAAGAACATATGAAGAATACACTGAGCGATTGAAATTATATTTGAAAACATGAAACAAATCAATAATGACATATTGAGAAAATGGAAATAAATCATAAAGGGTTAAAAAAAATGCGAGGAATAAAATAAATGATTTTTGGGGATATTTTATACAGCTAAATTACAACAAAGATGCGTCCATCATTTCGGCGTTAATTTAATGCAAAAACGACTTGAATGTACCGAAGAGCTGAAAAAAAGGGTAAATTGGGATGGGGAATCATAACTAAGAAAAGATTAATTGAAAATTACTAGGGATACAAAAATATGGTAATGGTGAAGATATTATGCAATTTTTATGCAAACAAGACAAATGGAAAAAAAAATATGGAAATCAGATGTATAAATTGATAAATTGAGAATGATACAGCAGTTTATTTGAGACATGAGAGTGAAAATGTCATTGGGGAAATAAAGTTACAAAACAATGAAGTATAAAACAATGAAAGATGGAATAATGGGAAATATGATGAATATAATGGAAGATCTATAACAGTACAAAAAAAATACAGAAAAAGTTAGAATTGAAAATGAGAAACTCAAAGAAAAGATAATTAAACTGAAAACTAAATGACATTTTACTGAACGAATTTACATGACCTTAGCATGACCAACGTACGAAGAATTGACGTCATAATGCACAACAATTTTGAATGGACATCCATCAAAACCTTAGCATAAGACGAATAGGTATCCTACGACGGTTTAGAAAAGGTAAAAGTGTAAATTAAACGAAAGAAAAGGACTTGTGACAAAAACGCGAATTAACAAAACCGCAAAGGGAAACAAAATGGTATATAAGGGAAATATTATACAAACGAGACAGCTGAGAGAGTAATGGCGAACAGTGTATAAAATGCTTGAATTAAGGTACAAATATAAAACAATCTCTTAATAATTATATTTTTTTTCTTTTTATCATCTCGTTTTAGTTTCTTTAGAATAACCATATTACATAATATTTTATTACAGAAGTAGATCCATCATCAACCAACCGTAGCAAAGCCTTCAAAAGGGGGAAAGGAGGAGTGATTTTGTAGCAAAATCTCAACCGCAAGCCTTACCCACGGAACCGGAGGGCGTAGACAGGAGATGCGTAAAGGAAAAGCAATAATGACATTTTTTTTTATTCCACACAGGCAAACAACAACAATGAAAAAAAAAACAAATTATAATTTCTTCAACGTGTCCGCGTTCAACTGAATTCCCTAGCGATATATATTTGTTGCATCTACTTGCGACCAAATAGCAACCCCTGCGTATACGCAAATCACGCATCGTCAATTCAAGAGATGCTTGAAAGCTCCGATAGCTCAGACAGCATCGTGGTGGTTGGCGACTATAACCTACCTCGTTGCAATGGCAACTTGACAGTGACCTCAACAGTTATATTCCTTTGAACGCTTCTTCTGAACAAGAGATCAGCCTGTGTGAAACTGTCCTGCCATGCGGCCTGCATCAAATCTGTTCTGCATACAACGCAAATGGAAGACTTCTTGATTTAGCGTTTGTGAATGATCCTGTCAACGTCGAACTACTGGAACCCCCAACACCAATCCTGAAAGTTGATATCCATCACAAGCCGTTCATTATTCGTTTAGATTATCTGCCTGCTACGCAAATTGTGCATCGTGCTAACCGTGGTCTTCCTGATTTTGACTTCCGTCACTGTGACTTTGACGATCTCTCGACGTCTTTAGAGAGGGTCAACTGGTCTGGCATTCTACAGACCGATAACTTAGACGATGCCGTCACCAATTTTTACGACACAGTATTTTCAATTTTGAATGAAAAAGTGCCATTCACAAGAAACCTACGACCGTGAATCCTATTGAAGAAGCGTTCCCAAACGATACAAATGCCGTTCTGTTTGTGAGGTAGTCCTTTAACCAATTGGTCAGCCAGGCGGGAAATCCGTAGTGTTGAAGTTTCGCAATCGCAAGATTGTGAGGAACTTTATCGAATGCCTTTGCAAAGTCCACATAGATCGAGTCAACTTGCACGCGCTTGTCCATGCACGGAAACAGAAAGTTGGAGTAGTCCATCAAATTCGTAAGTGTTGACCGATTTTTAACAAACCCGTGCTGGCACTCCGATATGATTGGAAGCGCGACAGGAAACATGACATCATAAATCAAACGTTCAAATACCTTAGCTAAGCATGGTAGAAGCGAAATAGCTCGGTAGTTTTCAACGTTATGAACGTTACCAGATTTGTGTATCGGGATGATCGCAGCAGTTTTCCAGGCGGTCGGGAACTTACCGCTCGTAAAAGATCGGTTGAAAATTATCGTCATTGGGACAGCGAGAGAGGCGGCGCCCGATCTAACAAAAACTGGAGGCAATCTATCCGCGCCTGGCCCTTTCGAAGGATCCACTGAACTGAGGGCAGCATGGATGTTGACTTCACTTAGAGCGGGTTGTGCTAGGGACATATTGTATGACGGAATACTGTCGATGTACGGGCCTGTTGCGGAGACATCGTTTGTTTCATACACATCTTTGGAGAAGTCAGCAAATAGATTCGCAGCCTCATCGGTTGAGTTTGACCTTATGTTGTTGTACCGATTGTGCGATATTTGCCAGAAAACCGTTCGCCAGAAAACCATTCGCCAGAATGACAAACGCCAGAAAACCATTTGCCAGAATGTACCATTTGCCAGAATACTATTTGCCCGAAAGTACCATTTGCCAGAATGTACCAATCCCCAGAATTAAATATTAAATATTAAATTCTGGGGATTGGTACATTCTGGCAAATGGTACTTTCGGGCAAATAGAAATTTCCTCCATTTTCTAAGAATTATTTGAAACTAAAGATGAGTTGTGAGAATTTGGTGGATATTTTTCAGTCCATCAACATAAAAAATGTCGTCCGTCAGTTTCAATCTTTTACAATAATTCAATATGTTCACTGCTAGGATGATCTCTTGGTTTGTTTCGATGAAGGTCGACTAGGGCTAGAACAACGAAAACAACTGGAAATGACTCACCACTAACTATTGAGCAAAGAGAAAATCGATGAAGAGAAATCGATCATTGCAGATACGCCTGCATGATACTAAGCGCGATTGTAACTAGGCTATAAGTGCATAGGTCTACAAACATTTGGTATGGTGAAAATACTGCTGACCGAAGTCCATTAGGCCGAATGGTCAATGGGTAGAATGATGATCACGAATAGCAATTCAGTGATTATGGAACAGGAATCGGAACGGTTTCTTAAGTTTGTTCGGTTTTCCCATAATTAGCTGATACTTCATTCATTTATTTAGTTCACATCAAATTCATGATAATACTGAATCAACAATTTGCCGCCATAATACTCGATTTGCAGCTGCAGCTCTCCATCCTCGGTCACGCCCAACACTCGCCAGATCCCGCTCCACCTGGTCCGCCCATCGTGCTCTCTGCGCTCCACGCCTTCTTGTGCCAACCGGATCAGTTGCAAACACCAGCTTTGCAGGGTTGTTGTCCGGCATTCTTGCAACATGCCCTGCCCACCGTATCCTTCCGGCTTTGGCCACCTTCTGGATGCTGGGTTCGCCGTAAAGTGCAGCGAGCTCGTGGTTCATTCTTCTCCGCCACACACCGTTCTCCTGCACACCGCCGAAGATCGTCCTTAGCACCCGTCGCTCGAAAACTCCGAGTGCTTGCAGGTCCTCCTCGAGCATCGTCCATGTCTCGTGTCCGTAGAGAACCACCGGTCTTATTAACGTCTTGTACATGGTACATTTGGTGCGGGGGTGAATCTTTTTTGACCGCAGTTTCTTCTGGAGCCCATAGTAGGCACGACTTCCACTGATGATGCGCCTTCGTATTTCACGGCTCACGTTATTGTCAGCCGTTAGCAAGGAACCGAGGTAGACGAATTCTTCTACCACCTCGAAAGTATCCCCGTCTATCGTAACATTGCTGCCAAGGCTTGTCCTGTCTCGCTCAGTCCCACCTACCAGCATGTACTTTGTCTTAGCCGCATTCACCACCAGTCCGACCTTTGCTGCTTCACGTTTCAGGCGGGTGTACAGTTCTGCCACCGTTCCAAATGTTCTGGCAATAATATCCATGTCATCCGCAAAACAGACAAATTGGCTGGATTTCGTGAAGATCGTACCCCGGCTGTTGAGCCCGGCTCGTCGCATAACACCTTCCAGGGCGATGTTGAATAGTAGGCAGGAAAGTCCATCACCTTGTCGTAGTCCCCGTCGAGATTCAAATGAACTGGATAGCTCACCCGAAATCCTTACGCTGTTCTGCACACCGTCCATCGTTGCTCTTATCAGTCTAGTCAGCTTCCCGGGAAAGCTGTTCTCGTCCATAATTTTCCATAGCTCTGTGCGGTTGATACTGTCGTATGCCGCTTTGAAGTCGATGAACAGGTGATGCGTTGGGACCTGGTATTCACGGCATTTCTGGAGGATTTGCCGTACGGTGAAGATCTGGTCCGTTGTCGACCGGCCGTCGATGAAACCGGCTTGGTAACTTCCCACGAACTCATTTACTTTAGGTGAAAGACGACGGAAGATGATCTGGGATAGCACTTTGTAGGCGGCATTCAAAATGGTGATCGCTCGAAAGTTCTCACACATTAACTTGTCGCCTTTCTTGTGGATGGGACAGATTATCCCTTCCTTCCACTCCTCCGGTAGCTGTTCGGTTTCCCAGATCTTGACAACTAACTGGTGCAGACAGGTGGCCAACTTTTCCGGGCCCATCTTGATGAGTTCCGCTGCGATACCGTCCTTACCAGCCGCTTTGTTGGTTTTGAGCTGGTGGATGGCATCCTTAACTTCCCTCAGCGTGGGAGTTGGTTCGTTCCCGTCCTCTGCTGCACCAACATAGTCATTTCCTCCGCTGCCTTGGTCCTCCGTGCCTACATTCTCTTCGCCATTCAGGTGCTCGTCGAAGTGCTGCTTCCACCTTTCGATCACCTCACGTTTGTCCGTCAGGAGGCTCCCTTCCTTATCCCTGCATATTTCGGCTTGCGGCACGTAGCCTTTGCGGGATGCGTTGAGCTTCTGGTAGAACTTGCGTGTTTCCTGTGAACGGCACAGCAGTTCCATTTCCTCGCACTCCGCTTCTTCCAGGCGGCGCTTTTTCTCCCGGAAGAGACGGGTCTGCTGCTTCCGCTTCTGTCTGTATCGCTCCACATTCTGTCGGGTTCCATGCTGCAGCATTACCGCCCACGCTGCATCCTTCTCCTCCAGAACCGCTCTGCACTCCTCGTCGAACCAATCGTTTCGTCGACTCCGTTCTACGTACCCGATTGTGCTCTCGGCTGCGTTGTTGATGGCTGCTTTCACTGTACTCCAGCAGTCCTCTAGAGGGGCCACATCGAGCACACCCTCGTCCGGCAACGCTGCCTCGAGATTCTGCGCGTATGCGGTGGCGACATCCGGTTGCTTCAGTCGCTCTAGATCGTACCGGGGCGGCCGCCGGTAATGTACGTTGTTAATAACGGAGAGTTTTGGGCGCAGTTTAACCATCACCAGGTAGTGATCGGAGTCGATATTAGCGCCACGATAGGTCCTGACGTCGATAATGTCGGAGAAGTGCCGTCCATCAATCAGAACGTGGTCGATTTGCGATTCCGTTTGTTGTGGTGATCTCCAGGTGTAACGGTACGGGAGGCTGTGCTGGAAGAAGGTGCTACGAATGGCCATGTTCTTGGAGGCGGCGAAATCGATGAGGCGTAGGCCATTTTCGTTCGTCAGCTGGTGGGCGCTGAACTTTCCAATCGTCGGTCTGAATTCCTCCTCCTGGCCTACCTGAGCGTTTAGATCCCCTATGATGATCTTGACGTCGTGGTTTGGGCAGCGGTCGTACTCGCGTTCGAGCTGCGCGTAAAATGCGTCTTTGTCATCATCAGTGCTTCCGGAGTGAGGGCTGTGCACGTTTATTATGCTAATGTTGAAGAATCGGCCCTTGATTCTCAACCTGCACATTCTTTCGTCGATCGGCCACCAAGCGATCACGCGCCTCTGCATGTCGCCCATCACTATAAAAGCTGTTCCCAGCTCACGTGTGTTGCCGCAACTCTGGTAGATGGTATGATTACCTCTAAACGTTCGCACCATAGATCCTGTCCAACACACCTCCTGCAGCGCTACGATTCCGAACCCGCGGTCCTTCAGTATATCGGCGAGTATGCGGGTGCTCCCGATGAAGTTGAGAGATCTGCAGTTCCACGTACCGAGCTTCCAATCGCAAGTCCCTTTTCGTCGCTGTGGTCGTCGCCATTGGTATCGGTTCGCATTCTTCTCTTGTTGATTTTCCGGTGCTAGTCTTTTTTACGGCTGGCTCGCAGGGCCTGACACCAACCCATTAACCCAGGGAGCTGGGCTTACCTTCCCGGAAGCTACGGGTTCTGCACCTTCTACAATATTATTATTGCCTTATTGTTTTACCCCAATCAACAATTAATGTCAAAATCTGGTCTTACTAACTAAGAAGAACAGCCTATGTTTAAAAGAAGGCAAAATTCACTAGTTTTACATCAAGGTTTCGGTACAAAAAACTACGAAGCAATTCTCTCTAGTTCAAATAGTGAATTTTTCATTCTTCTAAACACAGGCTGTTCTTTCTAGTTTCATTGTAAGACTTGTTTATGGCATAAATTGTTGTTCGTAATTTTGTTGTTTGGCACAAAAAATATGATTTAAAGTGATCATGTTATTGTTATTGTCAAAATAAGCTTCAAAAAATACTTTCAATTGAAAGAAGGGAAGGGAAGGGAAGGGAGTATTATGGCGGCAAATTGTTGATTCAGTATTATCATGAATTTGATGTTAACTAAATAAATGAATGAATGAAAGAAGGGAATCTTTGAAAAAAATAAGCAAATCCAAAAATTCCATATCAGTAAAAACTGGAAAGAACATCCTATGTGTTGAAGAAAGGAAAGTTTTTGATGAGTATTGATCAAATTCCGTCAAAATAGTATTTGATCAATTGGATCCATATCACGATCAGCTTGTCCGCCAGACAAATTTGTGAAAATGCTCTTATTGAAAAAATAAGTTGTTGTGCGCAATAAAATAATTAAATAACATTTTAATTTATTGTGAACTTTGAAAGGTTTGAATTCACGTCATTTTTTGTTCTAGAGTGATTTGCCCTTCTCCAAACTATAGGCTTTTCTTTCAAAGTTATTCTAAAACCATTTCTTGTTTGTTCTTACATCAGTTCCAATAATTTATTTAACTTTCGCATATAAATCTGAACAAAATAAAGTTTTACATCTTTACAATCGTTATCGTGGGCTAATCGATCCCAAAGAAATAAAAAAACATGATTTATTGTTCAATAAGAATGTTTTAAATAGAGGTTGCTAATGATTGAAATCTGTCTCTTTCCGCCTCACATATGTTTGCATCAGGAAACAGTTTCATCAGATTAGTATATCATTAGATTGGGAACACTTCTGGAATGAGAACTTTGGAAATTTCTGGGAAACGGTACTTTCTGGGGAATGGTACATTCTGGCAAATGGTTTTCTGGGAAATGGTTCTTTCTGGCAAACGGTTTTCTGGGAAATGGTATTTTCTGGCAAATGTCTTTCTGGCCAATGGCATGCTGGCGAATGGTTTTCTGGCAAATATCGCACAATCGTTGTACCGTATGCGTGATAATGTTTGCACCATCGTACAAATAAGGTACCCATATCACCTGTACACACAATGTCTTGGTTTTTTATTGCATGTACGTAAGCTCTAACTCATATCACAGTAGGTTGCGGGTAAAAAAATCCGATTTCTTAAGTTTAAAATTTGCACCATGAAGGGGTAGCAGCGGTAGTCGGGACTTGTCCACGCGCAAATGTTAAAAAAGATATTTCAGGAGTGTTCAGGAAAACTGTAAAACAGTCTTAGACCGAAAAAAGCAACGGCAACTATTCCCGAAGGTGTCCACCGATCGTCCAAGGTTAACATGGATTAAGAAAGCTATCGCTGCCACCAAAAATAAGAATTGGGTGAATTATATGCGCTCAATGAGAAAAATGGCAAAGAAACGCGAAATCAGCGACTTAACGGCATGGCATTTCGAAAAGGAAAATTACGGTGGCCTTTATGATCCTTCGACCATGGAAAAAAAACTTACATTATTACCAATGGCATACAGGAGCTATGAGTAGCGCCATATAAGAAAGTCTTGAATTTGCCCGAACGCAACCTCCGGTTTTTTCGATTTTCGAAAAACTATCGATCCGTACCAAATTCCAGAATCAATAGTTATTATAACTTTTGTTTGTGTGTCAATGTCTATACCATTAGGCAATGTCAAAATAAAAAAATAAATTCAAAAATTGTTAATCTTGACTTTGACACTACCACGGATACTTTTCGACATTTGCGCGTGGACAAATCACGAACTAGGTTGCCACTTAGTCATTATGCAAGTGTAAAACTAAGAAAATCAACACTTTTTATTCACAGTCTACTAGGATATGAGTTATAGCTTAAATGCCGGCAAATAAAACCAATACATTGTCTTCACAAGTCAAACTGGAATTTTATTTAACGATGGTGCAAACATTATCACGCATACGGTAGGTTACGTCGCTGGGAATAGACTTATTACGTTTTTTCGAGTTGACATAAGACCAGAACGAGGAAGGATTAGCTTGCAAATCATTTTCGGTACGATTTAAGTAGTCCTTGAAGGCGGAATCCACGGATGATTGGTAACTGGATTCCAATTGTTGCAGGTTCATTTTGGCTATGTGCGTTCTTTGCTTGAAGTATCTTTTCCTGGCCTTGCGGAGAACGTTGCGACTGTGGCGTATTTCTGCAGTCCACCATGGAGGAGACGTCTTAGAGTGTCGTAGGCGTGCAGTGCATCGATGAACTGAATTCATCGCGGTCCGAGAATTTTGACATTAGAGCGGGGCCATTCCCAATCAGAATTGTTCAATTCTAATCGTTCGTTGGAATGTACTTTTTTCTCGTTACTGAGTTATGGTCAATTATGTGAAAATTATCATGTAAGCCTATATTATATGGTAATTTTTCACAAAATTTTCCATAACTCAGGAACGAACATTAAGTGCATTCCAAAAATTTCAGCGATTAAAGCTTATGAAATTTCCTTCTCAAAAATATTTTTTCTAACATTTTCCACGAGTTCGGACATAGTTTTTCCGGCTTTTCTTTATGAATTTTCTCAACGGTGAAAAATTTTATGGAAAACTTTTTCCATTTCATATTTTTTTTTGATTCCTGGGAAAATTTGCTTTCATTTTCATTCAAAAACTTTGTTTCTACCATGCTTCGTTCTTGAGTTATGATTTTTCAAAGTAAGTAGTGTCAGGAGAAAACAAAAAAATTCCACCTGGGTTTTCCGGGAAAATAGGCGACCCTGAATTTTCCTCAATTTTTTTTTGTTAATATATTCATGAGCCCTGCCTGTGGAAAAAGTTTCATGAAAATCTGAAACCCTTCGGCCCATACCCGTACGGTAATAAAAAATTCCCCTGTTGAATGTTCTACTGTTGGTGTTTACAAACAACAAGATGTTTACAAATTAGAACCAACAGTAGATGGCGCGCAAAGGGTAGGATCTTACACTGGTAAACAAGAGAACCCAAATTTGAGTATTTTAAACTCACTTTTGAATTCTTTTTTGCACCCTATTTCATTCGCTCTCTTCATTGTTGTCAGAGAGTGAATAGTAAAACAACCCAACTTTGAGAGTTCGATGCGGGAAGCCAAATTGAGTAAGTGGCACAGTACCGAAAGTTGAGTAATTTGAACTGACGGTTGAGTAAAAAGAACCTTGACTTTAGGTTCTTTGGCCGTATACGCCTAAATGCAAACTACCTACCTAAACATCGGCTCCAGCAACTCAAAAATGGCTTCCCGCACGCAACCTCGAAGTTGGGTGGAATGAACTCACTTTTGGGTACTTTCGTTTTTCCGTGCACACCCCTGATTAGAAGTGTCACCAGCGGCGTCATGGTCGCAATTTTTTCCGCAGTCAAGTTCGCAGATTGTGAACAATCCTCGGTACTCACTTTACGTAATTTATGTTTAGTCCCTTACTGTCAGAGCTGTCAGATCAGTGTAACACGTTAAATAAAATTTACACAAAAGGCAATTTACACGGAAAAAAATACACGGTTATGAATATTTATTGGGTACCGGACTGGTCACCGAAAATTTGATCGTTTTCTTTGGTACATCGAGGTCTTGAAATTAGTCTATGGTGTCACTCTAGTGTCAAAATTGTCGAACCGCGATGGATTCAGTTCATCGGTGCACTCGTATTGGCGAGACGGAATAGTCCTGTACAACGACGTAGGTTAAACTTGCGCGTAGTTGCTGCATCCCGCTCTTACTCGTTTGATGTCAAATGGGTAAGAGCAAGATGCAACAACTTCGAGCAAGTTCAACCTGCGTCGTTGAACAGGACTAATGTGTCAAGACTTTGTAACGTACAGTGGGGCAGAACGTTGATATGGACAGACAAAACCTCTAGTGCTCTGGATATCCATCCTAGAGGTTTGGTGTCCTCAGAGAAGTGTCTTGTAAGAGTTTGAAATAAAATCTGGTTACATGATATTTGATCTAGACAAGTTGCAACTGATCTAGATCAATTTTATCTTTTCATAGAAGCGTCCTAGAAGAAAACTTTCTTCTGAAAAGTGGTTCATTCTGCTATTTTTGACATTTCTTCCGAAGACACTTATACTGTAAAATGTACACAAAAGGCACAGTGGGCCACTTTACTAAAAAAGTCGAACAAATCGATTTTGATCAATATTTTCAAGTAAATAAAAATTTGAAAAAAAAATCGAACGTTTGGCTAGCAAAAAAATAAATAAGAAAAAGTTTATTCCATAACCAAAATCTAAATAATCTCGGAAATTGGAGGTTTTTCTAATTAAATTAACTAAAGAAAGTGATCTACGATTTATTTGATAACTCATGAAGCAGCAGGTAGAGACAGTTAAATTTTTGGCCAAAACATGTCAATACCATCAGCATCGATATTATGGGAAAAGAAAAGTGGGGTAACTCGGAGCTTTTGTTAAAGCCCGTGAAATCATCACGAAAATAAATGAAAATTAGTAATTGAGGCCAATTTTTTGAACATCAAACATGATGTGAAACAATTTTCCGATTATTTCTTCTAATGCAGCATGCCTCCTTTGAACTTTACCCTTCCACTAACATCCAAATTCCCGTGACGCCTAGGCCTGAAAGAATGTAGAGGTCTCTATGTACTTTCATAGGTGTCCAACTAATCTTCCTTCCCCATCCCTCAGCTGTCGCAAGGACGTGGCCAGGACAGCACTCGACCGTTGGAGGATTGCGTCAATCTTGTCTAAGAGTCAGAGATTAGTCCCAAATCTTTGTGCTTTGATAACGGACAGGAAAGATGCAACCCTCATAACAGCGATCCAGGGCTGTACCACCTACGAATTTGTGCGACTTGCTAAATGCTAATGCTAATGCTAATGCTAATTTCTTCTAATGCAGCATGCCTGGAGGGTTACTGCTAGAGATGGGAAAACTGATTCAATTCTGAGAGTGAATCGCTACCGATTCACTTTCAAAACAGAGTCGACTCTTTTGATCGATTCAGTAACTCATTTCCGGGATTTGAATAAAATGTCAATTTTCGATGTGAGTCAACTTCTTTTCGTACAAAATTCACTTGCATGGTATGTATATTGACGATTTGCACAAACGTCTGAGTATAACGTAGTGAAATACAGGATTCGCAGGTTTTCGTTAATTTCTCCGAAGAATCGAATCGCTGGTACGAGCCAGCCATATAATATAAGTATGGAATCAAAATTGATTGTCAAAGATTGCAATGTTCTGCGTCGAATCTTCATGAAGTGCGTAGTCATACTAACTCTTGTCGCAATCGTAATGAACATCAGCGAATCGTGACTCTTTTGAAAAGAGTCATGGCTCACTCACTCGTTTTCGCGAATCGATTCTTTGAGTCGATTCGCGAGTGAGTTACCCATCTCTAGTTACTGTGATGAAGCGTTTATATCAACAACGATTTTTCACAAGGGACTAACTGACTTGATCGATTTATCTTCGTCGACTCTCTCTTTCGCTATATTATAATAACTTGATCAAAACAAACAAAATCATTATTCTTACTGTTTCTTTAGCAACATGTAGTCATCTTCTTCGCATTTCAACCAAAAATTCGTTGGAAAGTTCAAAGAGAGGATCGATGAAGAAAACTCGAAAACATCAGTTAGGCCCAAATGAAAAATCAGTGTCGATATGATGTAATTGGTTTGACGCTGTTCAGGTCAATATATACTAGTAATCCTACATTATAGAGATCTGCGGAGGCGGCCATTGTAAGCCAATCGTGCAGAAAGAACTGTCAAAGTGTGAGCCAAATGATCGTTCGTAAGAAGGTGTCGATTGAACGGTATTGCAATCCGAACTAAATAAATCAAAATTATTTATTATTAATATCGAGAAATTGACGGTATATGTAAGTTTAGTAAAAAGATAGAATTTAATTGATTCTGTTTTCAAAAGCTCAAGCTTATGACGAAACTTTCGTTGCTGCACTCTTCGAAAAAACTTTCATTGCTGCTTCTTGCTTCAGTTCTGCCGATATGTTTAGCTTAACACTTTGCAATAAATTTCAGATTTCATCGATTGCTCCGCTATTTTTTTCCAAAATTTTGAAAAAAAATCTACCATAATTAGAAAATGTAAACAAAACAACTTGAACCACTACGAAGTCACGCACAAAGTTTCAACATCTAGCTTTGCAGCAAGTGTTGGCAGCTGATGTAAACAAAATGAACAGCGTTGCCGAATCGACATATGTAACTTCTGCTTATCTCTATGTAGATGATTTCTAATATATGTATATCTAGATTTTTATTGAGAGGGACCTTAAGGCCCCTTGGCGTGTCATCGCAAAATGGCTTCTTCTGAATCATTGACCGAAATCAACTTTACACAACATTGCACCAATACATATTTGTAAAAAAATCTACGCTTATCTTATTCTGTAAAATAATCAATTATGTCAATTATGCAAGATATTTGGCATAAAAATGAATTCAAACTACTTCAAATACAAGCCTCTTTCCAAGTATTCACGATACTAAAGCATTATTTCATTTGAAGTAGAAATTTTTAACGATTTGTTTTGACCGCACTCAAAATGTGGTTGGCGGTGTTTACCACCCACTGCAGTACCAACAACGACGGCGGCAGCGCGATGATGTCTTGTGGCGCGCACAATCATCGATCATTGCACGCAGTGATGTCGATCCTGCTGGCCAAAGCATCAATAAAATTGATCGAAATCAATCAAAAAGTCAAGTCAAACCCATTGGTTATGCGTCATAAAATCAAAAATAATTTGTGGGGTGATTATTTTTTTTACTTTTTTATCACAATTGTTAGTGAAATAAGCAAAGTATTATAATTTACGAAATCTTCACCAAGCGGTCCGCCAGCACTGCTGTTGCAGCAAACATAAACAGTAATTCGATCATTTCTACCTTGTTACATATAAAATCTAACTTTTTTCGTGATATTAGGATATGTTTCCTAGTTATTCATTGAAGTAGAGTAGTTTACTACTTGAGTTGCTTTCAAATAATTCATATTGTCGAAATGTTTACATTGGAGGAACCAAGACAAAGCGGTGCTATTTTTGTTTGTTTGTTTATGGAATTGGTATAGAAAGGCTACACAACTACTATCGTGCTTGATGATTGTTTGGAATAAGAATCAAATAAGAAGAACAAAATTTGAGATGACACGCTAAAAGGCCTTAAGTAATAATATTGTTGCATCCATATGCTCGTACAATAGGGTCCTAAAATTAAAGACGAAATCTCGCTTATATTGAATAATACGATCAAGCATGGTATTCTAATCGGAATTGTACTTTACTCGAACTTGAAAAACAAAGGAAAAATGAAAAAATTCGAAATAAGAAAAATGGTAAATAGTTCTACTTTGACATTTGAGGTCAACCTTGTGTGACTGAGCTCGACATTTTTCGCACTGGGAAAAATCACTCAAAGTATGTGTTATAAGCTAGGGACGAGACAAAAGGCTAAAAAAAATAAAAATAATATATATTTAACTACGGTTAATAAAAACGTCATAAAATGAGTAAATATGTACTCTTGAACCATATATTGTGGTTTAAAACAAGAATCCCGATAGGACTTTAGGAGCCTATTGCGGAAAGTGGTGGAAACTCATTTTATGTGTTCGAGTAAGTGTTCGACTATCTAAGGACATGTGTCTGATAAACGTAGCGAGAGAACAATGGGACATATCGAGACTTTTTGCTACAGTTTGCAGTTTGAAATTATGGTAAAATATATTATATACTGATAAATCAATACATTTTACCTGTGTTTATGAATATATACCCATCATGGTATTTGTTAAGTCATTATTACTGTTAAGCTTACATGAAATTATTTAGTAATTATTTATTCATGTGCAACATTGTTAAGACGTAGGGTGAAAATCAATATAAATAACAAATCTAGATATGCATTCTCATGAAATATACTGGCCGAAGGAGCACCAAGTATTATTTTTATTATATTTGTGCTTCATTTCAGTTATTATCCAGGCATGTCACATTGAAAAATAATCAGAAAATTGTTTCAAATCATGTTTGGAGCTCAAAAAATTGATTTTAACTGTCAATTTTCATTTATTTTCGTGATAATTTCATACTAGTACGTAACAAAAGCCCCGAGTTACCCCACTTTTCTTTCCCCATAATATCGATGCTAGTGGTATTGACATGTTTTGGCCAAAAAATTAGCTGTCTCCACCTGCTGCTTCATGAGTTATCAAATAAATTGTAGATCACCTTCCTTAGTTATTTGAATAAGAAAAACCTCCAATTCCCGTGATTATTTAGATTTTTGTTATGGAATATATTTTTTCCTATTTATTTTATTTTATTTTATTTTTTACTTGAAAATATTGCTCGAAATTGATTTTTTCGACTTTTTTAGTAAAGTGGCCCACTGTGTCTTTTGTGTGCATTTTACAGTATAAGTGTCTTCGGAAGAAATATCGAAAATAGCAGAATGAACAACTTTGCAGAAGAAAGTTTTCTTCTAGAACGCTTCTATAAAAAGCTAAAACTGATCTAGGTTAGTTGCAACTTGTCTACATCAAATATCAGATTACCAGATTTTGTTGGAAGTTAGGTAGCATTGAACGCTCGGGTAGCGTCGAACATTCAGGTACGTAAGAGGAAAATTGTTGGAAGACGAAGTCCGGAAGCAGAAGAATGTCCTAGAAAATGTGATGAAAGCTGCTGTTGAACGGAGGAGCATTACCTGGACGTGTTTTCATTGTGGAAAAAAAGGCCATTTGTGGAGAAATTGTCCAGTTTTACGAGAGGAAAAAGGACGAAGAAGCGAAGAGAAAGAGTGAAGTCGATAGCTCTGCAACCGTCGGATGCAGAATGTAATAGCAGTAGTCGAGGAGTATGTTTTACAATAAATACCGGAAGCAGCGATGCCAGACGAATTTCTGTATCACTCGTTCAAAAATCTGTATCCCATACAAAATTTGGATGGCAAATCTGTATCCAATACAAATGTAAAATCTGTATTCCATACAAACGCAATCTGTATAGATCCGTGGTCACCAAAGTGCGGCCCGCGGGCCGCACGTGATGTCCAGTTCTCTATGTTGCCGTAGAATTCCTTGCAATGTTTCTTATATAAGCTGTTCCACTTCAGAAATAATCAAGAATAACGTGTTGAATGTTTTACAAATCGACCCAGGTGTTGCAACACGTGCAGTTGAAAAAATGGGCCTGAGGATCACTGATGCTCAAAAATCTGTATAATACAGATAAATCTGTATATATGGCATCCCTGACCGGAAGTGATGTGACGAAACAAGGAAGATGGATCATAGGCACGGGATGCACGCAGTATATGACTGGGTCGGTACGAAGCTTTGCAGACAGGTTTCCGTGGAAGGAGAAGATTTCATTAGTGGACGGACGTACAGTAACGGCCAAAAGTATTAGACATGGGAAAATAGTTGGACGTGAATCAGAAGATGAAACTGTGGAAATTAAACTGAAGGGACTATTGTACGTGCCAGGATTGACCGGAAGTGTGCTGTCAGTAAGCCGGATAAATGATGAAGGACATTCTGTGGTGTTTGGACCGAGAGATTGTCAGATCATGAAGAATGCTTCAGTTATGGCTGTTGGTAAGAAATACGATGGCTTGTACTATCTGACGCAGTAGGATCGGCGCGTTGGTCTTTGCTTCGAGCCAGGAGGAGACAATTGAGGTCCAGTGGGCTGCACTAAGGAGGAGTGTTGGAGTAATGTAGTGTCAGCCCCCTGTAGTAATGATGACATCTGAGTGAGTGTTTGTTTGTCTGTGTATTGTAGGAAGCTGACGAAGCATAATTGCTAATATATTAAATGTTTACTTGACTATGCATGTTTGTTATTTAGTCCGTACTAGTCTGTTGACCCAAATAGATGTTTAGAGCAGCGCAATCAGAGTTTATCTTTTCGCCATATCACACAAATCCCGGGACGTGTAATGTTAGGTCGGTAATTCGATTAGTCCACCGTGTCCACTGTGCCTCTAAATCTCATCAGATTTTAGAACTCTTACAAAACACTTCTCTGAAGATACCAAACCTCTAGGATTGATGTCCAGAGCACTAGAGGTTTTGTCTGTCCATAATAGCGTTCTGCCCCAGTGTGAGACGCAGTTGATAAAGCTCTTGTGTTTTCTTTTTTTTTTAATTTTTTTTTTGTGTATTTTAACTTAGATGCTAATTCTACACTCAGGTCTTGTGAATTCGTTAAACAGGTGTTTTCGTTAATAATTAAGGGGACTCAGGGCCCCTCTGGCATCCCGCTTTTATTCGTGTTTTTTTTAAGGAGAGTGAGTAACAAAAACGAAAAGGATGGCTACGATAAAGTACAAAAGGTGGATTAAACCTGAGATGGTTAAACCTCCTCCGGACATATAAACCTCCTCCGGACGTTTGTATGTATTTTTAAATTTTCACTAAATACACTAAATACATAATATTAACTGCTGCTTGAGGGCTCTCGCAAATCAACGTGATTTCTCCCGACGACAGCGGTTTTTCTGATAGGTAAATTAAAATTGAACCTCACATTTTCAAGAGCATTGGATATATCAAATATCGCGTCGCACTGAAAATCGCATCGATCAGCTTTCGCCTGAAAAACCGCTGTCGACGACTCGAGTTGATTTGCGGGAGTCTTGTACAGTGTGATTACTTGGGGTACTACAGTTACGTCTCCTATAACGTTCCGAGTGACTTTGCGGTAAAGGAGAATGAAATGCAATTTTTATGTGAGAGTTACAAAATTATGAACTTACCAATACGTCTGAAGTATTTTGCCACCATTTAAAATGGGGCGTAAACTGCCGCATTTCCAATCGATCATCTAATATAAGTTTTGTTAGCTCATACCGTTGTACGAAAAATCCAATCGTGAAAAAAAATACAGCCAAGAAAGCAGTTGATATTATAACAATGATGTCTGGAATTAAAAAAAAATGGGAGTTACAGATTGTGTAAACAAAACAAATAATTTTTGCACATTCATATCTCAGCAGTTAGTGAATCACATTAGCGAAGTAAACTATCGAAATTCATCAAAATACCTTATGAAATAACTTAATCATTTTTATGGCTTTATCGGTCTTTGAGAGAGTAAGGAGTAGAGACCATCTCGATGCCCACGGCGACAGACACCGGATTGGTCAGCTAACCAAAAATCCGGAAGATCGCCCGTCGGAAGCATAGCAAGAGCTCCTCAAATTTATCACATAAAATGTTCGTGAGTACCTACTGGATCTAAGCGCATCTGAAAGAGAATTAAATTTTTTCCAAAAAGTACTCGTTTGTTTCTCTACGATGCGGAATTCCATATGAAAAAGTGAAAAAAGTGCACTTTGCCTATGCTGCGCCATGTGAAATTTTGGCGGAGTCACGTTATTCATAGGGTTCTCATTCCTGCCACCAGATGCGGAGGGATCGTTAGCTTCCGTTGGATTCACCACTTTTTTATTCTTAATCACTTAACCTAATTTACAGCTCTATTGTCCACTGCGGCACTACGTGAGCAATTTCAATTGACAGCTGCACTTTTGTACAGCGTCTAGATTCTATTCTACTTTATCGAACTGGTTGCTTTTCTGCTGCTTTCCCTTTTCTACTTTTATACCTGGTAGAATGTGTGGGCGGCCAGGACATCCGAGAACTACAATACCCCGGGAATAAAGCGATATTATCACGAAACCGAACACGAATTAGTACGGAGCTATTAAAGTGCGGAAATCAACTTGTCTTCTTTAATTCATGGTCATTCTTATATACATACATATAAAGGTGTATAGATCTTAAAACGTAATAATAGAAATGTCATTCTTTTAGTGTTATATGGACAGGGGTGTACTCGCGTATATTTGGCAATAGGGTCGTCTACGCCAACAGAATGATGAGCACAAGGATGATGATGGATGGCCGTTGTTCCTTTCCAGTCCGATTGGGGGTCCATTATGAGTAGCAGTTCGCCGATGTCCAGGTATCCGGGTCCGTTTGAGCCATGGGGATCAGAAGAGGGTCAGTGTCAGTTGCTCTCGGGGGAAAAGCAACTGACGAAAAATTGCAAGTGCCGGGGCTGGGAATCAAACCCATGACCATCCGCATATGAAGCGAACGTGTGACCAACTACGCCACGAGCCCCGATTCACCACTTAGCCTAGTTTTTAGTAAATTTTTAGTCATTCCTTTATATGTCTTGTTACAATCTTTGCATGGTATGCTATATATTACTTTGGTGCGTTGTGTTTTTGTTATCGGATCCTTGACTTGTCTTATGCCGCTTTTCTTTTTGATCCAGTTCCAACCTGGGTTGGAACTGGATGAGATCATAGTTTCAACTCCAACCCGACTTCGGTTTCGCTTGTACTAAAGTTTGTTTGACGCCAATCCAGTTCCAACCCAGGTTCAAAAAGAAAAACGGCATAAGTAAATTCTGTGTTATTTTGGTTGTGCGATATGCTAGTTTTACCTGGGGGAAATCATTCTTTAGGCTATGGGGTTGTTGATAGCTGTGGAATGTAGGGTACAGATCTGTACCAGACGGGTGTTGGTGTTGATGTGTCTCCAGCGGTGGTATTTGGTGGATTGGAGCTGGGATTTGTGTTTACATCGGTGTCTGGTGGCGAATTTCTGGTTTATGGTTGAGATCAGATGGTTGGAGAAGTTCTTGAGGACTGTTGTTGCTGGTTGGATTGGGGTTGGCTGTTCGATGGAGATGGTGTCGTGATGTTTGTCGTATTTTCCCTAATTGTCTATTTTGTAGGTTCGTTGGCTGGATGCGGTTGATCATTCGGTTGATTAGAGATGACGGATAGTTGTTTCGGCGCAGGTGTTGAAAGATGATCTGTTTTTGCTGCTCTGTGTTGGGATTTGATGTCAGTTTTATGACCCGATTGATGAAGTTGGATGCAACACTAATTTTCATCGCCGTTGGGTGGAATGAATGGAAATTTATTAGTTTTTTTTTAAATCTTCAATCACTTAACCTAATTTACAGCTCTATTGTCCACTAGGGCACTAGGGTGAATCGGATATGCGGATTGCAGCTGTTGAAGATGTCCAGTGTCGTTTGTATTTGGTCTGCTGGTAGAGCGAGGAAAAGGTCGTCTACGCACTGTTTGAGGACGGGTATTGCGAATTATACTAGTCTGGTAACTGTTGATAGAAGTGTGGCTATTACTAAGTCCGCTAGTATTGGAGACAGCGGGCTACCCATAGCTGTCCCAAAAGTCTGTATATAGAATTTTCATCGAAAGCGGAAGTACGAGCTGTCGAGGCAAAATTCTATAACTTCCAGGAAGAGATCGAGGTTCCAAGCCCCGGTTCAGGAATTCTGCAGGGAAGCTATTCGCACCACCAGGCAGTTCCTTGCTGAACATGACAACGTAGTAGTACTCCAGTCTGACAAAGGCAGAAAAATGGTCATCATGTACATCTTGAGGACTACGACACAAAAATGACAGCACTGTTGAACAACTGCACATACCAAATTGTGCCAGACGACCCTACATCCAAGATTCAAACGGCTAACAACAGAATTGTCATCCGGCTCAAGGACCTGAAGCTCCTCGACGCCCCAACGGTGAAACGGTTGAAGCAAACTACAGCGGTATGCCCCCGGATATACGGCCAGCCAAAGGCGCACAAACCGGATCTACCACTGCGCCCGGTAGTACCAAATATCAACGCTCTCACCTAAACCGATTAAGTTTCGCTCACGGCGGAGCGCTTCCCTAAATACCTCTTCGTCGAAGTATGATGTCTTCCACCTACGAGGGCTTAGCCTTGGCCTAGCCGCCTTTGCTTCTATCCGCTGTCTGCTGTTGTTGTAGTCGATTCTGTAGCGAACCGCCAGGTGGTCGCTGTGAGTGTAGCCATCATCTACTCTCCAGTTCGGACTACTTGTTAGGCCAGGACTACAAAAGGTCACGTCAATAATTGACTCCGCTCCGTTTTGACTAAAGGTACTCTTGGTACCGACGTTAGCCAAGTCGACATCTAAGATGGCCAGTGTTTCTAGCAGGATCTGTTCCCGCTGGTTCGTGAGACGGCTTCCCTATTCCACAGCCCAGGCATTAAAGTCACCAGCTATTACCACCGCCCTTCGCCTTTTTAGCACGGTCGTCACGGTCCAGCATTTGCGTCAACCGCTCGATCGGCTACCGCGGAGGCGCATAACAGCTACAGAAGAAGACCCAGTTTACTTTGGCGACCACGAAGCCCTCATAGGTAGTAGACACAAACTCCTGCACGGGGTAATTACCCGTCGTCCATATCGCCGCCATTTTCCTGGTTCCATCCGAGGCCCAGTTGCCGTTGCCGGCGAGTACTCGGTATGGGTCCGAAATGATGGCGATATCCGTCTCCCACTCAGAAACCGCCTGACAAAGCAGTTGCTGAGCCGCATCACAGTGGTTCAGGTTCAGCTACGTTACCTGCACTGTGATTTGTTGTTCACTGCGGCTTTCTTGAAGGCCGGGCACCCTGGACCACCCATCGGATGTCTGTTTTTCGAGGTTTTCCCGGTACAGATCATGCAGATGGGCGGACTCGTGCAGCTTTACACAGTTTGCGCCTGTCGGGGCCTTTGCAGTCCCACGACTTGTGTCCTGGTTCCAGACACCTGAAGCAAACCTCTGGTGGCTCGTGGAATGTCAGGTGACATACACACCAGCCCACCTTTATACTTCCTACTTTAACGGACTTTTTAACATCCGCCACAGGTAGCTGAACCAAAGCTATCTGTGTCCCTGCTGGCCCTCTCCGTAGCTTAACGGCTGCGGCGGCCACCTGCATATCACACTGTTGCCGCAATGCCGTGACGAGCTCTTCCACTTCGGTGATCTCGTCAATGTCTTTGACCTTCAGAGTCGCCTCATGTGTCACAGCCCTCACCTGCACACCCTCACCAAGGACCTCTTCTGTCAGCCTCTTGTAGGCGGCGCCCTTGTGTTCCTTCTGGCGCTTCAGCTCCAGGATCATCTCACCCGTACGAGTACGTCTAATACTGCGTACGTCGGCTCCAAGACCCTCAAGCTTGGCGTCGATTCGCATCGTCTTAAAGACGTCCGAGTACTTAGACTGTTCCGTCTCGATGCTGATAGCGTGGCCTTTCTCGCGCCTGGCACCTACCCTCCTACGCCTTGGCTTGGCGTCCTGCACTTCTACCTGCGGATTCACCTTCTTCTTCCTCTTCCGCTCTACCTTTGTGCAAGGAGGGTCCTCTCCTTGGATCGCCCTGCTCTGTGGCTGCTGAGGGCCCACCATTAGTCGCAACCCCTTATTCCCATCGTTCCGGGACGGGCCAGCCTTTCCGGGAACCCTGCAAAGGAGAAGGCCTCCGTTTGTGTAAACTTCGACGCCTTCTCTTTTGCGGGTTCCGCCGCTGCAGCAGCCAGCAACGCGACCGCGTGCTCCTGCTTGGCCTCATCGACAGACACTCTAAGTCTAAGCAAGGCCGTTTTCAGGTCCTTGCTTATATTCGACTTAATTGTCGCAAAGTCGATGATTTTGCCAAGCTGGTGCTCAGCAACCTCTAATGCGGGCCGTCCTTTTCCTACTTCTTGGCTGATGGCCCTCAGCAACCACGCTCCGTCCATGACCTCCACCGGCTGGCTTGCCGTGGAGTGGACAGGAGCTCCCACGCTTGAGCTACATAAGCAGCTTCCAGCACCTGACTCCTCACTTCTCCTTGTCGGAGACCTCATCAACCCGCTTCTTGCGAAGGGGTTGATCGCAGCACTACTACCTGCTGCACCTGTTTTTTGAATTGATTTGTTACTCATATTTTGTTCCCAAGAGTCGCACGAGAAAGAATGTCCACCACGCCAGAGCTCTGCATTAACGCGGTAAGGGACAGCTTACTGTGGGGGGTGCCCAGGTACCCCACAGGCTCCGTTAAAGATCGAGCATCTTTTTCACCCCCTCGATCACTCATTCCTCGGCACGCGTCGCTTGACACCTTGAATTGGGGTTAGTAGTCCTATTCTTAGCCGGCAACTACGCGGCTGACTCGCAAGCGGGGGGGTGCGTCAGGCCCCAGGACATCCGTCCCTGCTGCCCCAAGGTTTGGGTTTAGAATGGCCTTAATGCACAATCTGCAAGACAAGGTGGACTAAGAAACTAGTTCTAGAATTTAGCCTAGACAACCTGTTGAAATTCATCCAGAAGTTGCTTTGGAGATTCACCAAGATTTTACTTTTGGAATAAAGATTGGACTCGGTTATCCGGAGTCGGGTTTTGACGCTTCCCAAAAATATATCTCGCAAACGGAATGCTGGAAGCTGAAATTTTAGCTGATTACTTATCAATGTTAGCTTGATAAATTGTCCAAATTGCAGCTTGTTAGAGAATTCCATGGCTCAGATATGTGTTTGAAAAGCATCAGATCCCGGCTCCGTATAATACTACGATCTGTATAGGAGTTTCTTCGTTTCTTCAAAATTTCTTACGGGAATTCTTTCAAGATTACTTTCTGAAATCCCTCCAGAATTTTTTTCTGATATATCTCCATGGGTGTTTTCTAAGGTTCCTCCAGAATTTCTTTCTGGGATTCCTTCAACAGTTTTTCTAGAATTTCATTGGAAGTTCTTTCATGGATCCTTTAAAGAGTTTCTGATGATATTTTTCCCTGTAATGTCCTCCATCCAAAAATTTCTTCAAAGGATTCCTACAGGAATTTGTTCTGGTATCAATGCGCAGTAGAAACACCTACTGGAACTTTTAAGCGCTGTTTGCAGATCAGAAGAAATTTCTCAGCCTATCTTGATGCATGGGAAATTCCTTGCCTGAATCGCTCAAGAAACCGGTTTTTCTTCGATCGCAGTACGCAGTAGCGAAGAAATGACAGTTCAAATGGCAGTCACCGAGGAAAGTTTCTGCCAGGAATCACTCAAGAAGTTTCTTGAGCGATTCCTTTCGAACTCGAAACTGCGCTTTGATATGAATACTTCCAAGAGATTTTCCATGAGGATTCTATCTTTCATCTTTGTTATTTCCCCATGATTACTAGATGAACCAGCCGTGGGCTGAACATCTCATTAATAAAGATAATATAGTAATGATAATTCTCCCATATTTCTTACTGCGTCTACTGGGAATCTCCCAGAAGTTTAGTCTAGTAATATTCCAGGAATTCTTTCTTCAAATCCTCCAGAAGCTTCTTCAGGAAGTCCTCCTGATGTTCTGTATAGAAATCTCAGGGGAGTTATTTCTGAGAATCCTCTAAAAGTTCCTTGTGGGAATCCTTAAGAAATTCCTTCTAGGAATCCTGTATAAGTTCTTTCAAGAAATCATCCAATTGTTCCTCGAGGGATACTTTCAGAATTGATGAGATTTCTTTAGGATTTTTGGGAATCCTTAGTTTCTTCTGGGAATCCTTCAGGAGTTGCTGAAAAAATCCCCAGATCGTTTTATAAGATCCTAGACTCCTCTTTCTTAGAGAAACTTATTTCTGAAAAACTTAACTCCTAATTCACCTAATGGAACTTCTGAATTATTTCCTGACGATTAATAGGTAGAATCGCTAGTAGGAATCACTGAAGAAAACGAGGAATGAAGGAGAGAGATCTCTGGTAGAAATTTGAGTCCCGTCGGTAAGAAATAGCGACCAAAAGAGAAGAATTTTTACACGATTTTCTTGAATTACGTGATGTGCTGACGTAATTCAAGAAAATCGTGTAAAAAATCGCGTGAAACTTATTTCGCCTAAAAAAAAGTCTTGTAAAAAAGATTGTAGTGTAAAAATTCAGGCAATGACAGGCAAATAATGCCTTAAACTGTTTAATTCCTCGAATAACACTCGAAGAGGCAGGCCAAATTCCAGTTGGTACGTAGAACCGTAAAGAAGAAGAAGAATCTTCAGAAGGAAGTTCTTGGAGGAATACCCAGATGGACATCTTAGAGCAATCCCCGGAAGGGACCCAAATTAAAGTGCTTTAAGGACAAACGTCTTGAAATCCCGCTTCAACAGTGCATCAGAATTTCAAACGCACAAATCTCAAGAAGCACGCTCTAAACAACAGTGCATTTTATTATTCTGTTCTTGCTCACTTGTAATCAGCTTAAAATAAAAAGATCAGGTGCGTTGGTTTTGTTTACATAGAGATTTGTGCGCTCGAAATCGTGAGTAGGTGCAAAAGTAGGCGGCCGTTTTGGGGTCCTAACAAGTCTGTCCTTAACACAATAAGCTAATAAAAAAAAAAAGTTTGATTATCCAAGGTGATTTTTTCCTATTGCCGGATAATCGAGCCCGTCCTTTGATGGTTTTATATGCTCATCCCATCTATTATTGATCTATAATGATTAGTTACTAATGTTGTTACACTTGGTAAATGATTGAGTAGTTTTACAAAACGACAAAATTGTTGATGATGATATTGATATTCACGTGTTAAGTCCTGCCACCTCCAGTCAGATTTTCATTAATTAAATTGGCTCGGATTAATTTTTCTATTGGACTATTGGTTTAGTTTTTCTCATGTTCAAATAAGAAGTAAAATTATGCGTGAGAGACAGCGAGAGTTCACATTATTTACAGCTTAATTTGAAATGTGTTACTGTGGCGTATAAGTCTTCTATTTCATCATTGGTGGTTGCTTCAAATTCATTCATGGATGCATTGCCTCAAGATTAATGTTAAACTATAAATAAGTCATGTTCGAGGGAACAAATTTGACAAAAACTTTAGTGTTGATAAAAACGGAATGAAATGTTGACGAAATCGGATAGTGACAAAAACGGATAGTGATAAAAACGGATAGTGACAAAAACGGAACACACCTGTAATTCAACCATTCCATACACGCTAAGATCAGTTTACCTATTTTTCTAAAATATGGGTAAATTTTATTCAAATTTGCGTAAACTTTACGCAAATATGGGTAAATAAAACTCATATTTTGGGAAAGTGCACAACCTCATTTATAGGTAATATTAACCCATATTTGGGTTACAATTACTCATATGTGTGTCCACATTACCCATATTTGAGTTTTGTTAACCTATATTTGAGTATCATCAAAAAAGGTAAACTGATCTAAGCGTGTAGAAAATCGATAGAGTGTGTCTCCAAAGATGGTTATAAGGAATCCTTCTAACCATCTTTGGTGTTTGGTCTTTGGGATGCAAAACGGTGAGTCGATAAGGAGAGCATCCAATATAGCTCTGGTCCTCACAAGTTCCTACCTCATGCTTCCACGGGTCAAGCGATGACAAAGACCGGCAGCTAAGAGTTGTGTGCTTAGCTGGTAGTGCAGCCTGGGCACTGTTGTCCTTCTGACTTCAGCTAGATTGAGGAGGTACGATCCGAGTGTCTGTTCACCAAGGAGGTGCGGCTCAAACAGCGTCTGTTCTGGCATCCAGCGGCTGAGTAAGAAACGCTGCACCACGCCCAGCTAGATCCAAGGTGGTAGCCCCATCAGCGTGGTCGTCCCAGTGTTGGTTGGGACGTTAAACAGAACTGGCACGATGGCCCTCCGGCGAGACAGGAGTGTTGGCGTAGGCCCAATAAGCCACCCGTAAAAAACCCCATTGCGAATAACATAGGAGAAAATACGACTCGATACAATCGGCAAAGACCCACGCGACGAAATAAGGACTACGATTGGAAACTTGGCACATGGAATTGCAAGTCACTAGGTTTCGCAGGATGTGACAGGATAATCTACGACGAACTACATCCCCGCAACTTCGACATCGTGGCGTTGCAGGAACTTTGTTGGACTGGACAGAAAGTGTGGAATAGCGGGCATCGAGCGGCTACCTTCTACCAAAGCTGTGGCACCACCAATGAACTGGGAACAGGATTTATAGTGTTGGGCAAGATGCGACAACGTGTGATCGGGTGGCAGCCGATCAACGCAAGGATGTGCATGTTGAGAGTTAAGGGCCGTTTCTTCAACTACAGCATCATCAACGTCCACTGCCCACACGAAGGGAGACCCGATGACGAGAAAGAAGCGTTCTACGCGCAGTTAGAGCAAACATACGATGGTTGCTCGCCGCGTGACGTGAAAATCGTTGTCGGCGACATGAACGCGCAGGTAGGAAGGGAGGAAATGTACAGACCGGTAATCGGGCGAAACAGCCTGCACGCCGTATCGAATGATAACGGCCAACGATGCGTAAACTTTGCAGCCTCCCGTGGTATGGTAGTCCGAAGCACCTTCTTCCCCCGCAAAGATATCCACAAAGCCACCTGGAGATCACCCGACCAACAAACAGAAAACCAAATCGACCACGTTCTAATCGACGGTAAATTCTTCTCGGATATAACCAATGTCCGCACATACCGCAGTGCGAATATAGATTCGGATCACTACTTAGTCGCTGTATGCATGCGCTCAAAACTTTCGACAGTTATCACCACGCGTCGAAGTCGAACGCCGCGACTCAACATCGAGCAGCTGCGTAACGTAGAAGTGGCTCAAGACTACGCGCAGCAGTTAGCAGTGGCCCTACCAACGGAAGAGCAGCTTGGCGCAGCTACACTTGAAGATGGCTGGAGGGACATCCGATCCGCCATAGGTAGTACCTCGGCTACAGCACTAGGCTTCGCGACTCCGAATCACAGAAACGACTGGTACGACGGCGAATGTGAACAGTTGAAAAACGAGAAGAATGCAGCATGGGCGAGAATGCTGCAACACCGTACGAGAGCGAATGAGGCACGTTACAAACAGGCGCGGAACAGGCAGAACTCAGTCTTCCGGATGAAGAAGCGCCAGCAGGAAGAACGAGATCGCGAAGCGATGGAAGAGCTGTACCGCGCTAAGGACACACGAAAGTTCTACGAGAAGCTGAACCGCTCGCGCAGAGGCTTTGTGCCACAAGCCGACATGTGCCGAGATAATCACGGGAATATTCTCACGAGCGAGCGTGAGGTGGTCGAGAGGTGGCGGCAGCATTACGATGAGCACCTCAATGGCGACATTGCAAGTACCGGAGGTGGCGTGGTAACAGATCTAGGAGTATGTGCACAGGACGAAAGACTTCCGGCCCCTGACCTTCAAGAGATTGAGGAGGAGGTTGGCCGGTTGAAAAACAACAAAGCCGCTGGAGCAGATCAACTACCAAGCGAGCTTCTAAAATACGGTGGAGAAGCACTGGTGAGAGCACTACACTGGGTCATTACCAAGATTTGGGAGGAGGAAGTATTACCGGAGGAATGGATGGAAGGTATCGTGTGTCCCATCTACAAAAAGGGCGACAAGTTGGATTGCGGGAACTACCGCGCGATCACACTACTGAGCGCTGCCTACAAGATACTCTCTCAAATTTTATGCCGCCGTCTATCACCGATTGCAAGAGAGTTCGTGGGGCAATATCAGGCTGGATTTATGGGTGAACGCGCTACAACGGACCAGATGTTCGCCATCCGCCAGGTGTTGCAGAAATGCCGCGAATACAACGTGCCCACACATCACTTGTTCATCGATTTCAAAGCGGCGTATGATACAATCGATCGAGAACAGCTATGGCAGATTATGCACGAATACGGATTCCCGGATAAACTGATACGGTTGATCAAGGCGACGATGGATCGAGTGATGTGCGTAGTTCGAGTATCAGGGACACTCTCGAGTCCCTTCGAATCTCGCAGAGGGTTACGGCAAGGTGATGGTCTTTCGTGCTTGCTGTTCAACATTGCTTTGGAGGGTGTAATACGAAGAGCGGGGATAAACACGAGTGGGACGATTTTCACGAAATCCGTTCAGCTGCTTGGTTTCGCCGATGATATTGATATTATTGCTCGTAAATTTGAGACGATGGCGGAAACGTACATCCGACTAAAGAGTGAAGCCAGGCGAATCGGATTAGTCATTAATGTGTCGAAGACAAAGTACATGATGGCAAAGGGCTCCAGGGAGGAATCACCGCGCCCGCCACCCCGAATTCATATCGACGGTGATGAAATCGAGGCGGTTGAAGAATTCGTGTACTTGGGCTCACTGGTGACCGACGACAACGACACCAGCAGAGAAATTCAGAGGCGCATTGTGGCAGGAAATCGTGCCTACTTTGGACTCCGCAGAACTCTACGATCGAATAAAGTTCGCCGTAACACGAAGTTAACCATCTACAAAACGTTGATTAGACCGGTCGTCCTCTATGGGCACGAAACATGGACCCTACGTGCAGAGGACCAACGCGCCCTTGGAGTTTTCGAACGGAAGGTGTTGCGTACCATCTACGGCGGAGTGCAGATGGAAGACGGGACTTGGAGAAGGCGAATGAACCACGAGCTGCATCAACTGCTGAGAGAACCAACCATCGTCCATACCGCGAAAATCGGGAGGCTACGGTGGGCGGGTCACGTCATTAGGATGTCGGATAGCAACCCGACTAAAATGGTTCTCGAGAGTCATCCGACCGGTACAAGAAGACGTGGAGCGCAGCGAGCTAGGTGGGTCGACCAAGTGGAGGACGATCTGCGGACCCTACGCAGAGTGCGGAACTGGAGACAAACAGCCATGGACCGAGTGGAATGGAGGCGGTTACTATGTACAGCAGAGGCCACCCCGGCCTTAGCCTGACCGGTAAGGTAAGTAAATCTTTGGTGTCTCCGAACATCGTGATACTTGGTAATTTTGTAGTTTATCGAAAATAATTAGACCCGTATTTTTTATTTCGTCATTAGGGTGACCAATTTTATAGTTGTAAAAATCAAGATTTTTCGAAAAAAAAATTTTTTCAAAAAATCACAACTTTTGAACCAGTTGACCGATTTTAAACTTCTTTTTTTATTGAAAGCTGTTGAAGTCCAGTTTTCAAATAATATCATGTAATAATAATAATCACGATTTTTTCAAAGTGTTGCAACTTTTAAAATCGGAAACATCCGGAAGGTTTTCTTTCTGCATTTGAAAGAGGAACAATAGTTTTATCATACACTAAAAGAAGATTTCCCGGAAAAAGCCGGAAAAACAACTTATTTCATTTTGAAGGATTGCATCAAATATATTTTTTTCAATATTTTCAAATATTGTATGTAAACTTAACGTCAATTTATTTGGGCTTCAAATTAATAGAATAACAACATTAACCTTATTTAACAAACTGCATCGTGGAATTGATTGACTATCAATTTTATACACTTTTTACGGTCAAAACTTGCACGCGCTCGAAGTTATATCAAAGAAAACGGCTAAAGTTTAACTTCACTAAACCTCTTCGGATTAGCGTACACGGAGAAAAACTGATATACTTGTTAGCCTATTTTTTAATAATAATTATTAATTTTGTAGATTTAAACATTGGCATGTGTGAAATGTTGAGTGGTCATTGATAGTTGCACATCGACGTAATTGTTGCTCTATTCTTGGGTGTTATTTTAGTGTTTCTTCGTTGTGTTAATTTGTCACTACACATAATTTCGAGTTCGTTTGTGATTTCGGTGAAATTCGTCATTCAATCGAAACGCACTATCAAAAGAATCAACGAAAATAACAAATATTTCTTGATAGTATCTGCTATTGAAGATAAGCTTTCTATGAAGGCCATTACGACTTTCTGCAGTGATAAAGTTTGTCGCAAATGCACTCAGAGAGTCAACGCAGATGATAACTACTTCGTTGTTTGCAAAGGAGCTTGTGCTGGTCTATTCCATTGCAGCTGTGTTGGATTGCGCGGCATGTACTGGAAGACTATTAATTAACGATCTCGCACGAAACATTGTTTGGATGTGCGACTGCTGTATGGATGATTTCATACGAACGAGGAACGATAACTCATTCGTTACTACCACTACGACGAAAACAATCGAAGATGACGTGAATGAGCTGAAGACCACCGTAGCCGGGATAATGAACACAATTGCGATGATAACGTCAACTGTATCTACTGCAGTAAATCCACCGATTAACGATGAGCTCAAAATTTCCGCGCCGGATTCGTTTACGCTTTTCGATGGAACGGCATGCGAAGATACTGCTACCTCTGCGATAGATGATGGATGTCCGCACACCGATGATCGAGCCGACGACGGAGGCGGTTTCTCTCTCCTGCTAACGAACATCGACAATAGTACATCTGAAAGTGACATACAATGGATGGTATCTCGTGCGCTCAGTCTTTCGTCTCCCGATCGAGTCGACGTGACAAAATTAGTGTCAAAACGAAAAACATTAAATTCGTTGGACTTTATCTCGTTCACAGTTGTTTTACCTTTGTCATTCAAAATGCAGGCCTTGAATCCCGCGACATGGACGAAAAATGTGCGGTTCAGAGAATTTATTCGAAGAAATAATTTATGGAAACCGAACATTGTTCATTTTTGAATATTTCTATTGCATTTGTAAGCCGTAAAACTGTATTTTGTATGCATCGATCGTCTGTAATATTCTTGATAGTGTGCTGTAAACATGATGTTGTTCGATTCAAATGTGAATAGTTTTGTTAATAGGTTAAGATATTCAATAAGACTTACATAAAGTCAGTTGGATTTATTTGAATAAATAAATAAATAAATAAATAAATAAATAAATGTATGCATTCCGTACATTTATATTATACAGTGACCCGTACAAAAAAAGATCCACCATAGAGTGATTACAGTGCCTAAAGAAAACTACATGCAAAAATTACAAAATATACCTTTCAATGAATGCACTTCATCCATTTTACATTGTTTTAGTAATCTGTGTTGGAAAATTTTTGGTTTTTGAGCAATAAAGGGATATCTTTTTTTATCTGTATTAACGAGATTTTTAACCCTAGGTTAGTTCATCTCGGGACCCACGCTTTACTTCCCTTCCGAAGGAAGAACTCACATTTTGTGAGTTTGTCGGGAGTGGGATTCGATCCCAGGTCCTCGGCGTGGCAGTCAAGTGTTCTAACCATCACACCAGGTCCGCTCCTCAAAGGGGATATCTGATAAGATTGGGAAAATCTCTTAAAAATTGGGTATGACAAGCTTGCTGGAGGTATATTCTATCATATACACATTGATAATTACACATTTTCAATGTATTATATGTGGCAGACATGGTGCTCATTTATAATGTTAACTTTTAACATCAAATTCCACTGTCACTCACAATACACACATTATCAGAATCAGAAGTTTACAAAAAATAAAACATCAGATCATCTAGCTAGCTGTCTTCTACAATATTTTTCGTTCAAATGCAAGGAATAAATGTGCCGGAGACACCAACATGATTTGACGTTAGTTTCTTACTCATTTCATGTATGCGCATAATTAAACACCAATGTGATTTTATTTTGAAAGTTAACATTACAAGTGAGCACCATAAGTACCACTTGTAATACATCGAAAATTTGTAATTATCAATGTGTATATGATAGTATATACCTTAAGCAAGCTTTAGCACAAGCAGATAGAGGTGATCATTGCGATACACAAACATGAAAGTGTTTTGAGTTACCAAATAATCCTTAATAATCTTCACAACATGTGCATTTCTTTGCATTAGTCGACCAAAACTCATAAAAATTGTCCAAAAAAGTACATCCCTGTATGTCTGTAAGCTGAATTATTGTTATATTGTAGATCAATAGCATTCATTCTTGCTTACAAACAGTTTCTGTAGTTTGGAGAATTTTTTACCCATTATACCACCATGAAAAATAAATTCGCCCCATATCACCCTAAAATTGATAAAACTCATGTCAAAATAAATTTCATATGTCTAAAACAACACAAAAGTGTATACCAAGAATTAAAATGTGTGAAAATTTGGCGATATTTTGAAGTTTCAAAATTAATTGCTAAGTGGATCTTTTTTTCTGTCATACCCAATTTTAAAGAAATTTTCCCAATCTTATGAAAAATCTTTTTTTTTCTCAAAAACCAAATATTTTTCAGCACAGATTACTAAAACAATGTAAAATAGATGTAGTGCATTCATTGAGAGGAATATTTTATCATTTTTGGATGTAGTTTTCATTGGAAACTGTAGCTACTCCATGGTGGATCTTTTTTGTGCCGGTCACTGTGTACACTCCAAAGGATTTCTGAAATTTATTGGTTTCCATGCATATCGATGCATTGTTATTATTCTAGGGACTTATGAAAATAATTGAGTTGCCAACCGCCATTGCTTCTAAATGGATTTTCGTCATCCGAGGATATTTTGCTCGATTTTCCTAATTTCGGTAAGTTGATGCTGTATGTGGTAGAAAATAAAATCCAATATTTTTCTTTTCATACCAGATTTTGCCATCATCGAAAAGATCCGATTCCTGTCTGAATGGATCCGGATAACTCGGAACAGTGGAGGAACTTCGGGAACAGCTTGCAATTTCGCCAGGATTCCGCGAATTTTCTAATCGAGGTAAGTAAAAGCTGGGTTTTTCAGCATTCAAGCATTCAAATACAATATTTTTCTTTCCATTACAGTTTTTGTTATCACCGGAAAGATCAAATTTCTGCACCTGAATGAATCCAGAAAACTTCGAACGGTTTAGGAACCTCGGGAGCAGTTGGGAGCCTTGCTAGGAACTTCTGGTGCCTCACATGGATTTTAGTATTTATTGTTAAGTTTTGCAATAATTGTATTTTGCAATGGAAATAAAGTTATTATGTTTCCAGTTCAAAACCGAATTAGCGACATTTTTTCTTTTACTTCCGCTGCTTTTGCCTTACGTTAAACACAATGTCGGAAGTGGGGCGCTGTATTGTACACCTGGTACTCTATACAGCGCCCCACTTCCGACATAGTGTTTAACGCAAGGCAAAAGCAGCGGAAGTAAAAGAAAAAATGTCGCTAATTCGGTTTTGAACCGGAAACATAATATAATTTTTATCAATGTTGCAAATGTGTATTTCAATGCATTCCAATGGGTGGGCAGATCGATATGGTTTTAGTAAGTATTTTGTGCATTTTAGCATTTTTCTTTCTTACCGTGTAAACAAAACATTTGGACACTGTTTGGCTGTCAAACGATTACACGATAACTACACTTGGCAAAAACACAACGGAAACCCAATTGATTCATTTTGAGTTTTTCCACTTATGATCAGGATTCGATTTGATTTACACCAATGTGCAGTGGAGCAATCTTATTAGTTTATTGATGTTATAACTATTTTTTTTATATATGTCGCGAAAAATTTTAAACATATAAATGGTTAATTAGCAAATGAAGCTAGGGGATGAGAGTCTTTATGAAAACGCAATTGGCTTCTTTAACGGTATTGGGATGATTCCATAATCTGAATCTGCACGCCGTACTGGACCGAAATACTAATTTTCATGATTTTTGGTACCGTGAAAAGGGGTATCATTGATCTGCGGGGTAACATTGATCGGCTTGACCGGCCTCATCAAATGTTCAAACAAGCATTTTACATTGAATCAGTTTCTGTTATCGAATGGTATACCTTAATCTGCTATCATTTATCTATTTAATGCCATGCAAATCATGAAAATTGAATTTCATAAACATCGAAATAAATCGGGTTTTCCATAACTATGTTCCTTAACGCAAAGAGATGCATTGTCAAACAATCATGCTTGGCGTGAATACTACATACAATATGAGGTTAGAAATCACTGTATTACTTCAATATAGTATCCTATAGTTGGATTTAATAAACGAAATTTTTATGAAAACACTATTTTTCCATGAAATATACGATTTATTGAAAGTAGTCTATCAATTCCTTAAGCTACTGCCTACATTTAGGCGTTATTCGCGGTTTGGAGGATTTTAATCCTAAAATAACTCAAAAAGTACGTAACTTGTAAGAATTTGGACAACATATTCGAAATCGAGGGCCCATATAGCCGAGACGGTAAACGCACGGGTATTCAGCATGACCATGCTGAGGGTGACGGGTTCGATTCCCGGTCGGTCCAGGATCTTTTCGTAAAGGAAATTTCCTTGACTTCCTTGGGCATAGAGTATCTTCGTGCCTGCCACACGATATACGCATGCAAAATGATCATTGGCAGAGGAAGCTCTCAGTTTTAATAACTAATAACTGTGGAAGTGCTCATAGAACACTAAGCTGAGAAGCAGGCTTTGTCCCAATGAGGACGTTACGCCAAGAAGAGAGAATTCGAAATCAGCGACTCCGAATTAAGTAAGTAACGGTATTTTCAACACAAATGAACATTGATCACTGAAAGTCTCTTAAATAAAGACAAATCAATCAATCAATCAACATGGATCACTGAAATGATCAATGTTATCCCAAATCAACAAAATCAAAAATTAAATTAAAAAAGCCTACTTAAACATGTTATCAAGTTTTACAATACTTTTTCGAGTAGCTTAACACATACTCAGAAGGTCAGTACTTGTTTTAAAAATACAAAACATGTAACGTTTGCTTTAACAAGAGAATAATTCAAGAAAGACCGAAAATTCTGATCAATGTTACCCCGGATTACTGTACCCGGGAGCCTGTATTTAAAAACCATTTTGAAGTTTCTATGGGAGCTATTACTTGAATCACCGCTCATCGGATTTTGTACTGAGCAAAGCTGTTAGGCAGTTGCCCAGTTATCAAAAGGTTATTTAAAAAATCTGTTTGAAGTTTATTTTAGATATTAAAATTAAGTTCTAAAAATCTGAAATAAAATATAGCGGTTCAGAAAAAGGTGCTCTTTCGTGTTGAATTAAAACATCAATATTTTTTCAAAAGCTAAATCAATATTTTTTAAAAGTTAAAACCCCAATTTCGCGACTCCGCAAACACGCAATATCAATACACACAACATTGATGTAACTGCAAAATTCCGCGAAACGTTTTCGAAAATTTCGTTTCGTTTCGAAAAATACCGAGTGAATTCGGATTTCGTATCGATCACACGAAACATTTTTAATTCCGTTTCGTTTCGTACCGCATCGCACCAGAAATTTTATAATTCGTTTTGTTCCGTTTCGCCATCCCATACCGCATACCCTTAATGAATCATCACCAAAATCCTTCAGTTCCATGAGTCTATCGTCGGTTATGTTAAAAATAATAGAAAAAATACTAGACGAGCACATTAAATCGTCATATTTAATAAAACGCCCTTTAAGCAAAAATCAATTTGCATATCAAGAGGGCAAATCTTCGGTAACAGCACTTCATAAGCTGGTTACAAAACTAGAAAAATCTTTTGAAGCAAAAGAGATTTCACTTGCTACGTTTCTTGACATTGAAGGAGCGTTTGATAACACATCTTATATTTCAATGAAGAATGCTATGTCAAAGCGTGGCCTTGACGAATGTATTGTTGATTGGATAGGGAAGATGTTATTAAAAAGAGAGATATCGTCAAACCTTGGCAGCTCATCTATTAGTGTTAGAGCAGTTAAAGGGTGCCCTCAAGAAGGCGTGCTATCACCTCTATTGTGGTCTTTGATAGTTGATGATCTAGTCAAAAAACTGGAAGCAGAAGGCTTCGAAATAATTGGCTTCGCTGATGATATTGTAATATTAGTCCGTGGTAAATATGACTATAGTATCACTAACAGAATGCAAACTACCCTAAATTTAGTCTCTTCGTGGTGCGATAAAGAAGGCTTAAATGTAAATCGTTCAAAAACCACGATCGTGCCGTTTACACGAAGAAGAAAATTTTCAATAACCAATATAAAATTGAAAGGAACTCATTTGGAAGTTTGAGACAGAGTCAAGTATCTTGGAATACAAATTGACAGCAAACTAAACTGGAATTGACATCTTGAGCAGGTGGTTGCCAAAGCTACAAATGCTCTATGGATTAGCAGAAAAACTTTTGGTAAGAAATGGGGATTGAAGCCGGGGATTGATCTTCTGGATTTATACGGCAGTTGTGACTTACCTATGCGTCGCTAGTCTGGTGGCCAAAAACTAATGAAAAACCAGCTCAAAAGAAGCTGGAAAAACTTCAAAGATTAGCTACTCTTTCAATTATTGGAGCAATGCGAAGTACACCATCTAAAGCGCTAGACACTTTACTTTACTTACTTCCATTGCATCAATTTGTTCAATTAGAAGCTGCAAAGGTGAAAAGGTCAAAAGAACAATAAACCTCTTTGAAGGTGACCTGAAAGGGCATCTAAGTATTCTAAAAACAATCTGTATCGGCTCTTTCATCGCAGACAATGGTGATTGGATGAGCAGAATGTACAATTTTAAACGCTCTTTTGAAGTGATAAATCCTGGGCGAAATCTGTGGGCAAATGGGGGCCCAGAACTACACCCAGGATCGATCGTGTTTAACACTGACGGTTCGAAACTGAACGACCAAGTTGGTGCAGGTGTGACTGGCCCCGGGATTAATTTATCAATTCCTATGGGCAAATGATCAACTGTTTTTCAAACTGAAATTCAGGCAATTTTAGAATGTAGTAGTATTTGCTTACGCATTAATTACAGATATTCAAATATTTGCATTATGTCTGATAGCCAAGCAGCTCTAAATGCTGTGAAAAATGGTTACATGCACCTCTAAACATGTTTGGGAATGTATTAATTCACTCCAACCAATAGCTCGCCGTAATCAGGTGAAGCTGTTTTGGGTTCCAGGGCACTGTGGAATTGATGGAAACAAACAAGCCGATATGCTAGCAAGACTTGGTTCGTCTCACCAATTCATAGTACCAGAACCTTGACCAGAACCGTTTTGAGCTGTATCTGGTTGTCTTCTCAGAATGGAGTTTAAAACATGGGAACATGAGAAAATAAAATCCAACTGGGAAAACACCACTTATGCGTGACAGTCCAAACGTTTTATAAAACCAAATTTTGTGAACACTCGCAAAATCTTAGAGCTGTCAAAAATAGATCTCAGTATTTTTACAGGCCTTCTAACTGGCCATTGTCCGAGTCGTTATCATCTGAAGCTAATTAGAAAACTTCAGGATGATGTATGTCACTTATGCGACATGGATAAAGAAGACTTGGAACAATTGTTGTGCCGTTGTCCGGCAATTTTTGCTAAAAGAATTAAGTTCTTCGACAAGGGGCTAATAGAACCCCTTGATGTATGGAGAACAAACCCCAATGCGGTAGTACAGTTCATCCGAACTGTCGCACCGTGTTGGAATCAGGTTTACAGTCAAGGTTTGATTATTGCTAACAACAATATTGCGACATTTGCACCCATTTAGACTCGGCCCGAATTCATTATTATCACAGTCGAATTTCGCACACGACTTCGCAGCGGCTAGCGTACACAAATTCGGTTGAGTTCATGACAGAGGTGTCGGATGCACAACAGGTACACAAAATAAGTTTGATTAGTGTGAAATGTTGTTGGGAAATGATGATTCAGTGGATTTTCAAATTATCACAGTAGTCTAAACATTGATGAGAAACCCAATAGTAATACGTCAACTTGACATAGCTAAATAAAACTGGGGCATATGTCACAGTAGATCTAACGCAGTGACTTAGATACCCAACAAGGAATAATAATAATAAAAAAAATGTTGATATCATCGGCGTCAACTCCACTCGCAGTAAGTCTAACTGTCTGGTCGATGTGAGCCTTCGTTCGCAGTACAGCGACTATCAAACGACTCTCCAATGCTTGGTCACCGCAAAGATCACTAATCCGTTGCCATCGAAGTCAATCGACATTTCTGAGTGGAATATTCCGTCCAATATCAAGCTGGCCGATCCTAATTTCCATGTTCCTGCCACGATTGATTTACTGATTGGGAACTTCTTTGAGCTTTTGAAGATAGGTCACATCATTCTTGCTGAGGGTCTTCCCGAGTGGCGTAGGTGAACCGCGTTGGTATCGAGTCGCTCAACGAGACAGTCAAGCGTTTTTGGGAGATCGAGGAGATCGATGTTAGTTCTGCTCCCACTGGAAAAAAGGAAGAGCGTGAGGAATTGTTTCGTAGCTCGTATCAGCGTGATGTTGGCGGTAGATACATTGTGAAACTGCCTATCCGTGAAAATATACACGAACTGTCCGATAACCGTACATTGGCTCTTCGTCGTTTTTTTTCTTTCTCGAAAGACGGTTGCTAAAGGATCCCGAGCTCCGTCTGCAGTACTCTTAAGTTCATTGAAGAGTACAAATCTCCCGGTCACTGCAAGAAAGTTGTTGAGGTGAACGATGTCCCTGGACAACTGAAATACTATATGTCGCATCATGCCGTTTACAGGCCGTGGAGCACAAGCACAAAATTAAGAGTTGTGTTTGCTGCGTCGACGAAACCACTGTCAGGAGTATCTCTCAACGATGTGTTGAAGATAGGCCCCGTCGTTCAGAACGACTTGATGTCAATTCTGTTGAGATTTCGTCTACATCCTTTCGTCTTCACCGCTGATATTCAAAAGATGTATCGGCAGATTTTGGTCGATCCGGAGCAAACCTCGTTGCAAAGAATTTTCAGGCGCTCCAACCCAACTGATCCCGTCAAGGTTCTCGAGTTAGTGACGGTTACGTACGGTACTTCTGCTGCTCCGTTCTTGGCGACCAGGTCACTTGTTCTACTTAGTGTTGATGAAGGATCCGATTTCCCTCTTGCTGCTCGCGTTAAACAAGAGGATTGTTATTTGATCTCGGGAGCGAAAACCATTCAAGAAGCCAGTGAATGTCGCCAACAGCTCCAAACGTTACAATCCAAGGGTGGTTTGTGCATAAGTGGTTCGCCAACGATGCAGCAACTCTTCAGGATGTTCCTGAGGATGAGCACGAAAAACTAGTTCAACTTAATGATATGTCGGCAAATGAAGTGATGGAGACTCTCGGATTAACGTGGAATGCGAGGAGCGACGAGTTTCTTTTCTGTCAGTCCCCTTCGTCCTTTGACGAAACGTCAACTTTTCTCCGAAGTTGCAAAAATGTTAGATCCGCTAGGCCTACTCGCTCCAAATACCATTCTAGCAAAGCGTTTGATGCAGCAAACCTGGGCTGCTAAAATAGGTTGGGATGAGCTTCTCTCTGACAACCTCCTAAGAGATTGGTTGCAGATTCGAAATTCTATCGTGGCCGTTCGTGATATCGAAATTCCTAGACCAGTTACCAGCCCAGCCTATGATTCTCTGAAATTACACGGATTCGCAGACGCTTCAGGTATAGCGTACGGTGCATGTCTGTATGTTCGCAGTATTCTCCAAAGTGATCGTTGTGTCGTCAGGTTGTTGTGTAGCAGGTCTAAGATTGCTCCACTTCAAGAGTTAACACTCCCTCGAAAGGAACTGTGCGCAGCTGTGCTGCTGTCCAGGTTGGTTAAGATGGTTCAATCGACGTTGCAAGTGCAGTTCTCTTCCGTTTGTCTTTGGTCGGACAGTCTGATTGTCCTCTCGTGGCTGCAGATGGCGCCAGCGAAACTGCAGCCATTCGTCAGAACCGTGTGGTGAAGATTGTTACGTTTAAGTCTGTTCCAAAGTTTCGAGTACATTTGTAAACTAAATTAATGCTAGAACGAAGTAGGTTAGAGAACCCATTGCTCCGCACGCCACATTTTGAACACCCCTGCGAAAGCGATTTCATCTCAACCCAACCACCGAAACAGCAATCATTACGTTACACAGTGGGATGCCATCAGTGTCGCAAACAATCATTGAGAGAGCGTGAGAATGGTATGGAGTCAACCCGCACTCGATAATATACACAAGCGATCGCTGCAACAGACTCGACGACGACGACGACGATGTTGGTGTCCGTCTACACGAAAGAACAAGGAGCATAATCGTGTGAGAAGTTCAGCAGCAGAGAAACGCTTACGCTTAGCCTCGGCAGCAAACACGACGGTGCGAGCAAGAAAGAAAGCATTGCTTCTCTTCACGCCGCTCTGAGTAATTCGCACCAATACTTTCGCGGACGGCAGTCAGAGGTGGAAACAGAGAGGTCAAGTCGATGACGAGGATCAGTTCCATCTAGTGAGCAGGCCACATCACACGGTAGATCCACGTCGGCCGAG
Source organism: Aedes albopictus (assembly GCF_035046485.1). Taxonomy (NCBI): domain Eukaryota; kingdom Metazoa; phylum Arthropoda; class Insecta; order Diptera; family Culicidae; genus Aedes; species Aedes albopictus. The sequence goes on along the minus strand of NC_085137.1, from coordinate 279,114,316 downwards.
AACAAAAACCGTCTCCACCACAGTTTGCAGGAGGAAGTGCGCGTGGGTTTGGTGGATCTACGAAAACTGATATTCTGGTCCCAAGTGAGTGTTAATTTGAACCGTTAAACCCGTGTGGAAGTGAGCAATTACGTCGTGGTTTGTGGACGGTCGTTGGTCCTCGCGAACATCCATATTGGATTGGCACAGTTGGGTGCTCATCCGATCCAGAGTGAAGCCTCTGATCCGCCATCTTAAAACATCGGTTGGGGGAATTTCCCACGGGTTTGAAATCAAGTAAGTTGAAACCTTTGCTGCAGCGACGTTGAGTCTAATTTCTGCTCATGGACACAGGTTTTTCCCACCTTTTGACGAGTGATCCGGACAGAGTACTGACGTCCGTGCCAGCAGACTAGTGCTACAGTGTGGTCTCACCAGATTGGGACAGTGACAGGAGAACACCGAGATTGATCAGCAGGAAACCAACTGGTAAGAAAACCAGCCACAGACTTGGGAAACAGCACTGATTGTTCTCGCTTCCACAGTTTGTACAGTGTCACCTCACCGCATTCGTACAGCGAAAGAGTAAGACCGCTCACGGAGTTCCTTGGGCCGTCGCAAACGCGAACATAAACCGGTAAGAACACCACAGATCTCCTCAGGCACTGTTTCTAAATGAACGCCGATTATTTCGCAGTACTCTCGCTGGGTTCGACGGAAGGAAGAGCAATCACCTCTGGACACCGCTCTAAGAGATTCGTGGCCGCCAGCCGAGAGGCATAAACAAAGCCTTCCACAGGAAGTAAGTGGATTGTCCGGATGCGAAGCCGGTCTAGAAGCTAATGTTGCGGCGCCCTAGGGCTTTGTTTTTTTATTCGCAGCTCATCCGTCGGCACTTGAAGGCAATAATCGGTCGCCCAGTGGCGACAGTTGGTCAGCGACGAGCAGGTTTAGGACGATTGGGCACACGGATCGCGGGTGGCGGTCGTACCACCGGACATCACCGAACCACACTCTACCAGGAGAGCCGCCGGGGGGAGTTAGGCCCTGGCAAAGGCGAATCGAGACGGATCCGAGCACACCGGCGCGACGCTGGCACGGCGGGGTTTGAACCATGCGCAGGAAGGTGACGTCGGCGATGATGGCTGCGGGCGGAGCAGCAATGTGGTAGGGGCGCCCCAAGAGTGAGTACAGAGAAAATGTGTAACTAGAATGTAAGAGGAATAGCTAGAGAAAAGAGAGGATAAGCAAGGAAGGATAGGAAGAGGAGGCAGGATGATAAGGAGGAGGAATCCAGAATAAATGTAATTTCTGAAAATTCTTTGCTTTGTGGATTTTGATTTCAGTTTTGTGGCTTTACCCCTGAGCTCTTCGGGACTGCTGAGGGCTTCCATTCCCCCCTTAGCAGGAACTTTGCAACACTGGCGCCCAACTGAAAATCCACAATTTAACTACCGTTTAGCGATTTTTTGGTTTGTGATCAAAAGTTTTTGGTTTTTGTGCTTTTTTGGTTATCCGGCCTACGATAACCAATTCAATTTTAGCCCTTTACGCATAAGATTCGATACGCAATATGGATTACACACACTTAACAGACGAAGAGGTGACGTATGAGTTGGCTCTGCGTCACGTGGTGAATTTAGGGCCTACCACCCACAGAGGAAAGGTCCTCCGTCTGAAGGCACTCATGCAAGAGGAAGCCTTAAGAGATAACCAGCCCACTAGCGCAGCCCATGTAATGAGTCCACAGCCCAACATTGAACTCTGTGAAACTCAAATACAGCAGCTGCACATTAGCACTGAAGCGGCCATTCGAACAGCCGATAGGGCTGCAATCAGTCAAAGCCGAACGCGACTTACCCACTATCGCGACAGATTACGGTTGATCCACCCCCCGGTCGAACTGAGAGATCTGCATGGGATGTTAACCATGCACGTGACTGTTTTACTCAACAAAGTGAATGGTACTAGTGTAGTGAGTTGTGTGCAACGAGGTGAGAATGAGGTGAACCACACTAGTTCAACGGGTGCCATAAGAAGAAGCAACAACGCAGAGGTATTTAACTTAATGTTGCAAGGTTCCTGCTAAGGGGGGAATGGAAGCCCTCAGCAGTCCCGAAGAGCTCAGGGGAAAGCCACAAAACTGAAAGCAAAATCCACAAAGCAAAGAATTTTCAGAAATCACATTTATTATGGATTCCTCCTCCTTAACATCCTGCCTCCTCTTCCTATCCTTCCTTGCTCATCCTCTCTTTTTTCTAGCTATTCCTCTTACATTCTAGTTACACATTTTCTTTGTACTCACTCTTGGGGTGCCCCTACCACATTGCTGCTCCGCCCGCAGCCATCATCGCCGACGTCACCTTCCTGCGCATGGTTCAAACCCCGCCGTGCCAGCGTCGCGCCGGTGTGCTCGGATCCGTCTCGATTCGCCTTTGCCAGGGCCTAACTCCCCCGGCGGCTCTCCTGGTAGAGTGTGGTTCGGTGATGTCCGGTGGTACGACCGACACTCGCGATCCGTGTGCCCAATTGTCCCAAACCTGCTCGTCGCTGACCAACTGTCGCCACTGGGCGACCGATTATTGCCTTCAAGTGCCGATGGATGAGCTGCGAATAAAAAAAAAACAAAGCCCTAGGGCGCCGCCAACATTAGCCTCTAGACCGGCTTCGCATGAGGACAATCCACTTACTTCCTGTGGAAGGCTTTGTTTATGCCGATCGGCTGGCGGCCACGAATCTCTTAGAGCGGTGTCCAGAGGTGATTCCTCTTCCTTCTGTCGACCCAGCGAGAGTACTGTGAAACGAACGGCATTAATTTAGAACCAGTGTCTGAGACGTTCTCTGGTGTCCTTACCGGTTTGGGTTGACGCATGCGATGGCACCTGAGCGGCACGAGAACGTTCTACTTCTGTACGAATGCGATGAGGCAACACTGTCGAACCTGTGGAACCGAGAACAATCAGTGCTGTTGTCCGCAGCTGCCACTGGAGTTCTTTCCCGTCGATGTCCACTAATCCACACCGGAGATCTTCTGTCACTGTTCCAATCTGGTGAGGCAACACTGTAGCACAAGGCGTTTGTCTGCTGCTGGCGGACGTAGTAATCTGTCCGGATCGCTCGTCGAAAGGTGAGACAAACTGTATCCATGAGCAGAAATAAGAATTCAACGTCGCTGAAGCAAAACTTTCGACTTACTTGAATTTCAAGCACGTGGGAAATTCCTCCACGTGAAGTCCAAAGATGGCGGACTAAAGACTTCACTTTCGGTCCGGCAATCACACCATCGAGCCAGTCCAATATGGACGATCACGGCCAACACGAATATCCACCGCCCACGACGAAATTGATCCCCGCCGCACGGAATTCCTCACCAAAACGGAACGGTTCGGTTTACCGTTCACTCGAGATCAAAATTCAGTCTTTCTATCGACCAAATCTACGCGCCGTTTTTCCTGCCAACTACGGTGGAGACGGTTTTTGTTTCTGCCCGGCGTGGATATTCCTTCCGATGTGGCCTACTCGCTAGATTGGACTGCTCCCCGCAATCGACTTGACTTGATTGTTCCCCCGTGTGTCTGCGACTGTATTGGTGAGAATTTCCCGAAGCGGTATGAAATGATGCTCTTTTCTTGCTCTCGCCGTTGTTTTCGCTGCGGAGGCCAAGCGTAATCGTTCCTCTGCTGCCGAACTTCTCTCGCAGTCAATCGTGTAACCATCCGCGTCGTCGTCCTCATTGTCGAAACCGATACGGCGATCGCTTGTGTACTGCCGAGCGCGGGTTGACTCTATCCCATTCTCACGCTCTCTCAATGACTATACGCGCCACTAATGACAGCCAACTGTGTGATGCGATGATTGTTGCTTCGATGGTTGGATTGGAATGAAAAATTCACAAAATCTTCACTCATCCTTCTAGGATGATGGTCAGAGACAAGTCGGTCGCCCTAACTCTTGAGCAGACCTCAAGTTACAACGTTTCCTCAACTAAAACAAAAGTCATACGCAAGCCTTGGTCGCTTGCCAAATCTTCTCTATCCTCCAAACTGCATAATCCCAATGCTAACTAAACTTCACGCCAGCTGCGCCTGGCAAAATCTTCGACCTCTCAAATTGTCTCTGAGCAATGTCCTTGTCCAGCTTTCACGAATCCTACGGCAAAACATTCAAATCGGATTCTAGCCTATTGTATTGACTAAAATAGGCTTAATCGCACACCAAACATTAAGAAGCTATATTTACAGACTATCTACAAGGACAAAATTGGTTTGTTTTGGTTTGTGCATATTCTGAGAAAAGAAACATTTACTAATCTAAATCGTCATAAGCCCGGGAAATAGGGTTTTACCGCGCCCCTGGTCGCGTTACTTTTGGGATGAAGATTTCATGACGACCCCCAGATCTTTAACCCTTGGCCACGCATTCGAATTGACTGAAAACACTTGAGGGTTGGCTAAAATATAAACGACTCATAGAAAATTCATCACTTTCCATACCAAAATCAGAAATTGCCAATAAAGAAGTAAGGGTGGGAGCAATAATAAACTATAAAATTTCCATAAACAAATCAAAAAGTGCATAAATAAATCAAAATTTCCCATAAATAATTGATTTTCGAGCAATAAAAAATGTCTGAATTTCCACAAATATTTCAAAAATTTCAATAAATAACTACATTTTTTCCACCAGAAAAGTTTAAATTTTCCATAAATAAATCTGATTTTTCCATAAATAATTAAAAAATTCCCAATTGAAAAACATCAAAAAAGCAATTGAAAATTTAGCAATATATATGAAACAATGTGTAAAGTAAATGTTTTGGCCGAGCCATGCGGCGAAGCCGCATAGAGGATTGAGGAACTGAGGTGGCAGAAGGCCGCCGAAGTTTCCGAAATCCGACGCGCCGTAACTGCGTCGATTCGGATCTAGGCAATCCACAGATCCAAGAATTTGCCCGGTAGAATGCGAACAGAGATGTTATCCCTTTTTAAAGTCCGACGAGCGTTGGCGAGTTCGGACAGCATGCGATTGTCTGCTAAATTGCACACATAGTTTCAGTCTTTCTAGCATAATAGTTCTGTGATGTAGTTTGTTCGAAATTTTTTGTTGGAAAAAATATAGTTTTTTATTGCAATTGTTGATTTATTTGTGGAAATTCTGGCATTTTTTATTGCTCGAAAATCAATTATTTATGGGAAGTTTTGATTTATTTATGCGCTTTTTGATTTGTTTATGGAACTTTTATAGTTTATTATTGCTTCCACCCCTATTTATTTATTGGCAATTTTCGAATTATTTATGGAAACTTTTGAATTTATTATGGGGCGTTTAATTGGCTGCCCTTGAGGGTTCGTGTGCACCATCCAGTCGTGGATGTGCTTGGATTGCCGAGATCGTGTTCTCTTCCTTCGTAGTGGTGCCATTCATAGCTCTGTGTAGTGAGGATGGTCGAATTCTAGATGATGGGCTCGATTTGTCTCGATCGGCTAACGGCATGACCATTCGGTGTTTCGGTGTGAGGGTTCCTCGGGGTGTTGCTGCGCTTCACTCGTTGTCTGGATCATTTGGTATCAGGAGCCTCCCTACTCACGACGGTTTTCAGGGTCCCAGTTTCCCTCGCCCGCTGTAGGCTGTTGGTTGCTGCGCATCTTCGTCCTGGTATTTGGAGCCTCCCTACTCACTGCTGTTTTCAGGGTCCTAATCTCCCTCGCCCGCCGTAGGCTGCCTGCTACGTCCTCCTGCTCTCTCAATGCCCTCCAGTTGCTGTCTCACTGCGCCTGATAGTGGCCGTAAGCTTCGACTCCGCGCCGAACCGATGTTTGGTCGTCGATCTCCGGGTCTCCACTCTTCCTATCAGAGAATACATCTGGTGCGTTGACGAGATCCCTGCATCCCGTTTCCAGAATCACAGGGTTGCCATTTCTCTCGATTGGCGAACGGCTCACGGTACACCTCCTGGCGCGATGGAAGTGTTTGGGTACCGCATGTTGATTCTCCACTTGCTACTGTTCGGCCTTCTGACGGATCGGGGGATGGAATCGCAAAGGTCTACCACAAAGCTGGCTGATTTGTAGAGGTGGAGAGGTAGTCGTAAAGAAGTTATTGCTCATCACACCTGACTTTTTACCATTTTCCCGTTTGTTACGTGTTTTTGGAGCATGGTACTCATGGTTGACAGGCATTGCCTGCGGACATAGCTTTAACATTGTGGAACCTCGTACGGCTGTACGGAAATCCTTGCTGTCGACTCACAATCGGTGTTGCTGTGGTGGAGCAGTATTACGACGGCTTCTCACCTTCAGCTCTCGTGATCAAATCTCCTAGTAATTGGTGTTTCGGCTAGCTTGACTGCTTCGTGGTTGACAGACACCGCCTGTGTACATAGCTTGAACTGCCCGGAATCTCACTGCTGGGAACGAAGATTCCAGTAGATGTAGTCGTCAAATCGGTGTAACGGAAGTGAAGAATCCGGTTGAAGCTTCTCTGCCTTCCTGTTCGCTGTAATAATGCCCAATTATGGTGTTTTCTTCAGCGTTTGCTTCTTCGTTGACAGGCACCGCCTGTTTGCATAGCTTGCACATGTTCGTTAAGTCCGCCTTGATGTCCTTCGCGTGGAACCTTCCCTTCTTGCCGCTCAGAACATCCTCTAGCACGTACAGGTTCGTCCCGATGATCTCCTTGACGATGGCCGGAACGAATTTCGGCTCAAGCTTGCTGTTGATTTGGTCCGCCTTCGAGGAGAGTACGAACGATCGCCGCCAAACCAAGTCTCCGACTTTGAACGCTACTGGTCTTGTGCGAAGATTGTATCGCTGCTTTGCCCGTTGGTGGGTGTTCTTGATCCGCTCGATGATTAGCTTCTGGATTCGACGAATCGCCGAGAGTCGTAGGTCCTGCGCTACCTTCAGGTCTTCTGGTGTGTTGAGCTCCTGCTGCGTGTACAGATCCGTGTGCAACAACAGGTTTCGTCCAAAGTTGGCTTCGTGTGGACTGACGCCCGTCGCTTCGTGCCGAGCAGCGTTTATAGCCGCCGTGATCGCCGGTAGCTTTTCGTCCCACTCTCTATGATCGCCGTCCAACAATGCCCGGATGCAGGTTAATACGACGCGGTTGACGCGTTCGGCGTTATTGACCTGCGGACAGTAGAACGCTGTCTTCATGTGGCCGATCTTGTGTTTCGCTAGCCAGGACTTGAACACCATTGATTCGAACTGTTTCCCGTTATCGGACAGTATCAGCCGCGGCCGAGAGAACTTCAGACAAACTTCTTCTTTCAGGAACTCCACCATCTTCTGCGAATCCGCTGTACGCATCGGCTTGACGATTACATACTTGCTGACCCAGTCTACTACTACCAACAAAACCGTATTTCCTCGTTTGGAACGTGTAAGCGGACCGACAAAGTCCACCGAAATCATCTCCCAAGGGGTCTTCGCCGGCTTCGGGTTTCCCATTTGCGGCATCATTCTTTTCCCCGGTGCCTTGCACGCTTTGCAGGTCGCACAGTTCATGACGTAATCGTGAATCTCCTGTTGCATCTGGGGCCAATAGTAGTGGGCATGTAGCTTGTGCCAGGTCTTGTAGAAACCAAGATGCGCTGCTGCCGGTTCGTCGTGGAATCTTCAGATTACCTGGAACCTCTCTTCTTTCGGAACGACTTGCTTCCACTTGTGGTAAACTGCTCCCACTTCGTCCTTGCAACGGCAGTTCTTGAATAGCGTAACGTTTGCTATGCGGAAGTCCGGGAAATTATCTCCTTCGCTCTTTACTCTGTCCACCAGCTTCCTGTACCACGGATCCCGAACTAGGTCTACCGTGAAAACGGCTTCTGCCACCGTCCTCGAGAGAGCATCTGGAACAACGTTGATGGAACCCTTCCTGTACCGGATCTCGAAATCAAACGCGTTCAGACGCAACAGCCACCGGCTCATCAAGGCCGTCGGGTTCTTCATCGACTTCAGGTAGCTGAGTGCTGCATGATCACAGTGGACAACGAACCGGATTCCTTCCACGTAGCCTCTAAACTTCTCGATCGCTCGGATCACTGCGAGGCACTCCCGCTCCGTGACCGAGTACTTCCTCTCCGACGCTGACAACTTCTGCGAGAAGTAGCTAATGGGATGATCCTCGCCGTTGATCTCCTGCGTTAGCACTGCTCCGATTGCTGTGTCGCTGGCATCGCACGCTATGGCGAACGGTTTGCTGTAGTCCGGCATCGCCAGTACCGGTGCCGAAACCAGAGCTGCTTTTAGCTTGAGGAACGCTTCTTAAGCTATCGGATTCCAACGGAACTTGGTCTTGCCTGACGTCAAGTTTGTTAACGGAGCTGCTAGCTGCGAGAAACCGGCGATGAAGCGTCGGTACCAGTTGCAAACACCGAGAAATCGCTGCACTTCTTTGCGTGTTGTTGGAGTCGGGAACTGTACAATCGCCTGGATCTTCTCTTCGTCTACACGCCAACCTTGCTCGTCGATTACGTAACCGAGGTACTTCATGCTTTTCCGGCAGAACTTGGACTTCTCCGATGAAATCGTGAGATTCGCTTGGCGTAGCCGGCGGGCTACTTCTTCGAGCAGAGCGATATGCTCTTCGAATGTTTCGGAACAGATGATGATGTCGTCCAGGTTTTTTTTTTATTTTATTTTTATTTTTTTATTTTATTTTATTTTATTTATTTCGTCAACCGACGTAGACTAGTACATTTACACATACATATTTTTTGTTTCTTAATGATATAGTTTAGTCTAAGAGATACATAAAAAATATTAAAAAATTAAATTAGGATAGGTAGTGTATTTTTAATGTTTTTAGGTGTTGGGACTTCGAAGACTGTAAAAGTATTTTCTAAGGTTATGCCGAGACATTGTAAAGTCAATGGTTTCGCAGTGTTGATTATAAATGTCCATCATTCGATTAAGAGGCCCAAATTTGGCGTAGTTTGTTCTACGGTGGTTTGTTATGAATATGTTTCGATTTCGTAGTTGCCGAGAAAGTATGTAAAAATTTAATGAGGATAAGATTTTTGTTGAATTAATACGTTGTGAAACGATATCGTTAACAAAAGAAACCATTGCAATTTCACGCCGCTCTTTCAATGTTTGTATGTCGATAAGCTTGCAGCGTGCTTCATATGATGGAAGTGGAAATGAAGTCCAACCTAATTTGCGAAGAGCATATAATAGAAATTGCTTTTGTACTGATTCTAATCTTTCTTCGTGCGTGATTGAGAAAGGAGACCATACAATGCTGCAATATTCCAGTATTGATCTTACATATGCAATATACAGAGTTTTGATTGTGTATGGGTCATTAAAGTTGTAGCAGAAACGCTTAATAAACCCTAGCATGTTATTAGCCCTGTGAATTATTGTGTTGTAGTGGTCTACGAAAGTAAGCTTAGAGTCTAAGATTACTCCTAAGTCTCTTACTCTTTCACATTTTTCCACATTTTGATTTCCTAATGCAACTGAAATGTTTGGTGTTGTTCTTTTTCTGCTAAATGATATTAAGTTGCATTTTTTTTACATTTAATTCTAAAAGGCTTTTTTTGCACCATACGTAGAATATGTGAATTTCATTGTGGAATACATTGATGTCTTCTTCTTTTCGTATCTCCAGAAAGAGCTTCATGTCATCGGCATAAATTAGAACTTTTAGTTTGTTTAAAATGAAGGAAATGTCGTTTACATACATAATAAAGAGAAGAGGTCCTAAATGAGAGCCTTGGGGGACACCTGAAGTGACTTGAATTGGGTTTGACTTGTTTCCATTGAATTTAATTATTTGTTGACGGTCAGTTAGGTATGATTCAAGCCATTTCAGGAGAATTGGCTCAATTCCGATTTTTTGTAGTTTGAAAAGTAGCATTGGTATGTCAATGCGATCAAATGCCTTACTAAAGTCCGTGTAGAGAGCTTCCACGTGGTTTCCATTATCCATTGCGTTTAATGAATAGTCTATGAATTGCAGTAAATTTGTTGAGGTCGACCGACCTTTGAAGAAGCCGTGTTGCATATCAGTAATTCTGTTTTTGGTTTGGAGAAATAGCTTTTCGTTGACAATTGCCTCGAATAGTTTCGGAATGCAAGAGATAATGGCTATACCACGATAATTACGTACGTCTGATTTTCGGCTAGATTTGAAAATAGGTACTAGAAAAGAGCTTTTCCATAGTTTTGGGAAATTACCAGATTCCAGCGACATATTAAAAAGCCAAAACAAAGGAGCAGTCAGTTCCTGTGCTAAAGTTTTCATGAATACTGGGGGGATCCCGTCAGGACCAGAACCTTTTGTGGCGTCTAGATTCTTAAGAGCATGTAAAATATCCTGCATTTGGAGTTGGTTTACGCCAATGTCCCTAGGGAATTCTGGGTAAAATGCAAAATAATCGCGGTCACGATCTTCTTCAGAAAATGTTGTATAGATTTCTTGGAAGAAATTTGCAAAAAGATTGCAAATTTTTTCCGAGTTATCACCAACAGATTCATCAAGATGCATAACGGATGGAAAATTGTCAGATTTTAATTTGGATTTTACGTAGTTGAAGAAGTTCTTTGGACAGGACTTTATTTCGCTTTCAGTTTTTGAATTATATTCTTCAAATGCATTACTGATGGCTAAGTTCAGTTGCTCGCATATATCCAAATAATTTGCTAGATTTTCATTGGTATTGTGTGTCTTGTAATTTTTATGGGCTTTTTGTTTGCGGTTCTTCAAATTTTTTATCTGTCTATTATACCAGATTGGGTTTTTTAAATTTCTGCTACGACGTTTTTTCCTTGAAGGAATTTCTTGGATAATTATTTCCGATAAAATTTTGTAAAATACGTCTACAGCAGTATCGACATTTCCTTCGTTTCTTAAAACTACTTGCCAATTCACACTACTTAACCTACGTTTAATATTTTTATAGTTCGCCAATTGGTATTCAAAGATTACCTCGTATTCACAGTCATTGGGTCTTTGGTTTTTATGTATGAATAAAGAATATTCGATTGCTGTATGGAAAGCCTCATTTTTCCACAATGGAGTTAATGATTCGGTCACACAGAAATCTTCGTTAATATTTGTTAATAAAAAGTCCAGATAGCAGTTCTGTTGGTTTTTAATGTGATTAATTTGGTTCAGTCCTAAAATTGCGGATTTTTCAAAAATAAATTGCAATGTTTCATTATCCCCAACGACTGGGAGTAAGATGCTTTCATTTTCTGAGTCCAGAATGAAGTCAGCATGGCGTTGATTAAAGTCTCCATAGATGTGAACTTTAACCTCAGGAGGAAGCTGTGATAAAATTTTGATCCGCCATGGCTGCCGTAGGGTCCAATCCATACTCCTGGTGCACATCACTAAAGATGCGAAGAAGATGTTCAGGATCCGTCGGTAGACCTTCAGATGCCAGCAACATTCGAATGCTAGTCGGGGCCAATCCTTCCACACAGACTGTCACAGGCTGATCCTTCATATAAGCTAGGAACAGCCGAACGATGCCCATTATTTTAGGGTCGCGTAAACGTGCTTTCAAAAATCGACCGTCACCCTCCGTAGATTGCTCAGTGAGTCGCACGATGGGAGGTCGCATTGGGTCCAAATCGAACCGGGTTTCACTGTTGCATAAGGCTTGGTTTTGAGGTTGTTGCTGTTGTTGTTGGTTTTGCTGATTCGGTCCTTGAAGTGATAATAAAGGTGTAGCATTTCCCGCTGGTAGTGATGCGATGTTGTTGGTAGGATGCCTCTGCTTCTCTGCTCGGTATGGGTTTATGATTTCACCCTTCCTGAAGCTGATGGGTTTTGGCACCGAGAGGCCTGCAATCGGGTGATCGATTGAAGAAGATGGAACGGAAAATTGAGTTTTTGCGGTGGCCAGTAGTTCCTTGTCCGTTCCCATGTGTGGCTTATTGTTGTTGGTTTTTTTCGCGAGCTGTTGACTGTTTATGCGGGCGCGTTGTTGTTTTCTGCGTTTCCTACTATGTTTAGCCTTATCAGCAGTTTTTTCTTGCAATTGTCGAGCGTTGCGCTTGATATCATACCCAGACCAGTCTTGCTTCCAGCACCGTTTATTTCCTAATATTCGCCAACCAGAAGAAGAATGTTCATTTTTCGGTGGAGCTCCAGCGCTTTGCTTGGACATTTTGGCTCGACGTTCAGCAAACAGCTCAGCAATGGCGTTACTGGCAGGTTTATTACTAGCCGGGAGTGGTTCTGGCTGTTGTTGTTCAATTGTTTGCTGCGGCGGCGTCTGTTGCTGATGCCGTGGTATATTTTCTGCCAATTCTTCCTCCAGGGTCATCGATGCTTCGTTAATTTGAGTAATTTCCGCTAGTTCCTCCTCTAAAGTTTTGTTGGGTAACAGGTCATTTGTATTACTCAATTTTAGTTCAGATAAATTCGCCGATACGAATTTCACTTCCTCAAGAATTTCTCTAAGTTGTGAATCATGCGTGGATTGATGGCTGGCTTGATTAATTGATGTAGTTAATGACTCGGTATTTCTTGTTAAAAGAGCCATGTCATTCCGTAGGCACGTGAGTCGGTCTTCAAATAGGTTATTTATTTTCTGCGACAATGTGCAATTTGACAAATTTATGTCGGTTACTACGGTAGCCACACGTGAGTCACACGATTCCATGTGCTGGCTGATGGCGCTGCGAATGCTTTCGTTATTTTTGTTGACCATTGCCAACGTTTCATTTACTTCATTGAGCAAGCGCTCAATGCTTTCGAACAGCGCTGACACTAAACTTAACTTGCGTAGGTCAGCTGCAATTCGCAGATTTGTATCGTTTTGTGAATGCATTGCCTTTAGAAGCTTATCTTGTTGGTAAAGTAGCTTTCGCACATCAGCTTCCTTCTTCAGAATGTCTTGACAATCTGCGCACATAGGAACCATGAAAGCGGTGATGATATGCTCGCGATGCCGTTGCACTCCAATGCAAGCGGCATGGTATTTCTTGTCGCAATATGTGCACCTCCATAGAAGGTGGTCGTCGTTGACGGTGCATGTTTTCACACCACACGGCATGGTTAAAGTTGAAAATTAAACACACACGGCGGCGACGTCGACGGGTAAAACGATTCACGTTGGGGCGAAAAGTAGAGAAAAAAAATACTAACGCAGGTTCGCGCGCGAACGGACCCGGGGTCAAAAATAAAATAAAAAGTTATGTTTTAAAAAATATTTACAAGCGCGTTGTTACGCGCGTCCGAACTCAAAGGTGGTTCGACTAAGACTAGTGGAATACCAGCGGTTCTAGATCGGCGAATAGGTGGGTCATAAGTCGCGCTAGGGCTTGGCTTGCTGTACACAGCCCGAAAGGCACCACCTTGAATTGGAAGTGGCCTCTGGATGGAACGGTGAAGGCTGTCAGTTGTCTCGAACCTGGATGGAGTGGTAGCTGCCAGAAGGCATCCTTGAGATCGATCGAATAGATGTATTTGCTACTTCGGAGGTTGTTGGTGATCGCTGCTATCTGGGGAATCGGATATCCCTCGTTCACCATGACGGAGTTGAGGTGACGCGCGTCCAAGCAGACGCGATACTGCCCAGTCTTCTTCTTGACGGCGACCAGCGGGTTGTTCCATGGCGAGAACTGCGCCTCCTCGATGACGTCCAGCGCAATCATCCGGTCGATCTCTCTGTTAACCTCCTGCAGAACGTACGGCGACATGGGGAAATGCCGTTGTTTGCGGGGCGGTGCATTCTCTACACCGATTCGATGCTCGTACAGCTTCGTGCGTCCTAATCTTCCATCTACCGCTTTCGGAAACTTCTGAATCGCCTGCTCCAGGCGCCTCTGCTGTTCCGGACTGAGCTGCTTCATCTCCTGTTCTTCGCTGATCTGATCTTCCTGCTTCGCTTCGAGTGTGCAACACACCGCTTTTACACTGAATTTGTCCCAGAAATTCATTCCCAGGATGATGCAGTCTGAAATCGAAGGCACCAACAGCACTGGGAGAACTTCGTTGCGGTTGTTGTATACTATCAGAAGATAGACGAAATGCGAGATGTTGTGTCTTGTGCCGTCCGCCGTTTTTATTCCGCCGCTGACGGTTCCTTTCTGCAAGCCGCATTTCTCTGCCAGTTCGACTCTTCTTCCTCCTAGCAGAGAACAGTTCACTCCACTGTCTAGCAAAGCTGTCAACTCCTTTCCCAGCACTGATAAGAAGGCGTGCGGTCGATTGTCACTTCCGGGGTTGATAATGATCGAGTTGAGGTTTTGAAATTCCGGGATGTCGGAGGGGTCTCCGAGATTTTGCGGAGAGCTGCTAACCTCTACTGCTGGTTCTCCACTTGGTAGTTTACCGCGTCCATGCGGCACGTGAAGCAACTGGGCAACGAGTAGCCTTTCCTTCCACAACGGTAGCAGAATAGGATGGCTTGCGGCTTCGGACAGTCCATGAATCTGTGACCCTCCTCGTCGCAGTTCCAGCAAAGCATTGCTATTCGTTGGCCGTTCGGAGCTTCTTACTGTTGTATCTGGCGATCTTCCCGTTGTCTGGCTGGTTCTGGCAGCAGACGTTGACTTCTTCGGTTATTGTCGTTCTGATCCGAGCTTGGCATCCACTGTCGTGCTTGCCAGCCCTGTGCTCTTAGCGGCTGTTCTTGCTGTTGTTGTGGTAGTCGAGTCTGGTACGATGCGGTTTGCGGCCGCTGCTGCTGTGCCGCGGTTTGCCCATCTCTTGTGTACTGCCACGCTGCTCGCAGGACGTCAGCCTCTGTCCGGTTGTACCTATCTGTTGGCCTTGGCTGCCTTTCGTCGCGTGCGGCAAAGCTTGGTCTCGCAGATCTCCGCTCAATGTTCAACTTCAACGCGTTGACTTGCTCCACCAGTTCGTCGATGTTGGGCTGCCAATTGTCTTCTGGTCCTTCCTCCGCTGCTTCGTGCTCGAATGCGCCTTCTTCTACCTCCACGGCGTGAACTCTTTTGAACCGCTGTGGCTGTTGGTGGTGCTGAACCGGTGGGACTGTAGTCTCTACAAATGGTGTTACGTCCGATTCAAAGACAATCCGGCTGATGTGATCTCCCGCGGACAGCTCCCATGTAGTTTGAAGGAAAACTAGCTATGGTTGGAAGTCCCTCCGTTTCTCCAAACAAAGATGCACGAATCACCAGTTCTTGATCAACTGCCTGATGGCTTGATGCCTGAAATGAAACCAGCTTCGGTTATGGCAATGAACATAATGAATTTTGACGGTCTGCCACCATAGACTAATTTCAAGACCTCGATGTGCCAAAGAAAACGATCAAATTTTCGGTGACCAGTCCGGTACCCAATAAATATTCATAACCGTGTATTTTTTTCCGTGTAAATGGCCTTTTGTGTAAATTTTATTTAGCGTGTTACACTGATCTGGCAGCTCTGACAGTAAGGGACTAAACATAAATTACGGAAAGTGAGTACCGAGGATTGTTCACAATCTGCGAACTTGACTGCGGAAAAAATTGCGACCATAACGAAGCTGCTGCCACTCTTCAAGAAATTCGGATCTCTGCGCAAACTCCAGCGTGTTCTTGCTTACGTTCAGTGATTTTTGAAGAATTGCCGTACCAAGAATCCGGACGATCGTGCCAAGGGTAGTTGTCTTTCCGTCCCCTAACTTCGATGTGCTCTACATACAATTCTGCGGCTCGATTTGAAAAGGTCGTATGTGCTTTTGTCGATTGAAAATTCGATCTGTTGGATTCGCTTATTATAGCAAAAACCGTTGAAACTGAACAAAGTTGATACATACAGCAGAATTATCACAAAACAGGCTTTCCGTTCCATCATCAAAAATCTCCAAAATATCTTCCCTATTGCTACAATAACTGAAATAAACTGATCGAATTTTATATCGACAAATGTACATACGACCTATTCAAATCGAGCTCCAGAATTGTGTGAGTCATTGAACGTGAATCGTTGTATGATGAAATCGAAAGAGTCGAGAATGGAGAACCGTCTAAAAGGTTGAAGGTTCTCGGCCCGTTTTTGCATTACGGAGCCTTGCGAGTGGGTAGCCGTATTCAAAAGTCACAATCACAAATGACGTTCGATGCATATACATGCCGAGGCATCCACTCACCGATTTGATTATCCGCGAATATCATTTGGAACATTTGCACATTGGTCCATCTGGTCTTCTGTCAGCTCTTCGTCAACGCGTTGTTGCAAATGTTTACAATGATCAATTCGCGCGGTGCGTAAGCAAACTGAATTGACTTCAGCTCATCTGACAGATAACTTGAAATCAACTCACATGAATCGCGGGTTCAGACGGGGCAAGTGAGAAGATTAAGTTTGACTTGAACGGAAAAGTTCAACATGTTCAACTTTCGTTTAAGTCAAGTCAATTGCTCAAGTGAGATGAACGGTGGTGTTTACACGTTCAATTGGCTTCTTTAGCGGTGTTGAGATAGTTCCATATTCTGAATCTGCACGCCAAACTGGGCCGAAATCCAAATTTTCATGAATTTTGGTGCACGGGAACCTATTTAAAAATCAATTTGAGGTTTGTATGGGAGCGATTCGATGAATCACCCCTCGTCGTATTTTGTACTGGTCAGAGCTGTCAAACAGTTGCCCAGCTGTCATTAAATTTTTCTTAATTTAAAAACCCAATTCGCATTCAATTGGGCATTTTCAACTGACTGGAATCAAGTCACTTGCCCCGTCTAAACCAGGCATAAGGAAGATACGAAAAGTGCAAGGTTGCGACCATTCATTTTCAAAGATTTACATTCATTTGCTATTATCTCAGTTCCGAAGCATGCTATCGAAAAACAATGTATGGGTGAATTTACCCTTGTAGTTTTATCTGAAAGTTTGCCGAATAGAGTAGAAGTCGCACACGCATACCAAAGTCGTGAGCGAGCTGTGAAGGCAACTTTCCACAGCGTGAATGTAATTTACATTCATCGCGAGGAGAGTTGCCTTCACAGCTCGCTCACGACTTTGGTATACGTTTGCGACGCCAACGTTATTCGGCAAACTTTCAGATAAAATGACAAGGTTAAATTCATCCATACATTGTTTTTCGATAGCATGCTTCTGAACTGAGATAAGAGCAAATGAATGTAAATCTTTGCAAATGAATGGTCGCAACCTTGGAAAAGTGAAAACCCGTCTTCTCATTTCCGAGAAAGGAAATCCTCCCCGCTGAAGTGCCCAACCAGTTTCGGATCCAGCGCAGCTGCTTGGTGTCCAACTTTCGTCGTGGTTTCTATCACCCAATGCAGCGGTTTGGCTCGCTACCGACAATGAGCCATTTTACGAGACGTTTCGGATCAGCTGATCGCTCATTTCATGAATGAAAATTTGACAGGAGGTTGCGCCCAAGCCCACGAGTGTTAATATTGCGCGCAAACCCCAAAATTTTGGAAGTGGATTGTTGTCACGCAAAAAGATCTTTTCGCTAAAAATGCATGTGTATTGAGTTATTGTTGACAGATTTTCTGCAGTGTTAGTGTGAAATTCAGCGATTTTCAGTATCGCGTAAGCCTTCGCTGGAAGAAAACGTCATGTTGTTCAGCAAAGCAAGGAAAATTTTCAGTAAAAAAGCAATATCAATATCAACACTGTTGTCGTTTCGTAAAATAGACTATTAATTTTCCAAAGGCTCTTTTCAGAGCCATCCACTTGAAAGTTACGTTGAGCACATAGTGGGTGAGGTGCGATGCAAAGAGATAAGAGATCGGATAAGCGTCGAAGCACACTCTGTGGAAACTATATGCAGAACGCATTAAGGTGAATATATGACGAAGCCACCCCTTGAAATTTCAAGACCACAAATCTGAAGAACCAAATGTCGGTTTGAGCTGGAAAGTTGATCGATTGTTTACCCGCTGGTGGTGACCAATCGATCAACTTTTCAGCGCAAACTGACATTCGGTTTTTCAGATTTGTGCTCTTGAAAATTCGAGGTGTGGCTTTGTCATACATTCACCTTAACTGTACAGTGTACATAGTAGGGTATCGCGCTACTTGGGCGGTGGCTTCTATATTCGTCTGTTTCCCACTTTAACTCAGTCAATTTTGAACCAATTGACTTGAAATGTTGTACACGGGTAGATACTATACCTATCTCATCACATTCCAAAAGTTGTGTCAATTGTTTCAATTTAGACTGAGTTATAGTGGAGAACAGACGAATATAGAAGCCACCGCCCAAGTGGCGCGATTCCCTAGATGAGTTGCGATGAATGCGGAGATGCGATGGAGCTGCTTCGACGCATGTGAACGCAGGAGAACGCTTGTCGGGTATGGATTTTATGATTGCGCATGTTGTGTATGTAAAGTAATGCGGATTTAATGTGTTGGGAATGCTAGTGGATAATATAAAATGCGTTAATATGTTGTTGTTTCTAAACATAACTCAATGTTTTTTCACATGCCTTGCATTTTGATGGACAAGACGTAATAAAAATTTATCATACTGTCTATCGATCGTCATGTAAAATAACATATTCACTGCATATAAAATAATATTCCATCAAATCGTTTAAGTTTTTTTACAGCATAATTTTGTTATTGTATCTGTTCGGGATTTAAATCAAGTGATCAATGTTTGATATGGTCGTTTGTTCAGTGCATGTTATTCATGTGCAAGTTAGAAAGTTTAAGGTTTCATAGTATTCAACTTAATTGCAAAAAGGCTTCTGATTGAAAGGTTCTGTTTTTTTCTTTGTCAGGCAAAACTAGATCCCTTAACGAAAAGAATGTGACGACATGGATTTCGATTGATACTCGATTGAATATTGTGTACTTATTAGAGACATCTTTTCTCGTAGATATCGCCGAAAATTTTGAATTAAAAAAATCCTATAACCTTAAATAATACATACTTGCCGAATTCAGCACAAACAAGTAATGTTTTAATTCCGAAAATCAGTATCAGTTTAAATTGAAATCAACACTCAGATAGTCCAGTTTGGAAAGTAAAAATATGTGTGTGTATACATTACATCGCTCACGCGGATATAATTACATTTTTTTTGAGCTGGTTGGTTTTTGCTATTGCAACAGGATCAAAACTGACTAAGTTATAGCAAAAAAAACGGCCCGCGCAAAACAAAAAGCGGGTGCATTTTATCTTTCCGCTCTTATAGATGAAGCGATCATTTCACTATCATCCAAAGAAGCGCTTCAACATACAAGCGACTTCATTGATCAAATCACGCGAGTCGTTGATTCGCACGAAATAGGCGAAAAAGGATGTGAAAACAACATACGCATCCTCATTGAAAACCTCATGCACTATGGCCTATCAAACATCCCTCTTCTCATCCCATAACTTATCGCATCTCACCTTACCCAAAATGGTCACAGCCTTACTTACTAGCTACTCGCAGGGTGAGCGAGAAACAATCATTGTGCTTCGGTACCAAGCGCAGCGCGGCACTGTACCTCGTCGGCAGTGGGCGAGTCGTCGTCGTCGTCTTCGTGTGTGCCAGTCAGGCACAGCTTCCTCGTGCCGTGTTGGCAGTGAGCCAGCACGGTCGTCGTCGCCAGTGATCATCGTCATTGTGTGCATGTGTTGGCAGTGAGCCAGCACAGATGTCGACCAAGCAGCGTCGGCAATCGTCCTCCTCGTTAGCGCGTGTGGTAGTATAGGACTGCCACAGTCACGTCGTCGTCGACCTCTCAGCGTCGTCGTCCGCATTGGGGACTACGAAGGTTGATGAGCCGGGAAACACTCTTTCTTCCTACGGGGTTTCTTATGGGAGTATGATTGAAAAAAAAGGCAAAAAATCTTCCCTCCTTCACTTTCTCACAGAAAACCGCAAACAAAATCATCACCTTCGTAGCCCCCAATCGGCGGCAGTGTGCCATTCTGGTGAGTACGTGTGTGTATGTGGGGATGCTAACAAAAGGCTGAATTTCAAAAGGCTGAATGCACAAAAGGCTGAACACGAAAGGCTGAAAGTAACATAAGGCTGAATTTCAAAAGGCTGAATGCACAAAAGGCTGAAATTGCAAAAATGCAGGAAATGAGTTATAGTACGTCTTCTTCTTTTTTTCTGGCGTAACGTCCCAACTGAGGCAAAGCCTGCTTTCAGCTTATATACGCATTTCAACAGTTATTAATTGAGAGCCTTCTCTGCCAATGACCACTTTGCATTGGTACATATATCGTGTGACAGACAGGAAGATACTTTATGCCCGCGGTTGTCAAGGAATTTTCCATTACAAAAAGTTTCTGGCCCGAGGGAGAATCGAACCCATCACCCATCAGCATGACTACTCGTTCGCTAACCAGATCGGCTACATATATGAGTCCTCGTCATAGAATGTGCTTAGTGACATACCAACTAACACAAAAAATGACTGATGGTATTTCAATTGGAGATTTTTCCTTCTTTGAGCATGAGCTATTCTTTCGAGTCATGATGTTATGGAGATTGGTTGCCATTACAGCTGCCAGCAATGTGATCAGAGATTTTTCCTTCTTTTAAATATATGCTATTCTTTGGAGAAATACTGTCATAGTTATGTGTGCGATCAATAATGCATACTTTAGCGCGGAAAAACAGTCCTAACGCTTTCCGATTTCGAACATAGTAACGGAAGCATGTTCGTCCAATGAACCATCAACCAATGAGAGGTAGTGTGCGTCAAATGTAAAACTCAAGCAAAACCAATGCAAGTGTCAGGGCTGAGGGGTCGGCCAACTAGCAAATTTTTATAAAGATCATTATATCAGTGTACGATATGAATAATTAGAGTGTTATGTCTGTTTGTCTGTGATGTTAGTGTTGCCTTTAGGCTCGTATGATTGCCTTTAGGCTCGCCGTTTGAAAACTAGTCGAATCATTATTTCAGCCTTATGTTATTTCAGCCTTTTGACATTTTCAGCCTTTTGTGATTCAGCCTTTCGTAATTCAGCCTTTCGTTATTTCAGCCTTTCGTGTTTCAGCCTTTTGTACGTAACCCGTGTATGTGGCACTGGGCCACCGCAGTGCATTGTCGGCAGTAGTGCCATTAACATTTCGACACTGATTCTTCATTAGGGCCTAACTGACGTTTTCGATTTCTCTTCATCGATCCTCTCTTTGTGTTATTACGGAAAGTGTATTAAGTTTTCCAAATATTTTTTGGTTGAAATGCAAAGACGACGACAACATCTTGCTCTAGAAACAAAAAGAATAATGATTTTGTTTGTTTTGATCAAGTTATTAGCGAAAGAGAGAGTCGACGAAGAGAAATCGATCAAGTCAGTTAGGCCCTTAAGAAAAATCATTGTCGATTTATCAATTCGAGACTACGAAGTTGTCGAATGTGCGTGAAGGTTTACGTGAGAAAAAACGAGAGGGAAATATTTTTTGCTTTTTTTTCACGCACATTCTGACAGTTCCTTACGAGGTTTTTCATTAGAGCGACAAAGAGTTGGAATCTCTTTTACCTTCGTAGTCGCAAATAGTTCTGTTCAACGACGCAGGTTGAACTTGCTTGAAGATGCTGCATCTTGCTCTTACTCATTTGTTATCGAACGGGTAAGAAGAGCGAGATGCAGCAACTTCGAGCAAGTTCAACCTACGTTGTTGAACAGGACTAATAAGTACCTAGATTCAACCAAGAGGTTCAATCTTTCCTTCAACTTCATCAAGAAGCACAATTTGATAGAAATATTGCTAAATGTATTGCATGCATTTTTATTGAGGAGAAAATGGATGATAATGTTGAATCTTGATGTAAATACTGACCAACCTGCAAAAGCGAGGATTGAGGTTGGTAGTCATATCCTCAATATTTCCCCTCCGAAAGATTGATCCAACCGATCCAACCACCACTATCATCCAGTTTGACCAACCCATCAAGATCATCCAAGTTCTTAAAACTTTCCTCTCGATTTGTTTGATTCGATCAATCCAGCAGTGCAAAAGAGTCAGCAGATTGAGCGAAGACCATTCCATCAGTGAGGAAGAGATAGCAATTCACCAACGTTCAGCGCGTGGCTCACTGCGTTCATGGTGACTGGGTATTTTTGGCAGTTTTTCTCTCTTCCATAAGGGTTTTTTGTCGTCCAAATTGCTTGAAACTTAGTTGTAAACAGTTTTACAGTGAGGGTTCGCTCGTTGGGTCACGACTGCGCCCCGATTAGCGAATCGTGTTCGTTCGTTGGGGCAACTGACAACTGATCAAAATGCTGTACACACACGCAAGTGACGAGAAATACGTCACGAAACACTCACATACTTGCACAAACGATCTGTATATAGGAGCTGCGATGCGACGGCGATCAGACGTCAAACTCGTTTTGACATCGATTTTGACATTGACAGTGCTTTTTAGTTGGGTTTTGCTCCAACCAGTGAACATTCAACTATCAAGACAGCCCATCTAACGAGCCGCCAACGAACGAATCGGAACTGTAATGGCAAAGATGTGACGCCAACTTTAAGTTTATCTGACTTTAGATAACACCCCATGACGAAGAGAACAAAGCTGTCGAAAAAAATCTGAGTGTCCTTATATGGTTCTAGCATTTTCAACTAAAGGCACTAGAAAATCGCATATGCGTTACTGGAAATTAAAGATGTGATATAAAACATGATAAACCAATGTTGAATATTAAACATTATTCTTTAATAAAGCCTGTATCCGCAATAACCGGGACACAGAAATACAGCTGCAGCTCTGCAAAATACAGAATAAAATTGCTCAAATTTGGCCTAATAGCATCTTAAGGGGCTGTCCATTAATAATGTCAGGGATTTTTTGCGGTTTTCCGACACCCCCTCCCCCCCTTGTAAGATTTTTTGCGTGAGATCCCAAAAATTTTTGTGTGGCACGTAAGATTTTTCAACCCCCCCCCCCCCTCCTCCCATAAACCCTTACGTAATTAATGGACAGCCCCTAAGATGTGTTCATTTAACCTACAAAATTTCATGTGAATCGGTGCAGTGGTTTTTGTTGTAGCAATAAAAGAGTAGAATGTGCGCCACTGAATTTTGTACAGCCCATAGTTTTGCTTGTCAGTAACTTTTGAATTTGGCAAAGGAAATGGCTGAAATTTTGAACACAAACCTCTCAATTTACAATTGTTGCATGGCAATGTTGCATGGGCAAAATTTAAAAAAAAATCGATGCCCTATCAACAATTTTATAGTCGAAACATGTATTGGGATTGAATGTGATTTTAGCCCCTCAGGCAGCAAATAGTCAGCACCCTTTCGATTGTACTATTGAAAGTACTATACCAATAATCATCATATTTTGCAGGCATAGTATACACATAATCAACCACCTTCTTTGAAAATTTCATGAAAATTGACATAGAACTTCAAAAGTTATGAATAGGCAAACATCGCATATGAAAAACACGAACAATTTTCATATACACTCACCCCTATCAACACCAGTAGCTTCCAAACCAAATGACCAAAGTTGATGAAATTTAGCAAGAAAGTGTCTCTATAAGTATCATAACTGCTAACGAAATTTCATAATTATCATCACAGAACTTTGAACTGTAGCGTAAAAGAACCATCTATTATGCGAATGAAAATTGGCCATGATTGTACAAAATGCTTACATCCACGTCTGTTTGTTTTCCATCCACAATTAAAAGTAATGAATCGATTTTTATGAAATTTGGCACAAATAATAAACATACATTACGATGAGCATTACGATGAGCACCTCAATGGCGACGTTGCAAGTATCGAAGGTGGCGTGGTTACAGATCTAGGAGTATGTGTACAGGACGAAAGACTTCCAGCCCCTGACCACTAAGAGATTGAGGAGGAGGTTGGCCGGTTGAAAACAACAAAGCCGCTGGAGCAGATCAACTACCAAGCGAGCTTCTAAAATACGGTGGAGAAGCACTGGTGAGAGCACTACACTGGATCATTACCAAGATTTGGGAGGAGGAAGTATTACCGGAGGAATGGATGGAAGGTATCGTGTGCCCCCTCTACAAAAAGGGCGACAAGTTGGATTGCGGGAACTACCGCGCGATCACACTACTGAGCGCTGCCTACAAGATACTCTCTCAAATTTTATGCCGCCGACTATCACGGATTGCAAGAGAGTTCGTGGGGCAATATCAGGCTGGATTTATGGGTGAACGCGCTACAACGGACCAGATGTCCGCCAGGTGTTGCAGAAAAGTCGCGAATACAACGTGCCCACACATCACTTGTTCATCGATTTCAAATCTGCGTATGATACAATCGATCGAGAACAGCTATGGCAGATTATGCACGAATACGGATTCCCGGATAAACTGATACGATTGATCAAGGCGACGATGGATCGAGTGATGTGCGTAGTTCGAGCATCAGGGACACTCTCGAGTCCTTTCGAATCTCGCAGAGGGTTACGGCAAGGTGATGGTCTTTCGTGCTTGCTGTTCAACATTGCGTTAGAGGGTGTAATAAGGAGAGCGGGGATAAACACGAGTGGGACGATTTTCACGAAGTCCGTTCAGCTGCTTGGTTTCGCCGATGATATTGATATTATTGCTCGTAAATTTGAGACGATGGCGGAAACGTACATCCGACTAAAGAGTGAAGCCAGGCGAATCGGATTAGTCATTAATGTGTCGAAGACAAAGTACATGATGGCAAAGGGCTCCAGGGAGGAATCACCGTGCCCGCCGCCCCGAATTTACATCGACGGTGATGAAATCGAGGCGGTTGAAGAATTCGTGTACTTGGGCTCACTGGTGACCGCCGACAACGACACCAGCAGAGAAATTCAGAGGCGCATTGTGGCAGGAAATCGTGCTTACTTTGGACTCCGCAGAACTCTACGATCGCATAAAGTTCGCCGTTACACGAAGTTGACTATCTACAAAACGCTGATTAGACCGGTCGTTCTCTATGGGCACGAAACATGGACCCTACGTGCAGAGGACCAACGCACCCTTGGAGTTTTCGAACGGAAGGTGTTGCGTACCATCTACGGCGGAGTGCAGATGGAAGACGGGACTTGGAGAAGGCAAATGAACCAGGAGCTGCATCAGCTGCTAAGAGAACCAACCATCGTCCATACCGCGAAAATCGGAAGGCTACGGTGGGCGGGTCACGTCATCAGGATGTCGGATAGCAACCCGACTAAAATGGTTCTCGATAGTCATCCGACCGGTACAAGAAGACGTGGAGCGCAGCAAGTTAGGTGGGTCGACCAAGTGGAGGACGATCTGCGGACCCTACGCAGAGTGCGGAACTGAAGACAAACAGCCATGGACCGAGTGGAATGGAGGAGGTTACTATGTACAGCAGAGGCCACCCCGGCCTTAGCATGATCGGTAAGGTAAGTAATAAACATACACCAAAGAGTTCTCAGTCAATTATTTGGACAATTTTACCGATTCATTTCAGAGCTACAGCCGTACTTCTATGTCCCGATTATTGCGGATACAGGCTTTAATCTAATGAAAATTTACGATGTGCGACTTACTTTTGCTTGAAAATGTTTATTTGGCAGCGCTTTCTTGTTTCCTTTATTCCACCATTCCATCAATAATTATTTCTTTCTCAAGGATTATTGATGATGTCACGAGGATCAAACCGAGTAACAATCCAATATCTTCGACATAACCCCTTTCTAGAGAGATAGATCTAGCCGAGGTTCTAGCAGAGAGAAAATCTCTCGGCTGTAGGTATGAGAGAAGTTAATGCATAAAGAGAAAAAAAAACTAGTGTCCGTGCATGCTTAGCATACGTGCACAGCTATCAAAGCAAAGCCTTTTATTGAATCAATGCATCGCGATAATGTATTTCTGTATTTCTGTATTTCGCGATAATGTATTTCTGTCAAATTTGTATTTTTTTACTACATTTTCTATTCACACTAATTCTTATAAGCTTGACCATTTTTACATATTACATTTTTTTATTACGAAAAGTTTTTGGACAACCCATGGGAAAAAAATCAAAATTACTATTGAAGGGTGTTATTTGTTAGAAGGGGTTATTTGACCGGGGTAAGATGAAACGGGTGGGGCAAGATGAAACAGCGGGGCAACATGATGTTATCTATCGATGGTAAACAGCTTGAATGCCATAACATATAGTTTTTAATTCAAACAATCTTTCAGCGAAAGACAATTTTCAAAATTGTTTTGAAAACTATTTCAAAACTTCGAGTTTCATTTTGCCCCACCCGTTTCAACTTGCCCCGGTGTACCTTATAGGCAACGCAAGTAAACATGTTACCACCGGAATGTGCAAATTATTAATTAACAGGTATTAGAGACCCCCAGTGCACCAGTAATTTTTTGTTAGCAGAGTTCGTTGGGACACCAACCGAGTTATAAGATTACCCAAAAAATGTTGGGAACTGTTTATTACCTCTAATGCATTGTAATCGTTAGGTTCATTACATTTAAATAAAAAATCTTGGGAAAAATATACTGCTGCATAAATTATTTTTTGTTCGATGATTTATTACATCTCAATTCAGTTTTCATTTATGTATGTATTTTTGTATCATACATTTCAATAGCTGTTTATTTAAAAAAAAAAACATCATGGCAACACGGCAGAATGTTCTGCAATGATGATGCTCTCGTTCACGTGCTGCTGCATTGAAGGGATGATAGGTTGATGTGGAGGGGAAATATTGAACCCATCATTTGATCCATGGAATAATTTAACCCATGGTTTGAGCAATCTTCGAGAGGATTGATGTAACAATTTTGAAGGTGGGGAAATATTGTAGAGAAAATTGAAGTAAAATACGCTATTGAGGGGAAATATTGCTGCGTGGTTGATCAAACGCAAGATAGGGGAGAATTTGAATGAATGATATCAATCTATTTTTGAACAACATACATTCAATGTTTCCATAAAACGGTCAACTATTGATCAATATATGCATCGTGTGACTGGCGCTAGTGAGCCGACGGTATCAAAGTTTCGTAGTGTGTACTGGGGCAGACTGACTGCTAGCTCCATTCCATCGTCGTCGGCAGTGAGCCGATTGCAGTGTGCGCGTACCTGGATAAAAAATTACCATTCATTCTATGGTAAATATTATTAACATATGACTGGTTTTATTGTTCATAATAAAACACAGTAGAAATATTGTTACTTTTTACAATAGAAATCAAGCCCATATAGTTCGTACAATAAGTAAACATTAGCTTTATTAGTGACTAATTGATTCGATTGTTTTTCAATAGTTCTATAATAATTTAAAATTACTATCAGCAAAAATTAATTTAAGTTGTTTTTATATAGTTGCAAAAGTGCATGCAAAGTTTATTTATTAAAAAAGAGTTTATTTCTCAATTACACTTAAAAACAATTCGTAGCAAATAAATAACAATAAATATTTTTGTTGCTTGGATAATGTTTGTATAATCAAATACAAAATCACTTGACATATTTTTTTTATAGTTTTCGTTTTAAATTTGAGTACAGTAGATGGTTATCGAATGTTATTCGCTAAAACTTTAACGACTGACAGACGTCAAGCCGTGTTGGCAGAGGAAGCTCCCAATGAATAACTGAGGAAGTACTTATAGAAAACTAGCTGAAAAGCAGATTTTAGCCAAGTGAGGACGTTACGACAAGAAAAAGATGAACAATGATTTTTCTAATGTTTTCCAATTAATTAAAGGAATCAAGTAAATAGTAAACTACCATTGATAACAATACAAATACAATTAGTTTAATGGGGTCAATTGAACCGATGGTAAAATAAACATGCAATAATATTTGTTGTTATGTAAACAGATTTCGCCTTTGAAAACCCAAAGAATTCATATTTCTCGGTAACATTTTTCTCCGGCACTTACAGATACTAAAACACCGACGAACCGACGTGACAGCTAGAACAAATAAATTCAAATTTGTTGTCCCCGACGCCATGATGAAAAATAGCCAAACACTACCGCCTCCTCTGTAACGGTTCGCGTTGTTTTGATAGCTTGACTCCCAACCCCCGTGTATTCATATAGGAAAAGGTTCGCGCCTGAGCTGATTTGACAGAATCGTTCGCTCGCTTTGCTGGTCGACCGTTAAATTTAGGGGGGACACTGTTGAAACACCACTGTCACGTCGGTTCGTCGGTGACTAATAGCCACATGAATTGTGAACGATTTATGGTATGGATCATACGACCTGAGGTCTGACTTGTGATACTTGGCAGTTACTTGAAAAGATTGATGATAGATCTTATCAACAGCTGCCAAGCAATACATACCAGACAGACATCAGAGTGTTTGATTCTTATCATAAAATGTGCATATCATTCTGGTGGCCGTTAGTGCTCGTAAATGGTGGATATAAATGTTAGCGGGAAATATAAATTCTATGGATTTTCAAAAGCGAAAACTGCTTACAAATAACAACAAAATTATTGTATTTTTATTGTAACAACGATTCATTTGACGCCATTCAATTAATTGTATTTATATTGTAAGAACAATGAAAAACATTAAGATATATTGTCTTCTTTTGAAAATTGCCCTAAAAATGTCTCATTAAAACTCAATACATTCTATTGTTTTTCGCGAAAAAGTGCATGAAAATTTTATGGTTAAGATACATAACGACCACCATTTTTTATTGTAAAAGTGCCATTTACCATTCGCCAAATGGTATAGAACAATAGGGGTGATGGTGAGTGCGCCGTGTAAATTACAATACGTTTAATGGTGAATATTTTTCGAAAAAATGGTGTTGTAACAATAAAATTTATCGTATTTTTATGATATTTTTTATCAGGGTAGCTAGCAGAGTTCGGCATTGGGCTGATTCTGCTGGCTCGAATCCTACGTTTTGTACATGTTGGCAATGAGCCAACAGGTCTATTTCGATAATACTGTTTTATAAATGAATTTATTTACGGTATGGATACATTTAAGTATTTCCGACTTATTTAATGGAGGTTTGAGTGTACGACACCCAGTGGCCCAATGAAGAATTCTTCGTTTGATGGAATGTTTTCTCATACTGGAATGAGAATCAAACCACACTACGTGGCTATCAATACGCCTCAATAGCTGGCGCTGCTAACCGCACGACCATGAAGCCCATACTTTATAACTCGCTTACTAACTCACTAATGCACTAACTTACTCCTACTCAGTGAAGAGAATTGTCAGACAAAAGAGGCACAAAACAAACAACAAATCAGGCTCGACGATTACTCATTATCCCAACCTATCCCAACTGGTAACAGATAATGACATGATCTCGAACGTTTTTGTTGCAGACAAAACGGAAGCTGAATTTGTTGCGTACTTTTCAACTCGTGAATAATTAATTATTACCAACCCAAAATCGAAACTTCTTGACGATATATTTTCAGTAGTGTGGCAGTGTTTACCGACTCGAACTTACCGCTCGAAAATCACAATGCAAGGCTCAAAAATCTCTAAACTCGTGTTGCACGATCTTTGTCCTATTCTGTTCAAGATGGGACAAACTTATGTCGCATTGGCTGGATTGTCGCAACAAATGCAGGTTGCGACATTGTCATTATTGTTGCGCGATGGTTGAATTTGGATTCACTGCTCCTACTACAACGTCTAATAGGAAACCCGACTGTATGTCACTCACTGACTTACTAACTCATTTACTTGCTATCCCACACACACTCACCAATTCAATAATTTCAACACATTAACCCTTCAGGACGCGCGCCGTTGTAAAAAAGTACAACACTACCAAAAAAAAAACCTCGCTAGTCGTCTAATGCGCGAGCGCGGTGCAGTTTCAGCTGCTTTATGGCGCGCGTCCTGAAGGGTTAAATTTCACGGGGCAACTTCCTGTAATCTGTAACTTTCTTAATTCGTAACTGACTCATTCACCAACTCACTCAATCGTGGAGTACCTCACACTCACCCTCTCACCAATTCACTAATCTACTAACTTACTCACTAACTCGCTCACCTACATTGTAGGAACTTTTATTAAGAAAGTTTGAAGCCACATTAATGTTGTCTTTCGGCTCCGTTTTGCTTCGACACATTCGAGCCTTATGCATGAGAGTCTTATAATGTTATAAGCGAAGCTAACAGTGTTTGTTATTAAAAAATATAACAATAGCGTACAGAACAGACCACATCGAGCGTGAGAAGAGATGTCTAATTCTGGTGGGACTGATATCACAGCGCAACACTTTTTTGTCTCAAGAGCAAACTTATGTGTCTCTGACAGATTTTGGGCTGCTGAATCCGAATCTGGGCTCAGATTTACTCCAGCACGTCACAATTTTGAGCTATACCTCAATTTATAGGGCACAATATGCGGTTTTGGGCTTTTTTTACTGCAAGCAGACTGGAAATCTATTTTTAAGCAATCAAAGAATAAATTGGTCAATTAACATCTAAATTATAGACTCATGCAGAATATTTCGTTTTAGCAAATCACATTTGAAAGGTTTATGTATTATATCTCAGTACGTAAATTTGCCTGCAACTTTTGGAGGGTGACTTGTATGAAAAATATCGTACCTAACATAAATCTCTTAAAACAATCAAATTCGATTTGGTAAAACGAAATATTTTGCATGAGTCGTTAATTTAGATGTTATTTGACCAATTTATCCTTTGATTGGTTAAAAAAATATGTCCATGTCTAATGGCTTGCAGTAAAAAAACCAAAACCGCATATTTTTCCCTATAAATTGAGGTAAAGCTCAAAATTGTGACGTGCTGGAGCAAATCTGAGCCCGGATTCGGATTCAGTGGCCCAAAATCTGTCTGAGACACATAAGTTTGCTCTTGAGACATACCAAAAGCTAATTTTTGTTACGCTGTGTATGCGTAGAAATTTCGCCAACAGGACCACATCCCGGGTAGAGGGGAATAACAAACCAATACCTAAAGAATAACATATTTTGTCATCATATCTAAATTTGCAATTCTAAAGTTGTTTATGAATAGCTCAGGATGACACATAAATAACAAAACATGCTATCATTGCACAACTTGTAGTTGGCGAGTTATTATTTAATAGTACATCATAATAATAACAAATATGTTCTACTATCATACTATTATCCATTTTATCAAAACGATAACATAATTTACTATCATATTTAAATATGTTATTATTTTGAAATTCTTTTATTTTGTTATTACAATGGCAAAATCAGTTATTCTTTAGTTTGGAGGCCACACAAATTTAGTTATTATTTTTGTTATTTTAACTTTTATTTCAAACAAACAAACTCAACCCAAAGTTGCCAAATTTTCTAAAAAATGAATGTAAACTTACGGCAGTGTCGCTGGAAGTTGGGTCGACCAAATTTTAGGATGAGAGCGGTAATATGATCCATTTTCTATTAGCTTTCAACTGCTTTTAACAGAACTTAGCTAAAAAATCTCGAAAAAAGTTATTAAGTAAATTATTCCTTGATGTCATCGACCAATAGTTTGGGGTCACCCCTCAAAATGCTGTATCGGCCAAATGTTTGGGGTCACTATCGTAAAACATGAAAAAGTGATTTGTTGATATCTTTGTCATCTTTCATTCAATTTTAATTCTTCTTGGCTTATTTGAAACAAAATGAATGATACTTACTGCATAGACATTGAACCACACATATTTGTTGAAATTTGCATACTGAAACTTAAAGTAAAGTTGCCTCATTTTTTGAAGCGTGGTAAAATGTGCTAACTTTACATAACAATTTTATATACAAAAATCGTTAAATACGTTAAGTTGAAGACATCAAACGTAAATTTAGTTAATTATCTTTGAAATGAGCCAAAAATAATTAAAATTGAACTATAGATGACGAAGATATCACCAAATCACTTTTCCATGTTTTACGAAAGTGACCCCGAACTTATAATATTGAGGGGTGACCCCAAACTTTTGGTCGATGACATCAAGGATTAATTTACTTAATAGGGTAAGAAATCAAGCTTTGAACTAGTCAAATTGTAATCTTAATTTGAACCATTTCAAAATTCATTAAAACGACGTACTATTCAGGCAAATAGGGAGCGTCCATAAATTACGTCACGCAAAAATCGACCATTTTCAACCCCCCCTCCCCCCTATGTCACACTTTTTGTATGGGACCTCTAAAATTTTTGTATGGGTTGTCACACTTTTCTGAACCCCCCCTCCCCCCTCAAAGCGTGACGTAATTTATGGACGTTCCCATATTGTCCCGAAAAAGATGTTAAACAGCTTTCCGTAATATAACCTGATAACATGGGCTTTAAAAGCATTGAAAAATGCGTTTTTGTCATGGAAAACAGGCAATTGAAAAATCACTGTGATTTCACCCATTTCCCCCAAGAGAAAGCACATTTTCGGTGCACTCGTACAGCTCATGTACCATACGCAATATGTGAACACGTCAAATGAAAGCTTATTTATCGTAGAATCGACCAACCGAATAATATTCCGCATTATTTGTCATAAAATTATCAAATTTAAGTGATCCTTACTTGGAGAATGTTATCTTAAGTTGAACCATTTGTAATCTAAATTTGAACTAGTAAACGGGGGTGAGCTTCTAGTGTTGGCCTGTAGATTGCGCTAGTGGTTGCTTTGTTTACTCTTGGGGGATGAAAAAATCCAAATTTAGTTTCCAAATTCCTAAAGAATTTCGAAAATTCTGAGTTGAGATTCCACTTCCTAATGAAAAATAGGTATGAGAATTAGCAGATTCATGCGATTTTTCATTGTTTAGCATGGAATTGGTTGTTTTGTGAGTTGCTCGAGCTGCTGCCGCCAGTAGTTCAAATTAAGATTAAAATTGGTTCAAATTATGATTACTATGGTTCAAATTAAGATTAAAATCATTGTTGATGAAAAATCAAATATTTCAATGAAATTCGATGCAAATACAAACTTTTTACCATTTAACAGAAAGCTTATACCCGTGGCTTTCATGTACATACGATTTTGCCGTAGTAAATTATTTCCATGTGGGAGAAAAAATCACTTAAAATTTGCACTGCTTTAGAAAGCCGCAATTTGGTTCAAATTTTGATTACCTACCCTAACTTTTCTTCTTGATTTTTTAGCTAAGATCTGTTAAAAGCAGTTGAAAGCAGTTGAAAGCTAATAGAAAATGGGTCATACTACCGCTCTCATCTTAAAATTTGGTCGACCCAACTTCCAGCGACACTGTCGTAAGTTAATATTCATTTTTTTAGAAAATTTGGCAACTTTGGCTTAAGTTTACATACAAAATTTTTTGAAAAAGTTTCTTTTAAATCATGTTCAAAGTTTCTTTGACTTATTATCTTTTGAATGAAACCTAGGGTTTTGAAATCGGACGCAAATTGGCGGAGATATGGGCCTAAAAAATGACATGTTTTTGAGGGGGTGACCCCAAACTTTTAAACGGGAGTGTATGAACAACAATAACATAAATGGTCTCTTTATGGTTGAAA
The DNA here is from genome assembly GCF_035046485.1 of Aedes albopictus. Lineage (NCBI taxonomy): Eukaryota > Metazoa > Arthropoda > Insecta > Diptera > Culicidae > Aedes > Aedes albopictus. The sequence continues at coordinate 279,081,042 of NC_085137.1, read as the reverse complement.
CAACAACAATTTATGTTTTCAAAGTATCCGTAGGCACACACACACACACACACACACACACACACACACACACACACACACACACACACACACACACACACACACACACACACACACACACACACACACACACACACACACACACACACACACACACACACACACACACACACACACACACACACACACACACACACACACACACACACACACACACACACACACACACACACACACACACACACACACACACACACACACACTATAATAATCTTTAATTAAATATAACGATAATAAATACAACCAGACATTTTTTTTATACGTATTTAATATCACATCACGTATAATTATGATTATGTTAACTTACCATTGCATTTGATGCGATGCTTCGTGTTCTTCTCAGATACTTTTGTGTCCATTTTATTTATGTCATTGATGCAACATTGAACTTATTGTTGTCGATGATGTTTCTTATGGATGCTTATTATCAGTCTTGACTTTTCCAATCTCACTAACTACAGATAAGAGCTGGAAGCAATGCTGAGTGTAATAGCCACGATACCAAATAACTGTTTGGATGTCATTTGTTAATTTGTATAGCACAATACTACGAAAAAGGGCTTACGTTGAATCAAAATAGTTCGGTGAAAATACCGGTAAGATTCGAAGTAAGATCACATTCACAAGTGTTCCAACGAATTACGTACAGACTTAAAAATATTCAATGAACTCCAAGTAGTTATTTTGAATAACCAGAAATTTACAACCGACATGTGCTGGTGTTACGCTTCAACTTGTCGGTCTAAGGACTGAACGAAGCATTTGTTATGAACTTCATCGTTGAATAAGCATTCAGACTGATAACGATGGTTTCTCGCTGATAGTATTTTTCCATGGCAATCATTTGCGAGTGACGAAAAATTGTAGAGAATAAAGATTTGATGACGAATCGTTTATTCGGCATTGGAAATGTATTAATAAAAAAAAACAATTCACACCATCTTCAGCCAGAGGCTGCACAGACTGGACACAACGGACAACACACAGAACATCCTGTGGCCCTGTGATGAATTTTTCGTTTGATGAAAAGTTTACAATGACTGTATTATTACTGTATTACAGGGTATAGTGTAGCAGGGGGCTGCATGGGTCACCTGAGGTCGGATCATTATAACTTTAAAAATACAAAGCGGGTTGCCTTGCTTTTGAATCGTTACTTAGTTAGCAACACGCACACACACATACACGCACACACACACACACACACAGCCGCGTAGTCGCCGCCTAAGAATAGGACTACTAACCCCAATTCAAGGTGTCAAGCGACCCGTGCTGAGGAATGAGTGATCGAGGGGATGAAAAAGATGCTCGATCTTTAACGGAGCCTGTGGGGTACCTGGGCACCCCCCACAGTAAGCTGTCCCTTACCGCGTTAATGCAGGGCTCTGGCGTGGTGGACATTCTTTCCCGTGCTCCTCGTGGGATTTAATCATTAAGTCAAATAAAAATCAGAATCTAGGTGGAAATAGTGGTGGGATCAACCCTTTCGCAAGAAGCGGGTTGATGAGATCTCCGACAAGGAGAAGTGAGGAGATAGGCACTGGGAGTTGCGTACGCAGCTCAAGCGTGGGTGCTCCAGTCCACTTCCCGGCAAGCCAGCCGGTGGAGGTTATGGACGGAGCGTGGTTGTTGAGGGCCGTCAACCGAGGATCCAAAGGACGGTCCGCAATAGAGGTGGCTGAGCAGCAGCTTGGCAAAATCATCGACTTTGCGTCCACTAAGTCGAACATAAGCAAGGACCTGAAAACGGCCTTGCTTCGACTTAGGGCGTCGATCGACGATGCCAAGCAGGAGCACGCGGCACTCGCGTTGCTGACTGCTGCAGCAGCGGAGCCTGCAAATGAGAAAGTGCCGAAGTTTACCCAAACGGAGGCCTTCTCCTTCGCAGGAAGTCCGAATAAGGCGGAAGCGACTGCTCGCGACAAACGGGGCAAGCAATCGCAGAAGCGACGAAGGTAGAGCGGAAGAGGAAAAAGAAGGCGAATCCGCAGGTAGTAGCGCAGGACGCCAAGCCAAGGCGTAGGAAGGCAGGTGCCAGGCGCGAGAAAGGCGACGCTATCGTCATCAAGACGGAACAGTCCAAGTACTCGGACGTCTTGAAGATGATGCGAAGCGACGCCAAGCTTGAGGGTCTTGGAGCCGACGTACGCAGTATTAGACGTACTCGTACGGGCGAGATGATCCTGGAGCTGAAGCGCCAGAAGGAGCACAAGGGCGCCGCCTATAAGAGGCTGGCAGAAGAGGTCCTTGGTGAGGGTGTGCAAGTGAGGGCTCTGACACATGAGGCGACTCTGAAGGTCAAGGACATCGATGAGATCACCGAAGTGGAAGAGCTCGTCACTGCACTGCGGCAACAGTGCGATGTGCAGGTGGCCGCCGCAGCCGTTAAGCTACGGAAAGGGCCAGCAGGGACACAGATAGCTTAGGTTCAGCTACCTGTGGCGGACGTCAAAAAGTCCGTTAAAGTAGGGAGCATAAAGGTGGGTTGGTGTGTATGTCACCTGACATTCCACGAGCCACCAGAGGTTTGCTTCAGGTGTCTGGAACCAGGACACAAGTCGTGGGACTGCAAAGGCCCCGACAGACGCAAACTGTGCAGGCGATGCGGCGCTGAAGGTCATAAGGCCCAAAGCTGCACGAGTCCGCCCATCTGCATGATCTGTACCGGGAAATCCTCGAACAACAGACATCCGATGGGTGGTCCAAGGTGCCCGGCCTTCAAGAAAGCCGCAGTGAGCAACAAATCACAGTGCAGGTAACGCAGCTGAACCTGAACCACTGTGATGCGGCTCAGCAACTGCTTTGTCAGGCAGTTTCTGAGTGGGAGACGGATATCGCCATCATATCGGACCCATACCGAGTACCCGCCGGCAACGGCAACTGGGTCGCGGATGGGACCAGAAAAATGGCGGTGATATGGACGACGGGTAAATACCCCGTTCAGGAGTTGGTGTCTACTACCTATGAGGGCTTCGTGGTCGCCAAAGTAAACGGGGTCTTCTTCTGTAGCTGTTATGCGCCTCCGCGGTGGCCGATCGAGCGGTTCACGCAAATGCTGGACCGCTTAACGACCGTGCTAACAGGGCGAAGGCTGGTGGTAATAGCGGGCGACTTTAATGCCTGGGCCGTGGAATGGGGAAGCCGTTTCACGAACCAGCGGGGTCAGATCCTGCTAGAAACACTGGCCATCTTAGATGTCGACTTGGCTAATGTCGGTACCAAGAGTACCTTTAGTCGAAACGGAGCGGAGTCAATTATTGACGTGACCTTTTGTAGTCCTGGCCTAACAAGTAGTTCGAACTGGAGAGTAGATGATGGCTACACTCACAGCGACCACCTGGCGGTTCGCTACAGTATCGACTACAATAACAGCAGACAGCGGAAGAGGCGGCTAGGCCAAGGCCAAGCCCTCGCAGGTGGATGACATCATACTTCGACGAAGGGGTATTTAGGGAGGCGCTCCGCCGTGAGCGAAACTTAATCGGTTTAGACGGCGACGAGCTGGTAGCAGTGCTCTCACGTGCGTGTGATGCGACCATGCCTAGGCGAGTCCACCCTAGAAATGGGAGGCCACCGGCTTACTGGTGGACCGACGCGATTGCGGACCTGCGCCGCGCCTGCCTACGGGCTAGGCGGCGGATGCAGCGAGCACGATCAGAGGAAGAGCGAAACGAACGGCGGGTGGTGTTCGTCGCTGCAAAAGCCGCGCTTAAGACCGAGATAAGAGCAAGCAAAAAGGCCTGCTTTGAGGGTCTCTGTCAGAGTGCCAATACGAACCCGTGGGGTGACGCCTATAGGATCGTTATAGCCAAGACGAGAGGTGTGATGGCTCCTACAGAGCAATCTCCAGAGATGTTGGAGGGGATCATTGGAGGACTTTTTCCGCGTCATGATCCTAGTCCTTGGCCTCCTTTCGTAGGACAGCCGGGGACTGGGGCTGGCGATGAGGAGAGGGTCACCGATGTGGAACTTGCGGGGATAGCTAAGTCCCTTAGCGTAGGTAAGGCCCCAGGTCCGGACGGAGTTCCGAACCTGGCCTTAAAAGTAGCTATTGCAGAGGCTCCCGAGATGTTCAGGTCTGCTATGCAGAAATGCCTGGACGAGGGAGTTTTCCCAGAAGCTTGGAAGAGGCAGAGCCTGGTACTATTGCCAAAGGCGGGGAAACCACCCGGAGACCCGTCGGCATATAGACCAATATGCTTGATTGACACGGCGGGGAAGGTGCTCGAAAAGATCATCCTCAATAGAATGTTGCGGTTCACCGAGGGCGAAAATGGTCTTTCGAGTAACCAGTACGGCTTCCGGAAGGGGAGGTCCACCGAAGACGCTATCTTGTCGGTTACAAAAACCGCCGAGAAAGCACTCGAGCCTAAGAGGAGGGGAATTCGCTTTTGCGCGGTAGTGACTCTGGATGTAAGGAATGCGTTTAATAGCGCCAGCTGGTCTGCTATTGCCGATGCGCTCTTGCGTCTGGGGATACCGGAGTACCTGTACAAGATTCTCGGAAGTTACTTTCAGAATCGTGTACTAGTCTACGACACGGAGGTGGGTCGGAAGTGCTTTCACATAACCTCAGGAGTCCCACAAGGTTCCATCCTGGGTCCGGTGTTATGGAATGTCATGTACGACGAGGTGTTGAGGTTAGAGTATCCAGTGGGAGTGGTGATTGTCGGATTTGCCGACGACATTACGCTCGAAGTCTACGGTGAAACGATCGAGGAGGTAAAGTTGACTACCAACCACTCGATTAAGGTTGTGGAGGCGTGGATGCGGTGCAGGAAACTGGAACTGGCTCACCACAAGACAGAGGTGACGGTTGTTAACAACCTGAAGTCGGAGCAGCAGACGGAGATCAGTGTAGGAGACTGTACTATCCTGTCAAAGCGCTCCGTCAAACACTTGGGCGTGATGATCGACGATAAGCTTACCTTCGGTAGCCACGTCGATTATGCCTGTAAAAGAGCCTCCACAGCTATTGCGGCACTGTCCCGGATGATGTCCAATAGCTCCGCGGTGTACGCCAGTAAGCGCAAGCTTCTGGCTAGTGTTGCTACATCCATACTTAGGTATGGCGGCCCGGCGTGGGGCACCGCGCTAAGTACTAAATGCTACCGACGGAAGCTGGAAAGTACTTACAGGCTCATGTGCCTGAGGGTTGCGAGCGCGTACCGTACCGTGTCACACGACGCTCTCTGCGTCATTACTGGTATGGTGCCTATCAGCATTCTTATCAATGAGGACATGGAGTGCTTCGAAATGCGCGGCACAAGAGGCATACGCAGGACTGTCAGGATGGCCTCTATGGTCAAATGGCAGCGCGCGTGGGACAGTTCCACCAAAGGAAGGTGGACCTATAGGTTGATACCGAGGGTAGATAGTTGGATTAATAGGCGCCATGGGGAAGTCACATTCCACCTGACACAGGTCCTTACAGGTCATGGTTGCTTCCGACAGTATCTACACCGTTTCGGGCATGCGGATTCTCCCGAATGCCCAGTGTGCAATGGTTCAGAGGAAACTGCGGAACACGTTTTGTTCGTGTGCCCGCGTTTTCGCACAATGCGTGACCGCATGCTTGCCACATACGGGGAGGACACAACTCCGGACAACTTGGTCCAGAGGATGTGTAGGGATGAGTTTGGCTGGAACGCCGTTTCAACGGCTATTACCCACATCGTCTGGGAGCTACAGAGGAGGTGGCGCGTGGACTCGAAGAATGGCTAGTCCAGATGCAGTACAAGAGGTGGTCCAGGGGTTCGGAGTCGGCTTCGTAGGTCATACCGGTGCCCTGCGGTCGAGATCGACCCTTACAACGATTAAGTGGCCGCGGAGAGGAAGTCCCGGTAGCGGTGCTGTCGTGGCGTCGGTCTACTGGGTTGGATCCAAGCCCGCGGTTGGAAAGGGGTCCCCGGCAAGGGTCGGGGCAGGTGGAGACCCTGCCGTCAGCAACCTACGGATGCATCTTATAGGGCCTGAAGGGTAGTGAGTGAGGAGTACTCCCACAGCGACCACCAGGCGATCCTCTACAACAGGGGTTCCCAACCTTTTTGAGGTGGCGACCCCCTTTAAGAATTGTCAAAACATCCGCGGCCCAATGAATATTTGCAGAAAATAAAATATGAATTAAATGAACGAAACCGAGTTTTATGGGTACAGTGATGTAGCCAGAAATTTACTGTGGGAGGGATTTTCGACGATCAATGACACTAACATTTCGTAAAAATAATGTCATGAACATTTAATTTGAATCATAGCTGAAAAATAGCGGCGCAGCCGAAATTTTTTTCTTCTGAAGGCGTTTTATACTGAAAATTTGTTCCTCAAATTGTGGCTTTTGGAGTTGGCGGTATACAAAATTAAAAATTGATATAATTTGCACAAAATAGTATAAAAATTTAACAATTTTTTGGTAACATCTCGGCCCCCCTAGACTGGCTTCACGGCCCCCCAGGGGGCCGCGGACCACCGGTTGGGAACCCGTGCTCTACAAGATAGGCCAGAGAGCTCCTACGTCCATACAGAGAACTAGAACTTATGAGCGGAAGTGGAAGACGAAGGACTTCGACAAGGAGACTTTTATCGAGGCACTTCGGCCAAATAGCGATGCGGCAAACCTCGACCCAGGGTGGTTGACGGGAGCGCTAGCAACGGCATGTGATGCAGCAATGCCGAGGAAGATTGAACCTAGGAACGCTAGACGCCCAGCGTACTGGTGGAATGCGACGCTCAGCACCCTTCGTGCGACTTGCCTCCGAGCTAGGAGACGAGTTCAGATGGCAAGAACTGCAGCCGATAGAGAAGAGCGCAAGGTTGCGTTCCGTGAAGCTAGAGCTGCCTTCGAACGAGCTATCAAGCAGAGCAAGGCGAACTGTTACAAGGAGCTATGTCAGGAAGCCGACGCTAACCCCTGGGGAAATGCGTACCGCATCATAATGGCAAAGCTGAAGGGCCCAATGACGCCAGTCGAAATGTGCCCAGACAAACTGTAGGGTATCGTGGAGGGTTTGTTTCCAAAACACGATACAACAACTTGGCCACCTACGCCGTACAGCGAGGGCGATGCGGAGTTTGACGTAAACCGACTGGTCTCCAACGACGAGCTCGTTGCCGTGGCGAAAGCATTGAAGGTGAAGAAGGCTCCCGGTCCGGATGGAATCCCCAACGTGGCGTTGAAAGCAGCGATCCTGGAGTATCCCGATATGTTCAGGTCAGTGTTGCAGAAATGCCTGGAGGAAGGCATCTTTCCGGATATATGGAAGGTCCAAAAACTAGTGCTGCTGCCAAAACCAGGAAAGCAGCCGGGAGATTCAGCATCGTACAGGCCGATCTGTCTGTTGGATACGCTCGGAAAACTCCTGGAGAGGATTATCCTTAACAGGCTGACCGAGTATACCGAAAGTGTGAGAGGGCTGTCCACGATGCAGTTAGGCTTCCGCAAAGGAAAATCGACGGTTGACGCAATTCGGACCGTCGTTGAGATGGCGGAAAGGGCATCCTTACAAAAGCGGAGAGGAGATCGCTACTGCGCCGTGGTAACGATAGACGTTAAAAACGCGTTTAACAGCGCCAGTTGGGAAGCTATCGCCGTAGCCCTGCATAATATGCGGGTCCCCGACTATCTGTGTAGGATTATAAGGAACTACTTCCAGAATAGAGTCCTTGTGTACGAAACCAACGTAGGGCAGAGGTCGTTTAGAGTGACAGCAGGTGTTCCACAAGGGTCAATACTTGGCCCTACGCTCTGGAACGCAATGTACAACGGTGTGTTAACACTGAAGCTTCCGGCAGGTGTCATTATCGTGGGGTTCGCAGACGACGTTGTATTAGCGGTATCTGGCGAATCAATCGATGAAGTCGAAGTGCTGGTATCGGAGGCAATCGACACAGTGGAAAGATGGATGAATGGAGTGAAGCTGCAGATAGCCCATCACAAGACAGAAGTGCTCGTAGTCAGTAATCGCAAAGCAGTGCAAAGGTTGGAGATCACGATCGGAGAGGAGAGAATTTCATCGCAGCGCGCGTTGAAGCACCTGGGCGTGATGGTCGACGACCGCTTAAACTTTAACGCGCTAAAAACAAAGAGAAACCGTAGAAAGCTGGACAGTGTGTTCCGGCTCATGGCTATGAGAGTCGCGAGTGCGTACAGAACAATCTCGTCGGAGGCTGTATGCGTTATCGCTGGGATGATGCCCATCTGCATCACCCTTAAGGCAGTGTTGCGAATGCAAAAATGATGTTTGAAGGGCTTTTAGATTGTTGTTTAATCTAAAAGTTTGCCGAATAAAGTAAAGGTCGCAAACGCATACCATAGTTGTGAGAGAGCTGTGAGTACGAGGTGAGTAAAATTCGTGTAAATTATACTCACCTTGTGCTCACAGCTCTCTCATAACTTTGGTATGCGTTTGCGACCTTTACTATATTCGGCAAACTTTTAGATTAAACAACAATCTAAAAGCCCTTCAAACATCATTTTTTGATAGCATGCTTCTGGACTGAGATAGAAGCAAGTGAGTATAACTTTTCGCTAGTGAGTATTCCCAACACTGCCTAGAGGAAGACGTCGAGTGCTATCGGAGTAACGCAAGGAATGCGACAGCAGCTGCTAGAATGGACTCGCTAGTGAAGTGGCAACAAGTGTGGGACAATGAGGCGAACGGAAGTTGGACCCACCGACTGATCCCAAATGTGTCGGTGTGGGTGAATAGGAAGCATGGGGAGGTGAACTTCCATCTGACGCAGTTTCTGTCCGGGCATGGCTGTTTCCGGAAGTATCTGTTTCGATTCGGTCACGCGTCTTCCCCTCTGTGTCCGGAGTGTGTGAACGTGGAGGAAACTCCGGCGCACGTCGTCTTCGAATGCCCTAGGTTCTCGGAGATGCGCAGGGATATGCGCGGCCTGACGGTCGACAACATTGTGGAGGAGATGTGTCGCCACGAAGACACGTGGAACGCTGTCGACAGAGCAGTAACGGGGATGCTGTGCGCGCTGCAGAGAAAGTGGCGCGAGGACCAAAGAGTATTGGGTCGCGATCGGAGTAGGCATGATCCACCACCGGGGACTTGACCGAGTCGTCCGCTGCGTAGTACCGGTTATAGGTCGTCGGAGCGCCGGTGAACCGGAAGTCTACCACCAACCGGAATCGCCGGGCCGACTTCGGCACCTTACTGGTCGGGATGAAAACATCGGTGTCGAGAGAACTTCCACCGTCGGGGTCTTTCTCTGTCGGAGTAGGCTAGATCCTTCCACCGCCGGGGACTAGACCAAGTAGACCGCGATAAAGCACCGGTGCTTGGTCGTCAGGGCGCCTGTGAACCGGCAGCTGTCTCCAACCGGAATCGCAGGACCGACCTTGGCATCAGCCTGGGAAGTATTGGTAACGGAAGAAGTTTCAGTGTCGGGGTAGATCCATCGTCGGGGACTATCCGAGTCGTGCACAAAAAGCCGGTGTGCTAAATGGCACACGGACGGCAATAGAATAACAAATTTGATGTATGTTTGTACTAACTGTGTCGCTGAATGGCGATGGGTTAGATACGAACACTTGAACGATTAGAATAACCAATTTAGAAGCGAGAAAATGTGCATGAGCACAGAAAAAGAAGAGCGCATGAGCGCATTGCCCCCCCTGAAGCAGTCGCATCAGTGGTACCAGGGGGATCGAGGCAAGTAGCAGAGTTTTTTCATTCGGTTTTCTCTGCTGAGGGAGGTAGGGAGGAACAAAAAAAAAAAAACACACACACACACACACACACACACACACACACACACACACACACACACACACACACACACACACACACACACACACACACACACACACCACACACACACACACACACACACACACACACACACACACACACACACACACAGGCATCTTTCCGGATATATGGAAGGTCCAAAAACTAGTGCTGCTGCCAAAACCAGGAAAGCAGCCGGGAGATCCAGCATCGTACAGGCTGATCTATCTGTTGGATACGCTCGGAAAACTACTGGAGAGGATTATCCTTAACAGGCTGACCGAGTATACCGAAAGTGTTAGAGGGCTGTCCACGATGCAGTTCGGCTTCCGCAAGGGAAAATCGACGGTTGACGCAATTCGGACCGTCGTTGAGATGGCGGAAAGGGCATCCTTACAAAAGCGGAGAGGAGATCGCTACTGCGCCGTGGTAACGATAGACGTTAAAAACGAGTTTAACAGCGCCAGTTGGGAAGCTATCGCCGTAGCCCTGCATAATATGCGGGTCCCCGACTATCTGTGTAGGATTATAAGGAACTACTTCCAGAATAAAGTCCTTGTGTACGAAACCAACGTAGGGCAGAGGTCGTTTAGAGTGACAGCAGGTGTTCCACAAGGGTCAATACTTGGCCCTACGCTCTGGAACGCAATGTACAACGGTGTGTTAACACTGAAGCTTCCGGCAGGTGTCATTATCGTGGGGTTCGCAGACGACGTTGTATTAGCGGTATCTGGCGAATCAATCGATGAAGTCGAAGTGCTGGTATCGGAGGCAATCGACACAGTGGAAAGATGGATGAATGGAGTGAAGCTGCAGATAGCCCATCACAAGACAGAAGTGCTCGTAGTCAGTAATCGCAAAGCAGTGCAAAGGTTGGAGATCACGATCGGAGAGGAGAGAATTTCATCGCAGCGCGCGTTGAAGCACCTGGGCGTGATGGTCGACGACCGCTTAAACTTTAACGCGCACGTTGACTACGTCTGCGAAAAGGCGGCGAAGGCGGTTAACACAGTAGCGAGGATTATGCCAAACGCGGGCGGTCCAAGAAGCAGTAGGAGGCGCCTCTTGGCAAATGTTGCAACCTCAATACTTAGGTATGGAGTGCCAGCCTGGGCTCCGGCGCTAAAAACGAAGAGAAACCGTGGAAGGCTGGGCAGTGTGTTCCGGCTCATGGCTATGAGAGTCGCGAGTGCCTACAGAACAATCTCGTCGGAGGCTGTATGCGTTATCGCTGGGATGATGCCCATCTGCATCACCCTAGAGTCTTCCTCTCGAGTGCTATCGGCGGGGTAACGTAAGGAATGCGAGAGCAGCTGCTAGAATGGACTCGCTGGTGAAGTGGCAACAAGAGTGGGACAATGCGGCGAACGGAAGGTGGACCCACCGCCTGATCCCAAATGTGTCGGCGTGGGTGAACAGGAAGCATGGGGAGGTGAACTTCCATCTGACGCAGTTTCTGTCCGGGCACGGCTGTTTCCGGAAGTACCTGTTTCGATTCGGTCACGCGTCTTCCCCTCTGTGTCCGGAGTGTGTGAACGTGGAGGAAACACCGGCGCACGTCGTCTTCGAATGCCCTAGGTTCTCGGAGATGCGCAGGGATATGCGCGGCCTGACAGTCGACAACATTGTCGAAGAAATGTGTCGCGACGAAGCTACGTGGAACGCTGTCGACAGAGCAGTAACGAGGATGCTGTCCGCGCTGCAAAGGAGGTGGCGCGAAGACCAGAGAGCGCCGGAACGCGATCGGAGTAGGCTTGATCCACCGCCGGGGACATGACTGAGTCGTCCGTTGCGTAGTACCGGTTTTTGGTCGTCGGAGCGCCGGTGAACCGGAAGTCTACCACCAACCGGAATCGCCGGGTCGACTTCGGCACCTTACTGGTCGGGATGAAAACATCGGTGTCGAGAGAACTTCCACCGTCGGGGTCTTTCTCTGTCGGAGTAGGCTAGGTCCGTCCACCGCCGGGGACTAGACCGAGTATATCGCGGAGAAGCACCGGAGCTTGGTCGTCGGGGCGCCTGTGAACCGGAAGCCAGTCTCCAACCGGAATCGCAGGAGAGACCTCGGCACCTGTCCGGGAAGAAACGGTTTCGGAAGATGTTCCACTGCCGGGGAACTCTTTGTCGGCGTAGGGTAGATCCACCGTCGGGGACTATCCGAGTCGTGCGCGAAAAACTGGAGTGTTAAAACGGCACCGTTCCTCGGAGAAACTCAGTATGATCCGAAGTACTTGCTGGTGGTATTAGAATAACAAATTTGGTGTATGTTTGTGCTAACTGTGTCGCTGAATGGCGATAGGTTAGGTACGAACACGAGAACGACTAGAATAACAAATTTAATGTTAGAATAACAAATTTGGTGTATGTTTGTACTAACTGTGTCGCTGAATGGCGATAGGTTAGGTACGAAAACGAGAATGACTAGAATAACAAATTTAGAAGCGACAAAAAGTGCATGAGCACAATAGCAGAAGAGCGCATGAGCGCATTGCCCCCCCTGAAGCAGTCGCATATCAGTGGTACCAGGGGGATCGAGGCGTCAAGGTGTAACAGAGTTTTTCCAATCGGTTTTCTCTGCTTGGGAGGTTGGGAGGAAAAAACACACACACACACACACACACACACACACACACACACACACACACACACACACACACACACACACACACACACACACACACAGGAGGTGGGAGCTAGGGGTTTGTTCCCTAGCCCCTAGCGCCAATGAAAAACCACCAGTTGTCACTTTCTCTGCCTCTGCCTCTGGAGGTGGAAAAGTGACCGAGCGCCTAACTCCATAGGTGGCTTAAAAGAAGGCGTGCCGCTGAGCACATTAGGACCGATACCAGTTAGGTCCTAATTACGGTATACTGGCTGCAAAGACTAGGATTTCCCAAGGATTTAATCAACACGACGCTATGGAGCTGGTTTGCGTATTATTCCACTTCCTTACTAAGAATGGGTGACACCGTTCTGAAACGGCATTTGGGCTAATGGTACGCTTGCCCCGTCCCGTTAAAACCATGGCAGGCCTCCTAGTACGTTCAAAACTCGCCACCTTAGCTGGTGGAAAGTAGGCTCAGTTGAAGCAACGGCGTCATGGTTGCGATTTTTTCCGCAGTCAAGTTCGCAGATTGTGAGCAATCCTCGGGTACCCACTTTACGTAATTTATGTTTAGTCCCTTACCGTCAGAGCTGTCAGATCAGTGTAACACGCTGAATATAATTTACACAAAAGGCAATTTACACGGAAAAAAATACACGGTTATGAATATTTTTGGGTACCGGACTGGACACACAAAATTTGATCGTTTTCTTTGGTACATCGAGGTCTTGAAATTAGTCTATGGTTGAAGATTCCTGACTAGCGTCGATCGGCTCTGATCACGGTACCCCATGAAGGACCGTGACAACCTTATCATGGCCTCCCTGTTACATAGACAACCATGAGATCAATAGACGACTACTTACGGCGAGTGGAGATAGCGGCTCGAAGGGGGGACCCGAAAAGCATGGATAAAGATAACGACAACAACAAAATCAACGGCAAAGGCGCGGAGAATCCGTTCGCAAGAAGCGGTCTGGCGAGGTCGCCGACAGAACAGAACCAGCAGATGCAACAACAGCAGCTGGAGCAACAGGAGCGGGAACAAGAGCTGAACGAGCAGCAGAAGCGAGAGCAGGAGCTGTGTGACCAACAGCAGCGCGAACAAGAACAGAACGAGAAGCAGCAGCAACGGCAGCTGCGAAGCGCATGGACTGTGCTTCCAAAACAATCAAAGGTGGAAGCTGCGAAAACTGTAGCGGACGAACTCCGTGAGTTCGTTGACAAAAGGCACAACGTGCACAAGGATATCAAGGACCTCGTTGCAAGGATCCAAGGTAGCCTTGGGTCAGCCATCAAAGACTGGAGAAGGCTGATGCAGAGAGCGGAAGCTGCTGAAACCGAGTTGGCGGCGACTAAGAACGCCCTGGTAGCAGCGGTACTACAACAGGCGAAAACCGGAACAGTACCGCCCCGGTAGAGGTACCAAGACGAAAGGAAAGCCATTGGGGATGGATAGCACACCAGCATTACCCCAAAGAGAACCAGATCATCACCTGGAGATGAAAGGCTCGCAGCACCCAAAAAACAAAAGAATGCGGATGCAAGTCTGACGAACGAAGTGATTAGCGGCGGAAAGGGTGATTCCCCCTGGCGCGAGGTCCGGAACAGGAAGGACAGAAACAAAAAGGATAGCGCTAAAACGCAAAAACCTATCAGGAGGAGGAAGAAAGGTGAAGCGGTCATCGTAAAAACCAGCGAAGACACGTACGCCGACGTCTTGCGGGCCATGAGAACGGATCCGCAACTCAAGGAGTTTGGTGATGACGTCCAGAAGATCAGACGAACCCAGGCAGGAGACATGATCTTCGAGTTAAAAAAAGACTCGAAAAACAGAAGCTCAGCGTACAAAGAGTTAACGGAGAGAGTAATGGGTGAAAAGGTTCAAGTGAAAGCCATGCGCCCCGAAGCGACGATTCAATGCAAGGATCTGGACGAGATTACCACCGAAGAGAAAGTGGTAATCGCCATGCGGGAGCAATACGATTTGGAAGGTGTGGGGATGTCTGTACGCCTGAGAAGAGGACCGTTCGGAACGCAGGCAGCGTCAATAAAACTCCCAGTAGAAGCAGCCAACAAAGCGATGACCACTGGCAAAATCAAAGTCGGCTGTTCAGTATGCTCACTGAGGTTATCCCAGCGACCGGAAGCGTGCTACAGGTGCCTGGAAAACGGCCACCTGGCGCGGAATTGCAAAGGAATCGACAGAAGTAAGCTATGCAGGTGGTGCGGTCAGGAAGGGCACAAGGCGCAAGACTGCAAAAACGAGCAAAGATGTCTGTTCTGTGTTGACAAAAGCCGCAACAGACATGCGACGGGAGGGCCTAGATGTCCGGCCTTTCAGCAGACGAGACGTACTAAACCGCAGTGGAGGTAACTCAATTAAACCTCAACCACTGTGACACAGCACAACAATTGCTGTGGCAATCTGTATCGGAGTCGAAGTGCGATGTGGCTATCCTCTCTGAGCCGTATCGCATACCAGTTGGAGACGGTAACTGGATCGCAGACAAAGCAAATACAGCTGCCATTTGGACGATGGGGAAGTACCCCATCCAGGAACTAGTGTTTCAGGCAAACGAAGGCTTCGTGATTGCCAAAATTAACGGAGTTTTTGTTTGTAGCTGCTACGCACCCCCTCGATGACTATAGAACGGTTCAACCATATGCTAGACGAGCTAACCGACGAGCTGTCCGACCGAAAACCGGTCGTTGAAGGAGGAAATTAAGCGCAGCAAGAAATCAAGCTTCAAGGAGTTATGCCGTGATGCCGATACAAATCCGTGGGGAAACGCATACAGAGTGGTGATGGCCAAAATCAGAGGTCCTGTGGTACCCACTGAAACATGTCCAGAGAAGCTGAGAGTGATTGTCGAAGGGCTGTTCCCTCAACACGAGCCTACGATTTGGCCACCTACACCATACGACCATACAGGAGAGGAGAGAGTGAGCATCACCAACGACGAGCTCATAGCAGTGGCCAAGAAAATGAAGGTGAAGAAAGCCCCCGGACCAGATGGGATCCCCAACGTAGCGTTGAAAACAGCTATCGAGTTTAATCCAGATATGTTCCGGACGTCACTGCAAATCTGCCTGAATGATGGACATTTTCCGTCCCAGTGGAAAAGGCAAAAACTGGTACTACTACCGAAGCCAGGCAAGCCTCCTGGCGAGCCAGGTGCATTCCGGCCGATATGTTTGCTGGATACGCTCGGTAAGCTGCTGGAGAACGTCATCCTTAACAGGCTGGCGCCATTTACAGAAGGGGAGCAGGGACTTTCGGAGATGCAATTCGGATTTCGAAGAGGGAAATCATCGATAGATGCCATACGAACGGTTGTTGATACTGCCGATAAAGCAAGGAGGAAAACGCGACGGGGTAACCGCTTCTGTGCCGTCGTCACAATCGATGTGAAGAACGCATTCAACAGCGCAAGCTGGGAAGCCATCGCTGAAGCGCTACACGAGATGAAGGTTCCTGACTACCTCTGCAGGATTCTCAGTAGCTACTTCGACAACCGGACCCTGTGCTACAATACCAGCGCAGGACAGATGAACGCTCCTGTAAGCGCGGTCGTCCCACAGGGATCCATTTTGGGTCCGACGTTGTGGAACGCAATGTACAACGGGGTGCTGACACTGAAGTTACCGACGGGCATTAAGATCGTTGGCTTTGCGGACGACATCACGCTGGTTGTAGTTGGAGAGTCACTACTGATAGTGGAGACGCTTGCTACGGAGGCAGTAGACACTATTGAAAACTGGATGCAGGGGAAGAAATTGTCCGTTGCCCTCCAGAAAACGGAGCTGGTGTTGATCAGCAACTGCAAGGCGGTGCAAAATGCAGCCATCGTTGTCGGAGAACATGCTATAGCTTCAAAGCGGGAGATAAAGCAGCTCGGCGTAATGATTGATGACCGGTTAAATTTCAACTGCCACGTCGATTACGCCTGCGAGAAAGCAGCAAAAGCGATCACGGCTCTGTCGAGGATCATGCCGAACAACTCGGCAATAAGCAGCAGCAAGAGACGATTATTGGCTAGCGTGTCTACGTCAATCCTGCGGTATGCTAGTCCGGCTTGGGCGACAGCGATGAAGACAAAAAGAAACCGAGTGCAGCTTGGCAGTACATACAGGCTGATGGCCATGCGGGTAGCGAGCGCCTACCGCACAATATCATCGGATGCGGTGTGCGTGATTGCCGGGATGGTCCCTATCGCCCAGCTAACCACGTATCGTAAATCGTTGTGTGGAAAAAATCGTATATTTTCATATATTGAATCAGAATTGTATAATAATATGTATATTTGTTGGCAAAGATTGTGTTAAATCACATTTCATGCCAAATTAAATTTCAATTGCGATTTTGTTTCATATAGTCGTCTCCGATCATAAAAGGTGCGATATACTATCGGTAGGATCGCACAGAATCGGATAGAATCGTGAAAAAAATATACATTCTTAGTGTCAAGCTGCAAGTTCGCTTGAATCGTATGTATGATTTCTTAGAATCGTGGAAATCATCGCTTCACATCGTATATGAATCTGCTAAATCGAGATTGCTATCTAAAGGTATGAAGAAAATCGGTGAAATCGTATACAACTATAACATTGTTGTATATTGATCGTTAGCGTCACACTTGCGTCGTATACCAAGTGAATGAAACCGTAGAAATCGTATAGTCATTTTTACAGTCGTATATGATTGTTAATGCACTTTTAAGAGTCGAATATTACTCTCGGAAATCGTAAATGGTTTTGTTTACATATTTGTATGAAGGAGAAAAAGAAAAAATGATATTCATCGTGAATTTGTATTTTTGTTGTTGTTGACACATTCCAACCATGGTAGCAATAATTTTAATCAAATATATAGGTTTTCATATTAGCAGATGACTAACAATAACTGATGTATAGATTCCAACAACGATGTGAATTCCGAGCCTCTTGCACGGTACCACTTTTGGTGCCACTCAATGCACAACAACAACGCTCCCACCACAATATTCGCACCGTATCATGATAATTTTTATTCGTTTCATGCCATTCACTTTGAACTCTCTATTTTCAACTTGGCAATATAGCCAATAGAGATAACGCGCATTTCTCAATCAAATGACCCAAGTTCGATTCCCACTGAACACCAATTGTTTTTTTTATTTGAAAATCTTGAGTCGTATATTGGTACTCTCAATCGTAATAAGATCATGCATAATCGTATATTTAGACGGATAAAATCGGCGAGATCATCACGATGGTGTATTGATCTACTATCAAAACGCTGGTGGAATGAATAGTAGCGTGGACGAATACCTTCTCGCAATATCCGATGGGTGTTACGACATCATCGTTCTAACCGAAACGTGGTTGGACTCACGAACTCTCTCGGGACAGGTTTTTGGTACGGAATACGAAGTTTGTCGCTGTGATCGTGGACCTCGAAACAGTCGCAAATCAACTGGTGGCGGCGTTCTCATAGCTACCAAAAAAATGTTCAAAACTAGAGTTTTGAACAATGACGACTGGGGTAGTGTAGAACAGCAATGGGCGTGTATCCAGCTTACAAACCGCAAGGTGTTTCTGTGTGTTGTCTATGTGCCCCCTGATCGAACCCGTGACACCGCCTTAATCGACACTCATTCCCGATCGTTAGCGGCGGTTATTGAAAAGGCTAATGCGGTCGACGAAATCATAATCATTGGAGATTTCAACTTACCGGAAATCTCTTGGAAATCGTCCTGCAATGGGTTTCTACACCCCGATCCCGATCGATCTAAGTTGAATGTAGGTGCATCCAAACTTTTAGATAGTTATAGCTCCGCCACGTTACGACAAATTAATTACATTACCAACGAAAATGGTCGCTGTCTTGATCTCTGTTTCGTGAGTGCTCGAGATGTCGCCCCAGCTATCTCCATTGCTCCAGTTCCACTGGTCAAACATGTGAATCACCATCCTCCATTAGTCCTCACACTCGACGATCATTGTTCAAGCAAAATGATGACTGTCGCTCCCGTGTTTTACGACTTTCGTAATGCTGACCAGCAAAGCATTATTGAATTTCTATCTGCCATCGATTGGGCCGCTGTCCTCGACGAACGTAATGTGAACAATGCTGCTCAGACACTCTCGCACATCCTGGGTCATGTGATTGAGCGACATGTACCTAAGAAAGCTTTCCTGAACAACAAACCGTGGATGACTCGTGAGCTTCGTGTACTGAAGTCCACGAAGAAAGCTGCTCTTAAGAAGTACTCGAAATATCGGACAGTTTCGCTGCGAGACCATTACAAGAGATTAAACACCGCATACCATTTGAGTAGCCGCCTGAGCTTCCGACGGTACCAGGAAAACCTCCAACGGAATCTGAGGATTCGGCCCAAGTCCTTCTGGAAGTACGTTAACAGTCAACGGAAAGAGGCTGGCTTTCCTTCAACCATGACCTTCAACGAAAAATTCTCCTGTGACCCCGATGACATCTGCCAGTTTTTTGCCGACAAGTTTGCCAGCACTTTCAACAATCAAGTCATTCCCGATCGTCAAATTCATCAAGCCGCTTGCAATGTTCCGTTAATGACTGGAAGTAGTCTATACAGACTTGACATCGACAATGCCATGATTTTCAGAGCCGCCTCGTCGTTAAAGTCATCGAGCAACTCTGGCCCTGACGGAATCCCATCCGTTTTTGTGAAGAGGTTCATTGAAAATCTCCTGACTCCTCTGCAGCACGTATTCAGCCTGTCCTTGTCAAGTGGTGAATTCCCGTCGGTTTGGAAAACCGCCGTTATGTTTCCCGTTCACAAGAAAGGTGATCGCAGGAACGTCTGCAACTATCGCGGTATCACATCACTGTGCGCAATCTCCAAGCTGTTTGAACTTGTAGTTATGGACCCACTTCTCGCACATTGCAAACAATATCTGAGTGACGACCAACATGGGTTCATCTCAGGTAGGTCGACCACGACTAACCTCTTGTGTCTCACCACGTACATTGCAGAAAGCTTTGCAGAGAGAGTCCAAACGGATGTCATCTATACGGATTTGTCTGCAGCCTTCGATAAAATCAGTCACGCTATAACGATTGCTAAGTTGGAAAGGCTTGGTGTCGGCGGTAGTGTTTTGAGATGGATTAATTCGTACCTCGTCGGTCGTAAGCTAACAGTCACCGTCGAAGGCTCCGTGTCGAATGAGTTTCCGGCTCCATCTGGTATCCCACAAGGTAGCCATCTGGGGCCACTACTTTTTCTGCTATATTTCAACGACGTCAACTACGCAATTAAAGGCCCTAAACTATCATTCGCGGACGATTTGAAAATCTACTTGAAGATTTGCTCTGTTTATGATGCAATACGTCTTCAGGAAGAGCTCAATATTTTCGCGGATTGGTGCGATTTGAATGGCATGGTCGTTAATCCAAACAAATGTTCCGTAATGTCTTTTTACCACATTCGCCAGCCGATCATCATCTCGTATAAGCTTAATGGCTGTGAAATTCAACGTGTCGACCATGTGAAGGATTTGGGAGTAATCCTTGACACTCAGCTGACATTCAAACAACATGTATCGTACGTAGTAGAAAAAGCCTCCAGAACAATGGGTTTTGTTTTTCGCATCGCCAAGAATTTCAGCAACATACATTGCCTCAAGTCGCTGTACTGTTCGCTCGTCCGCTCATCCCTAGAGTACTGCTCGGTCGTCTGGTATCCGTATCACCAGAACGGTATGGACAGGATCGAATCGGTTCAGCGCCGCTTCTTACGTTTTGCTCTCCATCGACTTCCATGGCAGGATCCGTTTAGATTACCGAGCTATGAGAGTAGATGTCGTTTGATCCAGTTGGAAACTCTCCAGGCGCGCCGAAATATCGCCAGGGCAATGTTTGTGGCTGACACAATTCGAGGAAGAACAGACTGCCCAGCAATTCTGGCGGCAGTTGATTTGAACGTCCGTCCAAGAGCGCTACGAAACAATTATATGCTGAGATTACCGCTCCAACGAACCGACTACGGCCAGAATATCGCTATTCATGGTGCTCTTCGAGTGTTCAATAGGGCAGCAACCGGTTTCGATTTTAATTTGTCTCGTGCAACAATCAGACGTAATTTTTCTGTGATATTTTGTACAAATGCTGACGAATAAGGATTTTGTGTTTGTGTTATCTGTTGTTATAGTTGGTAGTATCAAATAGTTTTAACCATCATTGGGACAAAGTCGTCTGTTGATGTAAAGTGAATAAATAAATAAATAAATAAATAAGCAAAGCGGGAGATAAAGCAGCTCGGCGTAATGATTGATGACCGGTTAAATTTCAACTGCCACGTCGATTACGCCTGCGAGAAAGCAGCAAAAGCGATCACGGCTCTGTCGAGGATCATGCCGAACAACTCGGCAATAAGCAGCAGCAAGAGACGATTATTGGCTAGCGTGTCTACGTCAATCCTGCGGTATGCTAGTCCGGCTTGGGCGACAGCGATGAAGACAAAAAGAAACCGAGTGCAGCTTGGCAGTACATACAGGCTGATGGCCATGCGGGTAGCGAGCGCCTACCGCACAATATCATCGGATGCGGTGTGCGTGATTGCCGGGATGGTCCCTATCGCCCAGCTAACCACGTATCGTAAATCTTTGTGTGGAAAAAATCGTATATTTTCATATATTGAATCAGAATTGTATAATAATATGTATATTTGTTGGCAAAGATTGTGTTAAATCACATTTCATGCCAAATTAAATTTCAATTGCGATTTTGTTTCATATAGTCGTCTCCGATCATAAAAGGTGCGATATACTATCGGTAGGATCGCACAGAATCGGATAGAATCGTGAAAAAAATATACATTCTTAGTGTCAAGCTGCAAGTTCGCTTGAATCGTATGTATGATTTCTTAGAATCGTGGAAATCATCGCTTCACATCGTATATGAATCTGCTAAATCGAGATTGCTATCTAAAGGTATGAAGAAAATCGGTGAAATCGTATACAACTATAACATTGTTGTATATTGATCGTTAGCGTCACACTTGCGTCGTATACCAAGTGAATGAAACCGTAGAAATCGTATAGTCATTTTTACAGTCGTATATGATTGTTAATGCACTTTTAAGAGTCGAATATTACTCTCGGAAATCGTAAATGGTTTTGTTTACATATTTGTATGAAGGAGAAAAAGAAAAAATGATATTCATCGTGAATTTGTATTTTTGTTGTTGTTGACACATTCCAACCATGGTAGCAATAATTTTAATCAAATATATAGGTTTTCATATTAGCAGATGACTAACAATAACTGATGTATAGATTCCAACAACGATGTGAATTCCGAGCCTCTTGCACGGTACCACTTTTGGTGCCACTCAATGCACAACAACAACGCTCCCACCACAATATTCGCACCGTATCATGATAATTTTTATTCGTTTCATGCCATTCACTTTGAACTCTCTATTTTCAACTTGGCAATATAGCCAATAGAGATAACGCGCATTTCTCAATCAAATGACCCAAGTTCGATTCCCACTGAACACCAATTGTTTTTTTTATTTGAAAATCTTGAGTCGTATATTGGTACTCTCAATCGTAATAAGATCATGCATAATCGTATATTTAGACGGATAAAATCGACGAAATCGTAAATTTTTTTTGAGAAATCGTAAATTATGTTGGATGGAATCGCAGTAATCGTATATATGTTTCGATATGGCCTCCACTTTAGTATGTATATTGTAACTAGTGGGCGATCCCTGCCCAGCACTGGTGAGACCCCCCTCCTTCAACTGCCTCAGGGTCGGCGTACGCGCTTGACTATCGCGGCCAAGGAAAACACTTAAACACTTTGCTTAATCACAAACCCACTTTATTCAACTTCTTGACACAAACAAACTAGGTACCTTTATTGATTGCTTTTCTCCCACTTTCTTATTGTCTATCTCCTACCTCTTTCTTGCTACTTCTTCACTCTATGCGGGGCCCCTTTCTTCTTGCTTCGCTACTATACCTTCTCCTTCGTCCTTCCTTCGGTGTCCTTCGCTGTCGCCTTCCGTTGGGTTGGACGGCCGTTCGATGCAGTCCGAGTCGCGACTTTTGGCGTGGCGCGTGAACTCTAGGACACTTTCAAAATGGCTGCGCCTGGATATACGGGGTGTAGCCAACGGCGGTCTATTCGGTCGACGGAGCGGCGCTTTGAACGTCTGGGCCAACTCCGGACCACGGTCGGTTCTCACAGGGTTAAGGCGTACTTCCGGCAATCCTCCGGCCAAACCTGGAAGAATACGCGGGTAAGTAGGCACAGCGTTATTCACAGGTAAGCACTGGCTTTTTCACTTTAGCACAGGGGTTTAAAACTGTAGTACAGGGGTCCTGTAGGGGTGATTTTGGCGGTTAATAATGGGCTTGGTCGGAATTAACGTAGGCCTTGGGTTACCTGGATGCTTTTTCCAAATCGTTTCCTCCACTGTCGCACGACTTGTAACAAAGTCACTTTCTTCAATTTGCTTCAATAACTTTTGGTTTAGCTTTGCTAACTCACGTCTTCACTTCTCGAGAATTGCAACGTAATTGCTGGTTCAGCGATGGCGGTTCATTCTCCAAGCCTTCGACCGACCGTGCTGTAATCCGCCCATGGTTTTCGCCCCATCATGGCCCCCTTTACGCCACCCACAATGGCCGCCCAACATGTCCTTCTGCGACGTCTGGTGGTGAGTAGCGGAACTCTTAGCTGCGTTACATCACAGTGGGTGTTGGGTAGTGTACAAGTTCAGACATTTAAGGACTTCCTTGGTACAAGATTACAACACAACGATAAACAAAATCACGATAATCTCACAAATCTTGGACACTTCAACACACCACTGGTTACACTCTCCCCCCGCTCGGGTTAAAAAAATTCGGTGAAGCCGATATTTTTTTTGTTTTCATACACAAGAACAACAACTTTGTGACGCGTACCTCTGAACCAGGGTCTTCACAAACAGAACAAAACTTACTCACACACTCTTTTTTTTAACACTAATTGACTCCTGAAAATCTCAAACCAATTCAAAAATAACGAATCAAAGTTGTAAGCTAGGGAAAAAGTAGCGTTTTATTAGTATCAGCCATATTTTGGGTCGGGGTCATAAGTTTTCATCGTTGGTATTCCAACTCCACTCTGTTTCGAGGCTTTGGCCTCCTACTGACCATCAACATCTTACGATTCCGGTCTCCAGCGAACCCATTAAACTGTACATAAATTTTGGACCAACATTGAAGCAAAACGAATTAAAATATATACGAACATACTATAATAACAAATTAAAAAAAAATAAACTAACATTTTGAAACATGCATTTATCATTTTTAATGATCATGCAAGCTTAAATCTACCATGGTATTAAAAAAAAGGAATTCCGGAATAATATTTACAACATTTACAAATTTACTCTAGAGTACGGTATGAAATATTTCACTAACGTTTCGTTTCACTATGTCGGAGTCAGAGCCCATCAGTGTAATCAACTGTGGCTTTGATGACATTATCGGTCTTATCAATGTGTGCGTACGAATGACTATGAATAACCAAACTGTCAATTCTATTGTGTTTACAATATGGTGAAACGTGGTATGGTGCGGATTGTTCGCGATGAAATTGTGGCTAAAATCTAGAAAATTGTGGTGCATTTTGAGAAAACTAATATCATTTTGACGACATGTCTAAATACAATTTTGGCCAGTTGATCATTTTGATCGTTTAATTCTCAAAATCACTCACTACTTGAGGATTTTAGCTCGAAGTTCATCACGCTTGAGAAATGCATGATTGTTCAGAACAGGTAAGTATAAACAGGTATAAACTGGTGATTAGAGTGATTTTATAGTGAATAGTGACAATCACATATCATACAAAATGTTCAGTTCTACGGGAATTTTTATTGATTGATTTTCTATATGGAACGCAGTACGGCCATTCATTACCCCATGCACACACACACTCTCACATTACACACTGCATCGTTGACTGCTACCAATGCAATTTCAAATGAGTATTGACGATATTGCATGCAAGTCAGAAAACTGCATCATGTGCATAACGGAGTAATAGAAATATTCAAAACAGTAATCGAACATATACGAAAAAAAATTTTCAAACAATTAAAACAACATATTAAAACATGATTTTCTTTTTCTCAGTTGAATGCATTTAGTTCAGGGAGGTTTACTGCAGGCACCTATCCCCTATTCTAGTCCTGATTCCATCCTCGATGCGGAAATTACGCAATAGGATTCAAGTAGACTGATCCAAATGGAGTTTTCACGGATCAGTCACTTTCCTCTCAATTGACCTTCCCTCACTCAAGAATCAGGCTAGTAAATTAATGATATCACGTATGATTCATGCAAATTCTTCTTTCAGGCTTTGAGATCTGCTGCGGAGAACACTCCCAGCGACCTACCGTTCATGTCGGCCACCTCGTAGGAACTATTACCCTTCCTAGCGACGATGACGCACGGCTTATACTGTGGGCCTAACTTCGCGTTGAAGTTCTTCCCAGCTTCGGACAGAGCGAAACTACGCTTGAAAACTCGCTGTCCGACAGTAAATGTGGGTGAGTAGCGTTTGTGACGTAGGTTGTATTGGTTTTTGGTATTTTCGTACGCTCTTTTTTGGTTTTCTTTGACCAGATCGAAGTTCTTCTTGCTGATACCCTTCAGCATCTCAGCTCGATCATCCCCCGAGAGCTCACTCTCTGCCTCTCTGCGATGGTCCGATCCACGTGTGACCATCTCGTGCCCGAAGATGATTCTATGAGGTGAGAACTTCGTTGACCCATGGACTGTGTTGTTGAGGACGAATTCGATTTCTGAAATTTTAGTATCCCAGAGTTTCTGATCAGTGCGGACGTACGTTCGAATCATCGAATTTAGGCGGGGATGAACCAGCCTCGGGCTGAAAATCCCCATAATAAAGAGCCAATAATAATAATAATCGAATTTATCGTCCTGTTCAATCGCTCTGCGGGATTTGCTTGGCTTCTGTGCCGTGCATTAGCCCAGTGTTGAATTTCGTACCTCTTCAACAAGTCCTGAAATTCTTTCGACAGGAAGGTCGTCGCATTATCAGTTATGACATACTGCGGAACGGACAACTTACGGAACCACCTTTCCTCTAGGATTGTGCACAGGTTTCCAGACGCAATCTTTTTCACCGGAGCAAGCAGGCAGTACTTAGAAAAGATGTCTAGGACGACTAATAAGTGGGCATTGCCCTGCTTGCTTCGAGGAAGTGATTGGATATAGTCCATGCACACAATCTGGAATGGTCTACTGGCTATCCGTTGGTTTCCCATTTCCGGCGCAGTGGATATGGTGGAGTGCTTGCTTTCTTTGCAAGTCTCACACTTTGCAATGTGCTTTTTAACGTCAGCACTCATTCTGGGCCAATAGTACCTACGCTTGACCTTTTCGATGCACTTTTCGAACCCAATGTGCATCATTTCGTCGTGCTCCTGTCTAATGATGCGCTGGCGTTCAGACTCTGGTACACACTCTTTCCATTCAAATCTGTAGTCCAACAGATCTGACTGTGCGGCTACAAACTTGAACAGTTTTCCGTCTTGAATCCGGAAGTCGATATACTTTTCGGGATCGTTCTCAACCGATTCAAATAAATTCCGGTACCATTTGTCCGACTCCACTACCTCCAGCGCTTCAATGGACCGGGATAAAGCATCAGGGACGATATTTTCCTTCCCTTTCCGGTGCTTTATTTCCATGTCGAAATGCTGTAGGGTGATGCTCCATCGGCTCAAGCGAGACGACGATCTCCACTTGGCTCTCATGATAAATGAGAGTGCCGATGAATCCGTGACGAGAGTGAAGCGTGTGCCTTCGATGTAACATCGAAATTTTTCGATGCAGCGGAGGGCTGCCAAACCTTCCTTCTCCGCCGCATGGTAATTAAGCTCGGCACCTTTCAGCTTCTCCGAGTGGTATGCAATCACTCTTTCCACGCCATTGTGGACCTGAGTGAGCACACCTGCGAGTGCTGTATCGCTGGCGTCCGTCTGCACGCAGAACGGTACACTGAAGTCAGGGTTAGCCATCACGGGGGCAGTAATTAACTTCTCTTTGATGGCTATGAACGCGTTTTCTGCTGCCTCATTCCACCGCACTTTCTTGGGTTTGTTTTTCAACAGATCCGTCAAAGGTGCGGTGAGTTCACTGAATTTGGCGATAAACCTGCGGTAATAGTTCACCATACCGAGGAATCTTCTCAAAGACCTTATCGATTTGGGTGCCTCAAAGCCCAGGATCGCTTGGACTCGATCCGGGTTAGGCCGTAATCCTTTCTCGGAAAGGATGTATCCCAGATAAGGCAATTTGTGGCAGCAGAATTTTGACTTTTCCAGGTTGATAAAGAGATTCGCCTCTTTCAACCTGCGCGCTAATTCCCTCAACTTCGCGATATGCTCCTCAAAAGTGTGGCTCACCACCACTATATCGTCGAGGTACACGAATATAGCGGGCTCAAGTTCGCCATGTCCCAAGACCCTGTCCATGAGTTTACTCAGAGTTGCCGGGCTATTTACTAGTCCGAAAGGCAACCTAGTAAACTGAAAGAGACCTTTCCCCGGTACCGAGAAAGCAGTAAACCTTCTCGAAGCACGATTCAAAGGTACTTGCAGAAAAGCCTGCGAAAGGTCAATGGTAGTTAAGAACCTGAATGGACCAAGTTGACTGAGGATGCGATTTTGATGTGGGAGAGGATATGCATCTCTCTTTGTTCGCTCATTGAGCTTTCGAGCATCGAGACACAGTCGCACATCCTCGCTATCGCGCTTTTTATCGGGTACGACCGGTAAAGCCCAATCCGAGTTCGAAGGTTCGACCACTCCGTCCCTGATCATATTATCCAATGCACGGTGGATCTTTTTCTGGATCTCAGGACTCCACGGGTACGGGTTCTTTCGAACAGGATCGGCCTTTACAAACTCGTCCTTCAGCTCGATGTGGTGCTCAATGAGACCTGTTTTGCCCAGATGGCCTGGACTCGCTGGGAGAAACAAACTTTTCACTTCTTCCAGCTGCCTCATTTGATCCTCGCTCAACTCACTCATTTTTTCCAATGGTTCTCTTTCAGCTTCGTCGATCGCATCGATATGTTGAGATACCGTAGGACGGATCCCGAAAGCCTGCCAGAAATCGTAGCCGAGAATGCAGCGACGACTCAAGTTTGGAGCGACCAGAACTGGTAAGAGTTTAGTCTCTCCGTTAAACGTTATTGGAACGTCTGTTGTCCCAGAAACCTCTAAACTTTGCCCTCCAGCTGTTTTCAAATCTATTCGCGTGGGTCTCAATTTTAATTTCAAGGCGTTAATTAGTTGTTTATAGCCTATGCCTAAAACTGTTTTCGCTGCTCCACTGTCTAGCAGTCCAATAATTGGGATCCCCAGCATTTCCACTCTCACGAATGGTCTGGGATCATCGCTGAGAGTCACGAGGATGGTTGCTAGCTCGGCCTCATCAGCAGTATCTCCACTCACTCGCGAGTAACCCAGCTGTTCGAGAGAGTCTGGAACTGCCGGCTCAGTGTGAGGTCTTGTGGAGATCATTGCAAGACTGTCTTGCCTCTCTAGGCAGTCTTGGGCAAGTTTTTTGACTGGCAATATGGACAGTTTTTAGTTTTGAAACCTGGGAACCCACAACGGAAACAAAACAATTTACGCTCTGAGTCCAGCTTGTTGCAGTCCTCAAAACTATGCCCACTTTCATGGCAATTTAAACATACATTTTTCCCGGGAGGAACATACGCGTTCACGATTCGCTGAAGCGTGTTTGTTCCACTGGTTCCAGGAGCTAGGTTGTTTTGCCGTTGTGCATTGTCAGGCTTTGGTTTAGGTTTCTCGTGTTCTTTCTGCTTCTCATCGGATTTCTGGCTGTTGGGTTGCTGTTGCTTCCAAGGACGTTTTGGGAACTGCTGTGAGTCTGGGTGAAACTGCTTCCTACTCTTCCAATCCTCTCTCTCTTGGTTTTGGTTCTTGTGCCTATCTTGACTATCTCTAAACCGCTGCTGACCTCTAATCTCGTCAATCTGTACTACCTCTCTTCGCGAAAACCTATTTTCTTTCCGTTGATACATTTGCCAATTTATAGAATCGAAACGCTTACCAAAATCTTTCATTTTAAGTATCGTGTTCACATTGGCTGCCAGCATCGCGATCCTACAATCCTCACGAGTGTTCCGGAAAAGGACGTCAAACTTTCGTTTTTCATCCCAGGGGCTCGACATGCTGCGAAAGATCCGGACCATGTCCAAGTAAAAGTCCTGGAACTTCACTCTGGGACCCTGCTTCCGGTTATTCGCCTGCCGTTCATAGACATAGTCAATGTCGACCGGTAAGAACTCCTTCTTCAATTCACTAACTAGCTCGTTCCACGACCCTATCTCTCCACTAACCTCCATAAACCAGGATCTCGCCTTCTGCGTAAACAGATGGTGAGCACCCTGCAACAGCTCCGCTTCAGAAAATCGTTCCGAGCGAGCGTTGAATTCCACCTCCTTCAGGAATTCATTCAACCTCCTACCGTTATCCATTCCGTCATACCTTACAGACCACTTATGAATGGGAAACTTGCTCCCACTCTTCAATGACCTGCTATTTTCACTCTTCCCTTTCAGTCTGTTTCCTACAACCTTACCCTCATCTGAGTTTTTCAGCGTTTCAATCGACTCGTTCCTCTGTTTCAACCAGCCTAAGAAATCCACTGATTTTTCCTGAACCTCATCTACGTCCCTCTCCTCGTCTATGTGTCTCTCAATCTGAGTGCTGTTAGCAGTCCCTGCATTTAAATTCTGAGACTGAGCAACGGGTTGACCAGCCTCAAGAACTGTGATGCGTTGCAGTAGTTGAGTCACTACTGCCGTCAATTGTCTGATCTCAGCTGCTAAGCCCTCTTTCTCACTCTCTGTCGTTTTCTCGGGTTGACCACCTGTATTCTCCCTATCTGTATCCGCATTCCTACCGTTGGGCTCGACCACGCTTTCGTCAGTCGATCTTTCATCTGTCCTACCATTCGCGTCATTTTCTCCTTCATTGCCCTCACCTAACTCATGCTCACGCCTAATGTGGTTCAAACTCTCGTTTATTATCGCCAGTTCCGCATCTCGCACTTCTGAGAGGTGAGAGGTGGCGGAATAGTACACATTGAGCAGTTTCACACACTCACCAGCAATCACTGCGAGGCTGTTCAAATCCTCTTCCTTCTCGGCGTGGTCTTTCAACGTCTGCATTCGGAAGAGAATGTGAATTAACCTGGTTTTGAACAGCTGGTCTGGTGCCTTTTTAGACACTCGTTTGTCCAGGTGGTTTTTAATCCCATTTAGCTTGTCGTCACAAACCTCTAACTCAGCAACTACAGAATCACTCACAAACCGCTTTCTAATCTCAGACTTGCCTTTCTCCTCTTTCAGATGGCTACGCAGTGTCCGCTCAGCTGCGCTACGAGAGACGTCCAGAGGAATGTCCCTGATTTTCATCTCGTGCTCCAGCTCATCGAGGGTGAGATGCCCAGGATTCATCGCGTGGTACCACGCCACGAACTGGGGCATAGCCATCTCTTCCAGTGCCATTCAACAAAGAAAATCAGAATAAAATTGAAAAAGAAACTAAAACGGTGTTCAAGTGGGGGTTTCCACTGAACCAAATTTGAAAATCCTAATTAGAAAACGCTTCCGTTCGCTTGAAAGCTGTAAAAAAAAAAAAAAATGAAAAAACCTAAAATTTGTTCACGCTCCCTATTGAAGCAAATAATTTAAAAAATCCTAGTTTTAGCTCGCTTATTTCAAATAAACGTTTCGTTCTTGTTTGGCGTTTTGTTTCACAGTCTGAAAACCACACAACACTGTTCGAGATTCCGGAATTCACCGCGAAAACTCTCCGACTTCGTTCGTATGCTTTTATTAAGTTTTGCTCAATTGTTGGTAGCTAGTCAGACCGTTCACTCACATCCAAGACCCCTCTTTAAGAATCGATTATATTGACTCCCATTCATCATTCGGTTACCTGTTTTGTGTGCTTTGGTCAAGTTCGTCCGCGAAGTCTGGAAGTTTTCCCAGAGACTTCCGTAAAGACACGCAATCGCTATTCAAGTGTACCCGGGCTCTGATAGTCTACGCAAATTTCAGTTGGGCGCCAAGTGTAACTAGTGGGCGATCCCTGCCCAGCACTGGTGAGACCCCCCTCCTTCAACTGCTTCAGGGTCGGCGTACGCGCTTGACTATCGCGGCCAAGGAAAACACTTAAACACTTTGCTTAATCACAAACCCACTTTATTCAACTTCTTGACACAAACAAACTAGGTACCTTTATTGATTGCTTTTCTCCCACTTTCTTATTGTCTATCTCCTACCTCTTTCTTGCTACTTCTTCACTCTATGCGGGGCCCCTTTCTTCTTGCTCCGCTACTACACCTTCTCCTTCGTCCTTCCTTCGGTGTCCTTCGCTGTCGCCTTCCGTTGGGTTGGACGGCCGTTCGATGCAGTCCGAGTCGCGACTTTTGGCGTGGCGCGTGAACTCTAGGACACTTTCAAAATGGCTGCGCCTGGATATACGGGGTGTAGCCAACGGCGGTCTATTCGGTCGACGGAGCGGCGCTTTGAACGTCTGGGCCAACTCCGGACCACGGTCGGTTCTCACAGGGTTAAGGCGTACTTCCGGCAATCCTCCGGCCAAACTTGGAAGAATACGCGGGTAAGTAGGCACAGCGCTATTCACAGGTAAGCACTGGCTTTTTCACTTTAGCACAGGGGTTTAAAACTGTAGTACAGGGGTCCTGTAGGGGTGATTTTGGCGGTTAATAATGGGCTTGGTCGGAATTAACGTAGGCCTTGGGTTACCTGGATGCTTTTTCCAAATCGTTTCCTCCACTGTCGCACGACTTGTAACAAAGTCACTTTCTTCAATTTGCTTCTGGTCTGGTTTGCTTGGTTTAGCTTTGCTAACTCACGTCTTCACTTCTCGAGAATTGCAACGTAATTGCTGGTTCAGCGATGGCGGTTCATTCTCCAAGCCTTCGACCGACCGTGCTGTAATCCGCCCATGGTTTTCGCCCCATCATGGCCCCCTTTACGCCACCCACAATGGCCGCCCAACATGTCCTTCTGCGACGTCTGGTGGTGAGTAGCGGAACTCTTAGCTGCGTTACATCACAGTGGGTGTTGGGTAGTGTACAAGTTCAGACATTTAAGGACTTCCTTGGTACAAGATTACAACACAACGATAAACAAAATCACGATAATCTCACAAATCTTGGACACTTCAACACACCACTGGTTACAATATGCCTGTTTCGAGCAATGAATACGATTTCTTTGGTGCTATATATGTGTGACTATTTCAGTTGCAATTTCGATATAGCAACCAAATTGCTGGCTGGACGGCCTCGTTCTGGAGGAGGACAAAGAGTGCTCGGGGAGTTCGGAAAGCAGCACATGTCGCCACGATGACGAAGTGGCAACACGAGTGGAATACCACAGCGAAGGGAAGGTGGACCCACCGCCTTATTCCAAATCTGGCGAAATGGATGAACAGAGGTCACGGAGAAGTAAATTTCCATCTGACGCAGTTCTTGTCAGGCCATGGCTGCTTCAAGAAGTACCTGCATAGATTCGGACACGCACGAACGCCGTTTTGTTCCGTGTGCGGAAATGTCGAGGAAACACCGGAGCACGTCGTCTTCGAGTGTCCACGTTTTGCTGTGGAGCGTAGTGAGATCACAGAAACCTGCGGTGCTGGTATAAGTGCCGATAACATCGTGGATAGAATGTGCCGTGACGAAGCCAGCTGGAACGCGGTGAACTCCGCGGTAACGAAGATGATGTCATTTCTCCAGCGGAAGTGGCGAGAGCTGCAAATGAACGATAGAAGAAACAATCCGGGGTAAGCGTAGTAGTTCCGTCCGCGTGTGGTAGATCCGCCGTCTGGGACTACCGGTGTCGTGAGCAATTAAGGTGTGGAGCTTACTGGCTCTCAGTCGGTATTCGGGAGAACTTCCTACGTCGGGGAACTCTCTGTCGGAGTAGGATAGATCCACTGCCGGGGAGTATCCGAGTAGTGCGCGTGAAGTCATTGTGCTCAATGGCACACGGGCGGTAATGGGAGAACGTCTTTCATCGGGGACTTCTCTGTCGGAGTAATACAGATCCACCGCCGGGGGCTGTCAGAGTAGAGCGATCGGGAAGAAGCACCGGAGCATGGTCGTCAGGGCGCCTGTGAACCGGAAGCCGTCTCCAACCGGAATCGCAGGACTGACCTTGGCATCTGCCCGGGAAGTCGGTTGCGGGAGAAGTTTCAATGTCGGGAAACTCTTCGTCGGGTAGGGTATATCCACCGTCGGGGACTATCCGAGTCGTGCGCGGAAACCTCGAGTGCTGATTGGCACTCGGGCGGCACCGGGAGGGTAACGTTCTCGGA